>NC_058080.1:160685952-161004894 GCF_014858855.1 Bufo gargarizans
TGATCTGCTTGCCGTAAAGTCACTCCATTGGCTCTCAATTACAGTGAGTGTGTGGGCAGATCTGGTAGTGTGCGAGCAGTTTTGGTGGATCTACAGTAACAATATCAAGAAAGGGATCTCACTGAAATATAGCTTGGGCTATACCACTTAGCTGCTTATTAACCCCTTAAGGACTCAGCCCTATTTCACCTTAAGGACTTGGCCATTTTTTGCAAATCTGACCAGTGTCACTTTAAGTGCTGATAACTTTAAAATGCTTTGACTTACCCAGGCCATTCTGAGATTGTTTTTTCGTCACATATTGTACTTCATGACACTGCTAAAATTGGGTCAAAAAAGTTTATTTTTTTACATAAAAAATACCATATTTACCAAAAACTTTAAAAAATTAGCAAATTTCAAAGTTTCAGTTTCTCTACTTCTGTAATACATAGTAATACCCCCAAAAATTGTGATGACTTTACATTCCCCATATGTCTACTTCATGTTTGTAGCATTTTGGGAATTATATTTTATTTTTTGGGGATGTTACAAGGCTTAGAAGTTTAGAAGCAAATCTACAAAAACCCAATTTTTAGGGACCACTACAGGTCTGAAGTCACTTTGCGAGGCTTACATAATAGAAACCGCCCAAAATGACCCCATTCTATAAACTACACCCCTCAAGGTATTCAAAACTGATTTTACAAACTTTGTTAACCCTTTAGGTGTTGCACAAGAGTTATTGGCAAATGGGGATGAAATTTGAGAATTTCATTTTTTTGCTGAATTTTCCATTTTAACCAATTTTTTCCACCAACAAAGCAAGGGTTAACAGCCAAACAAGACTGTATCTTTATTGCCCTGACTCTGCCGTTTACAGAAACACCCCATATGTGGCCGTAAACTACTGTACAGGCCACACAGCGGGGCGTAGAGTGAAAGGTGCGCTGTATGATTTTTGGAAGCCAGATTTTGCTGGACTGGTTTTTTGACACCATGCCCCATTTGAAGCCCCCCTGATGCACCCCTAGAGTAAAAACTCCATAAAAGTGACCCCATCTAAGAAACTACACCCTCAAGGTATTCAAAACTGATTTTACAAACTTTGTTAACCCCTTAGGTGTTGCACAAGATTTAATGGAAAATAGAGATACAATTTCAAAATTTAACTTTTTTGGCAGATTTTCCATTTTAATATTTTTTTTCCAGTTACAAAGCAAGGGTTAACAGCCAAACAAAACTCATTATTTATTGCCCTGATTCTGTAGTTTACAGAAACACCCCATATGTGGTCGTAAACTGCTGTACGGGCACACAGCAGGGTGTAGAGTGAAAGGTGCGTCGTATGGTTTTTGGAAGCCAGATTTTGCTGGACTGTTTTTTTGACACCATGTCCCATTTGAAGCCCCCCTGATGCACCCCTAGAGTAGAAACTCCATAAAAGTGACCCCATCTAAGAAACTACATCCCTCAAGGTATTCAAAACTGATTTTACAAACTTTGTTAACCCTTTACGGTTTTACATTTTTTGGAAGCCAGATTTTGCTGGACTGTTTTTTTTTTTACACCATGTCCCATTTGAAGCCCCCCTGATGCACCCCCAGAGTAGAAACTCCAAAAAAGTGACCCCATTTTAGAAACTACGGGATAGGGTGGCAGTTTTGTTGGTACTAGTTTAGGGTACATATGATTTTTAGCTGCTCTATATTACACTTTTTTGTGCGGCAAGGTAACAAGAAATAGATTTTTTGGCACTTTTTTTTTTGTTATTTACAACATTCACCTGACAGGTTAGATCATGTGGTAATTTTATAGAGCAGGTTGTCACGGACGCGGCGATACCTAATATGTATACAATTTTATTTATTTATGTACGTTTTACACAATAAATTCATTTTTAAAACAAAAATTTTTTTGTCTCCATAGTCTAGGAGCCATAGTTTTTTCAGTTTTTGGGCGATTATCTTAAGTAGGGTCTCATTTTTTGCGGGATGAGATGACGGTTTGATTTACACTATTTTGGGGTGCACATGACTTTTTGATCGCTTGCTATTACACTTTATTCTGACGTAAGATGACAAAAAATGGCTTTTTTTACACTGTTTTTATTTTTAGTTTTTTACGGTGGTCATCTGAGGGGTTAGGTCATGTGATATTTTTATGGAGCCGGTCGATACGGACACGGCGATACCTAATATGTATACTTTTTTTTATTTATTTAAGTTTTACACAATGATTTCATTTATGAAACAAAAAAAATCATGTTTTAGTGTTTCCATAGTCTGAGAGCCATAGTTTTTTCAGTTTTTGGGCGATTATCTTGGGTAGGGTATGATTTTTGCGGGATGAGATGACGGTTTGATTTGTACTATTTTGGCGTACATGCGACTTTTTTGATCACTTTTATTACCTTTTTTGGGAAGTAAGGTGGACAAAATTTTAATTTCCTAATAGTTTTTATTTTTTTTATTTTTATGGCGTTCACCGTACGGGGAAAGTAACATGACTGTTTTATAGGCGATACCAAACATGTGTAGGGTATTTTATTTTTTTCATTTTTAATCAGTGATTAATGTGTTTTCTGATTTTTCCTTTTTTTAACTTTTTTTTTTACCCAGACCCACTTGGTTCTTGAAGATCCAGTGGGTCTGATGTCTGCATAATACAGTACAGAACCCTATATAGGGTTCTGTACTGTATTTTACTTACACTGAACAGATCTATGCTTTTAGCATAGATCTGTTCAGCACCATGGACAGCAGGACGCCTGAGCAGGCGTCCTGTTGCCATGGGAACCTTCCCCGTCTGCCACAACTTTGCAGATGGGGAAGGATAAGCACAGGGCTGAGGGGGGCTGTCTGGGGGCTCTCTCCCTCTCCATCGGGGGGGCTGCAAAGGCACTGCAGCCCCCCAATGGGAGAGGGAGGAAGCTCCCTCTTACTGTTAACTTTTTCCATACAGCGGTCCGTACGGACCGCTGTATGGAAAGGGTTAAACGGCTGACATCGCATCACCGATATCAGCCGTTTATACCAGGGTGTCAGCAATGGGTTGGTATGCCACCAACGAATTTTCAAGGGGAGGCGGGCGGGGGATCGGCATCCCGTTCCCATTAACCCCCACGGTACCGGAATCTGCATTTAAAGTTAGGACGTACTGGTACGCCCTGAGTCCTTAAGGACTCGGGAAATAGGGCGTATCGGTACGCCCTGCGTCCTTAAGAGGTTAAATAAATAATAAATAGATGGCTTTTTATATATAATATATTCACATTTGATACTATACAGTTAAAATCAGAGTGTGCTTGGCGTGCATGCTGTACCTACACTCCCTGGACTTTGCGTGGCTGTCATGGCCCATAACAGGTAGGAACTAGTGTTAGGGACCACTCATTAAGGCGACCTTGACGTGGTGAGTGGCTTATTACGCTTTGGCCAAAATGTACACCAATGCCTTATTCAACATCCAGCATAAAGGCAGGGCAGAGTTCTGGTTGCAGAGTGCAATTGCATTATGTGTTTTTGCGTTTGTACCTGTATTTCGCCATAGCAATCTGCACCTGCTAGGGGTTGTGCGGGCTGAATCCCCCATATTTTTTCTTTGTAGTATATATTGGAGGCGTGGCGATCTCCAAGCAGTCAGGCACACCTGACCAGTTAGTATGCCCTGGAGGCTGGTTTTAAAGTCAGTATAAAACTGAGTCTGCTTATATAGCACCTACCAGTAGCCATTAGGCTCCAGGAGAATTATATAGTGGGCTCAGCATGCATGTTGGTACTTGCATCCCTGGATCCGATGAAAGCTGTAATGGCAACGGACGGGGTTAAAAGCAGAGTGTGCTTGGCGTGCATGCTGTACCTACACTCCCTGGACTTTGTGTGGCTGTCATGGCCCATAACAGGTAGGAACTAGTGTTAGGGACCACTCATTAAGGCGACCTTGACGTGGTCAGTGGCTTATTATGCTTTGGCCAAAATGTACACCAATGCCTTATTCAACATCCAGCATAAAGGCAGGGCAGAGTGCTGGTTGCAGAGTGCGATTGCATTTTGTGTTTTTGGGTTTGTATCTGTATTTCGCCATAGCAATCTGCACCTGCTAGGGGTTGTGCGGGCTGAATCCCCCAACCTTGTTAATAGTCATGATTTTCCTGTACAAATCGTTGGCTTTTACGATAAAAAATGTCAGTTAAATATATCATATAGGAGACACACGCAGTGATATTTGAGAAGTGAAACGAAGTTTATTGGATTTACAGAAAGTGTGCTATAATTGTTTAAACAAAATTAGGCAGGTGCATAAATTTGGGCACTGTTGTCATGTTATTGATTCCAAAACCTTTGGAACTAGGGGCGTTATGCATTGAGGAAAAAAAACACAGCATTCTAAGAAAAACACCTGCTACCTACAGTAAAATATGGTGATGGTTCCATCATGCTGTTGGGCTGTGTGGCCAGTGCAGGGACTGGGAATCGTGTCAAAGTTGAGGGACGCATGGATTCCACTCAGTATCAGCAGATTCTGGAGACCAATGTCCAGGAATCAGTGACAAAGCTGAAGCTGTGCCGGGGCTGGATTTTTCAACAAGACAACGACCCTAAACACTGCTCAAAGTCCACTAAGGCATTTATGCAGAGGAACAAGTACAACGTTCTGGAATGACCATCTCAGTCCCCAGACCTGAATATAATTGAAAATCTGTGGTGTGACTTAAAGAGAGCTGTCCATGCTAGGAAGCCATCAAACCGGAATGAACTGAAGATGTATTGTAAAGAGGAATGGTCCAAAATACCTTCAACCAGAATCCAGACTCTCATTGGAACCTACAGGAAGCGTTTAGAGGCTGTAATTTCTGCAAAAGGAGGATCTACTAAATATTGATTTCATTTCTTTTTTGTGGCGCCCAAATTCATGCACCTGCCTAATTTTGTTTAAACAACTATAGCACACTTTCTGTAAATCCAATAAACTTCATTTCACTTCTCAAATATCACTGTGTGTGTCTCCTATATGATATATTTAACTGACATTTTTTATCGTAACAACCAACGATTTATACAGGAAAATCATGACGATTAACAATGTTGCCCAAACTTTCGCATCCCACTGTACATAAAAAGCCAGCCATTTATTAGTTTTGGTGGATTTGTCAAACAAGCGAAGAAGAGAGGCTTGGGCGAGGCGTGCGGGGTACAGGTAGCTTGACAAGAGGCATATTGCACAGAGCATACTAGCGTACGGTGGGACCCTTTCATGGCTGCATCCATCATGTCGTTGGCTCGCGATGTTGCGCGGGTGGGATGCGTATAGCGTGTAAGTGGGATGCGTGTCCTTGCAGCTGCCATTGGCCATCAACATATCCACGTAAACCTGCCAGCCGAACATCTTCAGTGGGGGGGGGGACACTGAAAGGGGTGACAAGAGGTACTGGTGTTAGTGAGAGCAGGGAGCCCGGGAAAGGGATGAAGCTGCTCTGTCACCGCCGGAGATAATCTGCCTCAAATACTAATACTGAGAAATACCAGCATATGAAACTGCAGTTCCATGCACCATCTGCTGTTTACAAACCCAAACTGCACCTTGAATTTTCTCACTTCTCTATTTACACACTTCATTAGCTACTGAAACAGTATATCGCTCTGCGCTCACGCGATTCTACTGTGATCGCTAGCGCTGCTACATCTGTAGTTCCCCGCCCTTTGTAGCACACGCTCCTGGGCGGTAGGCAGGCCTATTTTCTGGCATTCGGCCACTGCATCTTTTCAAACTGGAAGTCGCTGACTTCTGGCCTCTGCTGAGCCCCGATACCTTCTCCCCTATTTTCTAAATCCCCACATTCCCGTAAGATGGACACATCCCTGGTTCCTATTAGATATATAAGAATATGAATAGCCTTGTGACTCATAAAAAAATAATGCTAGCCACCTAAAAACGGGCATGCATTCCACCGTGGAACGCATGCTTCCCGAAACCGTAAGTGACATAATTTTCCCTCTCCCGTCTCTCCACGTATTTGTTTCAAGCTGGAACACACTATACAGATGTATATAAGGCCCATGTATTTGACACACTGTTATATGCTTATGATTTTATTGTATATGTATATTGACTGCTCCTGTGGAAGGGGGTACTTGCTAAGAAACCCCGAAACGCATTGAGCCTTGATACCAATAAAGGGAATTTTCCACAAGTACCTTCCGTGGTGACTGCGGTTCTTCCCGAGATTCTACAAGCAATCTTGGCAGGGGAGTTAAGCCTATGGGTGTCTTGAGCTTATCCCATAGACTACCTCCCCAGTGAAGTGAGGCACTCATATATATATTTACTTTTATATATGCTTTTATACACTGTTTGGTTCTATACAGTAAAGCTTTGGACAATATTCTTTGGAATTTAACATTTTCTTCCACCTCATCTAATTTCCATAAATTACATATAGGTGATTGGCACCCTCGCTGTGGGTGGGTTTTCTCTTTTTCTGTCACTTATCTATTGCCATATGCAGCAGCTACTGCCGCATATTCAGCCACCACTGGCAGCTTCCTACCATTCGTCTTAACACTTGAAGTTCCTTTCTCCTCCCCTTTGGCGCCCTGCAGTTATTCAAAGACCTTTTGGATTTTATTCAAAAGTAGTCTGCGACTAACATTCTTTTTTGGGGGGTTTATTCCTCTTCTCTCTCCCTTTTAGCTCCAAATATCCTGTGTGCTATTGGGAGAAACTTCCAGAAGATCAACTATCATAGCTTGCAGCATTCTCAAAGTGCAGCATTTATAAGTGCATTGGAGATATTCAGGAGACTAACTTAGAGCTTTTCCACTGTAGCAGAACTTCAGCTGTGTTTTTGGTGGCTACTCTGACACTGTGCTTCAGAACAGCAGAACTTCAGCTGTGTTTTTAGTAGCTACTCAGACACTGTGTTTCAGAACAGCTGAACTTCAGCTATGTTTTGGTGGCTACTCAGACATTGTGCTTCAGAATAACAGAACTTCAGCTGTGATTTTGGTGGCTACTCAGACACTGTGCTTCAGAACAGCAGAACTTCAGCTTTGTTTTTGGTGGCTACTCAGACACTGTGTTTCAGAACAGCAGAACTTCAGCTGTGTTTTTGGTGGCTACTCAGACACTGTGCTTCAGAACAGCAGAACTTCAGCTGTGTTTTTGGTGGCTACTCAGACACTGTTCTTCAGAACAGGTAAGGAATTTGTTAGACAGGTTTTTGCTATTGTCTGATTGCAAATGAGCATAGGGTGATTAAAGTGTTAAATTTGCTGTTGGGGGAGGAGCATTTGTGTATATATAGCAACATATTATTAGCTTGCAGCATTCTAAAAGTGTAGCATGGCATTGGAGATATTGAGAAGATACATTCAGGAGAATGTAATATTACGGATATTGAATCCACTTTGTCATCACTGCCTACTGACCATCACCCAATTCTCTCATCTTCAGGTATGTCTTGTCTGTAGATTACTGCTGCACCCAGCTTTTTCACAGTCTGATATTATCCACCCCTCTCATCTCTCCTTCTAAATCCTGGTATGTCTTGTCTGAACTATTAATGTCTCCTTCTCTGCTGGATATGTTTACATTGACTATTTCACCCCTGTATCTGGTCCTCATTGATTCGGCCAAATGTAGCCCCCTCCCTTCTTGGTCGCACCTAAATAAACACTGAGTGGTATAAATCTAAGGTCCTAGGTCTTTTCAGACCTTGGTCTTTCCAAATGCAACATCTCTCAAGTGCAACTCTTAAGTGCACTGACTAAATTATACCAGAATTGCACCAGAAGGGGACCACAGGTAATTACAGTCATAGTTAAAGGGGTATTATCATCTTAATGATCACTGTTAAATCTGTTAATGATTTAACAGTGATCATTTTTCTAAATATAGTTCATTAACAAATCGCCACCCCTTAGAAAAAAATAAACCTATACTTACCTGACTGTTGTCTTCCGTCTCCCCTGGTTACGGCCACCGCTCTTCTCAGGAATCGCGATGGCCGCGCGTGCGCAGACGACTTCTTTTCTTTTCCCGGCCGGCCGCGCGCTGTACTGAACGCTCATGCCGAGTCCGCGCATGCGTCCTGGTGACTTCTTCCTGGCAAGTATATACTGGCCAGGAAGAAGTCACCAGGGCGCATGCGCGGACTCGGCGTGCGCGTTCAGTACAGCGCGCGGCCCGGCCGGGAGAAGACATCAATGAAGATGGAGCCCGCCCCCTGCCGAAACCAGGAAGTGGACGGCGCGCCGGGAGCAGGTAAGTATGAATCTGCGTCTTGAGAAAACCCCTTTAATGAAAACAATGTTTCAATTTTTCCTCTTACTCTTCCCACTTCTCCACAACCTCCTGAAATACCCCCATGTCCATTCACCCAGCAAGGAACTATTCATCTCTTCCTCCATGTTACCTTCATATCTGAAAGGTTGCACAAACCTGCTTGGCAACATAAAACACTTCCTTCCCAACATACACAGATACATCCTGCCCTCTCCTATTCTCACCTATTAACACTTTCTCTGCTTCTCCTTACTACTGGTGATATCTCTCCAAATCCAGGCCCCCCTCAGCAAATCCCCACTATCACCTCTATGTCCCAATACAAATCTCCTTCTACAAATTTCTGCAACCCCTTAAACCTAATAACCATTCCTGTGACCCCTGCTCCTTTGGTTCCTGTTGTAGGAGCATTATGGAATGCACACTCTGTCCATAACAAACTGTCCTACATTCAAGAACTTTTCATCTCTCAAAACCTTTCCTTTCTGGGTCTCACAGAAACATGGTTGACACCTTCTGACACCTCCTCCCCTGCTGCACTCTTATAGTGGAATTCAATTCACTCACACCCCCCGCCCCGGCTGCAAACATGGTGGAGGAGTTGGTCTTCTCCTATCACACACCTTCTCCTACAGCTCAACTCCACTGCCACCCTCTATTACGCTCACCTCATTTGAAGTACACTCTGTTCGCATCTACTCTCCCTCCAACCTTCAAGTAGCCGTAATTTAACGCCCCCCAGGCCCAGCCTCCATCTTTCTTGACCACTTTAACACCTGGCTACTACACTTTCTTTCTGCCGACATCCCCACTATCATCATGGGTGACTTCAACATCCCTATTGACACCTGCCACTCGGCCACCTCTAAACTCCTATTGCTCTCATCCTCCTTCGGCCTATCACAGTGATCTTCAGCTCCCACCCACAGAGATGGTCAAACTTTGGATCTTATCTTTACCCGCCTCTGCTCCCTATCTAACCTTTCCAATTCGCCTCTCCCCCTATACGACCACAACCTACTTCCCTTCTCTTCAATGGTCTCTTCTGCTGCTCCACCGGTCCACACACTAGCACACCCCCGCAGGAACCTTAAACGTCTCGACTTTCGCTTGCTTTCTGACTCTCTTTTCCCACTCTCTACTATATGTTCCCTCCAAGACCCAGATACTGCTACCACCCTATATAACACCACAATAAGTACAGCTCTGGACACTGTTGCCCCCCTCACACACAACCCGAAAAATTAACAGACAACCCTGGCACACCAACCAGACCAGAAAACTCAGACAAGCTTCCAGGGCTGCTGAGTGGCAATGGAAGAAATCCAATTCTAAAGATCATTTCACTGCATACAAGCACTCCCTCCTCATATTCAAATCCTCACTCGCTGATGCAAAACAGGCCTACTTCTCATCTCTCATATCTTCCCTGGCCCACTGCCCTAAACTTTTTAGCACTTTTAACTCCCTTCTCTGTCCCCCAGCGCCCTCACCCTCTCCTTTTTTCTCAGCTGAGGACTTTGCCAAATATTTCGAACAAAAGATAGTCAACATCAGAGAAAGCTTCACTACACAGTCCCCACAGACCCTCCACACAACTGCTCGGTCCTCTTCTCCCAAAACCCGCTTCTCCACCATTACAGAAGAAAAACTCTTCACTCTACTCTCCAGATCACATCTCACCACCTGTGCACTTGACCCAATCCCATCCCACCTCATCTCTAACCTCACCACAGTGTTTATCCCAGCCCTAACTCATCTCTTCAACCTATTACTAACCTCTGGTGTCTTCCCCTCTGCTTTTAAACATGCTACTATTACACCCATTATCAAAAAGCCTTCACTTGACCCATCTTCTTTGTCCAGTTATCGCCCCATATCACTTCTTCCATATGCCTCAAAGCTACTTGAACAACATGTCCATTCTGAACTGTCCTCTCACCTCTCCTCCTGCTCACTCTTTGACCCCACCACTCGACTGAGACTGCTCTCACCAAAGTCACCAATGACCTACTGACAGCCAAAACCAAGAAACAATAATCTGTCCTCCTTCTCCTTGACCTGTCCTCTGCCTTCGACACTGTTGACCACTCCCTTCTGTTGCAAATTCTCTAATCCTTTGGCATCACTGACCTGGCCCTCTCCTGGATCACATCATACCTCACAGACCGGACGTTTAGCGTCTCCCACTCCCGCACCACCTCCTCGTCTCATTCCCTCTCTGTTGGTGTCCCGCAAGGCTCTGTCCTAGGACCCCTGCTCTTCTCTATCTACACTTTTGGCCTGGGACAGCTCATAGTGTCCCATAGCTTTCAGTATCACTCCTACGCTGACTACGCACAAATCTACCTCTGTGGTCCAGACATCACCACCTTACTATCAAGAATCCCACAATGTCTATCTACTATATCATCCTTCTACGCCTTTCGCTTTCTAAAACCTAACATGGATAAAACAGAATTCATCATCTTTCCCACATCTTGCTCAACCCCCCCAACAGACCTATCTATCATGATAAATGGCTGCACACTCTCCCCGGTCAACCAAGTCCGCTGCCTTGGAGTGACCTTGGATTCTGCCCTCTCCTTCAGACCGCACATCCAAGCCCTTCTCAACATCTGCCGCCTCCAACTCAAAAACATCTCCCGCATCCGTGCTTTCCTCAACTTTGAATCTGCGAAAATGCTTGTACATGCCCTCATCATCTCCCGCCTAGACTACTGCAACACAATCCTCTGTGGCCTTCCATCTAGCACTCTCGCACCCCTCCAATCTATCCTCAACTCTGCTGCCCGACTAATCCACCTCTCACCTTATTACTCCTCTGCCTCTCCCCTCTGCCAATCCCTTCACTGGATCCCCATTGGCCAGCAAATTCACTTCAAAGTACTAACAAATACATACAAGGCCATCCGTATCTGTCCCCTCCCTACATCTCTGAGCTACTTTCCCGATACACCCCCACACACATTCTCCGATCCTCACAAGACCTCCTTCTCTCCTCTACTCTTATTGCCTCTTCCCACAATCGACTCCAAGATTTCTCCTGTGCATCCCCCATACTCTGGCACTCGCTACCCCAACACATCAGACTCTCACCTACATTGGAATCCTTCAAAAGAAACCTGAAAACCCACCTCTTCAGACAAGCCTACAACCAGTGACCCTGCTGCCTCTATACCGCCATGACCAACTTCACTCACACCTACTGTGTCTGTCTCCAATACCATGTAGATTGTAATCCCTCACGGGCAGGGCCCTCTCTCCTTCTGTACAAGTTTGTAACTCATCTTGTTTATGATTAGTGCAATTGTCTGTATTATGTATGTATACCTCTTATTATATGTACAGTGCTATGGAATGAATGGTGCTTAATAATTATTAATAATAATAATACTCAGGAGGTCATCTGCAGGTGGATACAATCTAAAGAAGTAAGATTTGTTTGTTTAAAATCTTTACCTTCTTTAAAATGGCAGACCTGGTTCTGTTCAGTAGTTGTTGTGCTTTCATTTCAGGTTCCACTCTTCGGAGGTTTGGTTGCTGTCTGATCTGTAGACAGCTCTCCGTAAATGCAGCAGGAAATCGCATTTTTGAAATCTGAGATTTGTAAATTAACTGTTAAACTTAGGCTGGGAACGTTGCAATGCCACTGCCACTGCCACAGAGGCCCCCTAGAAATGGAAGATGGGTTACTGCAGGTTCTGGTAGACTTGGAGTTCTGGATAGAATACATGTCCCACAGCCTGTGGCTCTCCATAATTCATTTGCAGCACTTTCAGAGTGCAAGAGCAACATGGAGGATGGCTCAGGCACAGTGGGCGAGGAACAATCATTTTCTATGTCTAAAGTATGCAAGACTGCAGCCAAAGACAAAAAGGATAAGGTGAGGACTAATAGTAAGCAGCTGTTGGTGGGCGATTCTATCATAAGAGGTGTGAAGTTTGAGGAAAATGGTTTTGTGAGATGTCTACCTGGTGCTACCGCTAGCAGGGACAGACAACGTATCCTTAATATTGTTAGGCAAGCAAAGCAGGAAAAAGAGGTGGATGTTATTGTCCATCTTGGAACAAATGATCTGGCTTGCAATGAGGTTTCAAAGGTGAAGGAAGCTTTTCACACACTTGGTAATGATATACGGAAGGTTGCATTGACTGTTTTATTTTCTGCAGTTTTGCCTGTGCATAACCTTCAGCATGACAGGCAGATGCGCATTAAGGAATTCAATGTATGGCTTGGTGAATGGTGTTTGAACCAAGGGTTTGGCTTTGTGTCTCATTTTAGCTCTCGTTGGAATGGAAAAGAACTGTATAAGAAAGATGGTTGGCATCTTTCTCTTAAGGGAACAAATGTCCTCAGTGAACAGTTCAAAGTATTTGCTAAGGAGCAGTAATACTAGGAAAGGGGGCAAAAGAGTGATAATCCAGCAGTCCGACTGCCCCCCGGAACAATGCCAGAAGATGCCAGTAGCACATAGGTTAAGAAATTACAATCTCAGAGTCTTGTCTACAAATGCTTGCAGTTTAGGGAATAAGATCAATGAACTTGAGTCTATAATTGCATCTGAGAAAATAGATTTAGTGACTGTTACTGAGACATGGTTCAATGGGAGTAATGACTGGGATATAACAATACCAGGGTTCTCTCTATAAAGGAAAGACAGTGAAGGCAAGAAACGGGGCGGGGTGGCCCTGTATGTGAAAGATAGTATAAAGTCTAATTTAATACAAATTAGCGAGACCAATTTAGAGTCAGTTTGGGTTATGTTGCAGCTTGATAATCATAAGGTAATTTGTGTAGGTGTGATATATAGACCACCTGGCCAAGTCAAAGAATTAGATGATCTACTAGTTGAGGAAATAGCTGAAAATGACATTGAAAGGGGAAGTTATCCTTATGGGAGACTTTAATCTTCCTGATGTAAACGGGAAAACCAAAATAGCTAGTTCTGCCAGAAGTATAGATATTCTAAATTCCCTACTGGGATTATCTTTACAGCACGTAGTTGAGGAGCCAACCCAGAAGGAGGCCATTTTAGATTTAGTATTCACAAATGGAAATTTGGTATCTGATATTACTGTAGGGGAAAGCTTGGGATCTAGTGATCACCAGTCAGTGTGGTTTACTATAAGTACAGTGACTGAGTCACACCACATAAAAACAAAAGTTTTAGATTTTAGAAAAACAGACTTTTCTAAAATTAGATTAGAGTTATACGAGTCCCTCTGAGATTGGAATAGTTTCAATGGAGTCCAGGAGAAATAGGACTACTTAAAAGTGGCACTATTGAAGGCAACAGATAATTGCATTAGACTAGTCAGTAAAAGCAAAAAAAAAAGGAAGAGACCACTGTGGTACTCAGCAGAAGTGGCCAAAATCATTAAAAACAAAAAGATAGCATTTAGTAATTATAAAAAAAAAAGAAATGAGGATGACAGGGTACTTTATAAGATTAGGCAGAGAGAGGCCAAGCAAGTTATAAAGAGCTTCTAAAGCACAGGCAGAAGAGAAATTAGCTCAGTCAGTGAGAAAAGGTGATAAGACAATCTTCAGATACATAAATGAAAAAAGGAAACTAAAACCAGGAATTATCAAATTAAAAACAAAAGAAGGAAGGTATATGGAAGAAGATAAAGAACTAGCTGGCTGCCTCAATGAAGACTTCAGTTTTTACAAAGATAAATGAAAAAAAAGGACCTCAGTTTGGGAGGAAGACTAATGAATCTTTTGATGCATGTGTCTTTACACAGGAAGAGGTTCTAAGTCAGCTGTCTAAAATTAATACGAATAAGTCACAGGGGCCTGATGGGATACACCCAAAGCTATTAAAAAAGCTTAGCGGTGTACTAGCAAAACCATTAACAGATTTATTTAACCAATCACTGGTAACAGGAGTCGTCCCAAAAGATTTGAAAATAGAAAATGTTGTGCCCATTCACAAGAAAGGTAGTAGGGAGGAATACGTCAACTATAGGCCAGTAAGCCTGACATAAATAGTGGGGAAATTAATGGAATCCATACTTAAGAAGCGGATTGTGGAACATCTAAAATCCCACGGATTGAAAGATGAAAAACAGCATGGGTTTACTTCAGGGAGATCATGTCAAACTAATCTTATAGATTTTTTTTGATTGGGTTACTAAAATAATAGATGACGGAGGTGCAGTAGACATCGCTTATCTAGATTTTAGTAAGGCTTTTGATACTGTGCCACATAGAAGGCTTATCAATAAATTGCAGTGTTTGAGCTTAGACTCCCATATTGTTGAATGGATTAGACAGTGGCTGAGGGACAGACAACAGAGGGTTGTAGTCAATGGAGTATATTCAGACCATGGTCTTGTTACCAGTGGGGTACCTCAGGGATCTGTTTTGGGACCCATATTGTTTAATATCTTTATCAGCAAAATTGCAGAAGACCTCGATAGTAAGGTGTGTCTTTTTGCTGATGACACAAAGATTTGTAACAGGGTTAATGTTCCTGGAGGGATACACCAAATGGAAAAGGATTTAGGAACACTAGAGGAATGGTCAAAAATCTGGCAACTAAAATTTAATGTTGATAAGTGCAAGATAATGCACCAGGGGTGCAAAAACCCAAGAGCAGAATATAAAATCAGTGATACAGTCCTAACCTCAGTATCTGAGGAAAGGGATTTAGAGGTCATTATTTCAGAAGACTTGAAGGTAGGCAGACAATGTCATAGAGCAGCAGGAAATGCTAGCAGAATGCTTGGGTGTGTAGGGAGAGGCATTAACAGTAGAAAGAGGGAGGTGCTCATGTCGCTCTACAGAGCACTAGTGAGATCTCATTTGGAGTATTGTGCGCAGTACTGGAGCCCAATCTCCAGAAGGATATTGATACTTTGGAAAGAGTTCAGAGAAGAGCTACTAAACTAGTACATGGATTGCAGGATAAAACTTACCAGGGAAGACTAAAGGACCTTAACATGTATAGCTTGTAAGAAAGACGAGACAGAGGGGATATAATAGAAACTTGTAAATACATAAAGGGAATCAACACGGTAAAAGAGGAGGGAATATTTAAAAGAAGAAAAACTTACAAGAAGACCTAGTTTTAAATTAGAGGGGCAAAGGTTTAAAAGTAATATCAGGAAGTTCGTGGCGGGCGAACATATGCGATGTTTGGTGCGCCCCCTATACGTCATCATTGAGCAAACTTTGACCCTGTACCTCACAGTCAGCAGACATATTCCAGCCAATCAGCATACCATGCCTCCCAGACCCTCCCACCTCCTATCAAAAAGCAAGGACAGCATCCATCTTAGATTCATTCTGAAGCTGCAGTGTTAGTTAGAGCAGGGAGAGTGCTGCTGTTGCTGAATTAATAGGGAAATAGTTAGCTAGGCCAGTGTTCTGTGTCCACTCCAGTCCTCAAAGACTCATCTGCTGTCAGGACAGCGTCCTGACAGCACCCCAAAAAGCCCTTTTTACGGCTGGAACATCAGTCTCCTTTTTTTTCTTTTTTTTTATATATATATTGCAGTTGCCTGCCCGTGTGTGAGAGGCCACAGGCCCACAGACTGTACTGTGTGCACACCACTCATATCGGGTGGCACACTACCTTGCAGATAAAAAAAGTCATTAAATTTTTTCTCTGTAATATAATTGAAGTTGCCTGCCAGTGTGTGTCAGGCCCACTGACTGTACTGTGCCTACTGCCCACCACTCATATCGAGTGGCATAGTACCGTGCAGATAAAAAAAAGTAATTTCATTTTTTCTCTGTAATATAATAGCAGTTGCCTGCCAGAGACCTTGAGAGAGACCTTCAATGACATCAGTGAGGACAAGGAACGGGACATGGCTAGCGTTATTCCAAACAATTTAGGAATGTTAGGTGATTTATGCCCTTTATGGATTAGAACCCGACTCTGCGTCAATTATGTAATTTTCCCCCTCCGGCATGCCACAGTCCAGGTGTTAGTCCCCTTGAAACAACTTTTCCATCACTATTGTGGCCAGAAAGAGTCCCTGTGAGTTTTCAAATTCGCCTTCCTATTGAAGTCTATTGCGGTTCGCACGTTCGCAAACATTTGCGGAAACTCGCGTTCGCCGGTCGCGAACGGAAAATTTTATGTTCGCGACATCTCTAATTAGGATAGGTTTTGTGTGAACAAATTTCTCCTGATGATTGCTCCCAAGACAAAGCAAAGGTATTTGGGAATATATCTAGAATACATTAATATTTAACTGTTTTCATTTTCTTATTTTCTGGGGAACCCCATTAAGGGGGAATAATTAGAAAAAAAATGCCATGGTGTCTATACATTGCCAGTACAAACTTCCATGTCTACCTAATGAGCTTGGTGCTGGTGATGGCGAGTTTTTTGTAGTGAACTTAATATATATTTTTATACATATATATTTTATTGAGATCAGGAAAAATATGCAGAAATACAGGTTGTCATTATGTCCTTTGCTGACAGAACAAAATACATATGCGTACTTAATTTCAATCAAAGCGTTGTTCATGGACTAGTATAAATGTATTCAATTTGATGTGGTACCAATCAAGAAGGCTGCAACAAATGCTGTGTTTTCTCCTGTATCTCTATCTTCTACCCCCCCCTCACCCTCCTCAACCATTTGACTGTACATGCTGCAAACATATAATGCATATTACATATGTCTTAAGCGACGTGACCACTCCCCTGTTCGTGGCATGACCAAAAACACAGAGTTTACCCAATGGTCCCTTTAACTGAGTCTCAAGATACCAGAAAGTGAGTTTGAAAAGTTGCATCAGTTCCCCTATCTCAGATGCGTGTTCCATAGACTGCCTAATATGTTAGTGGCTTTCTTTGTGTCTTTCCATGTCAAATCTATCCATATATAAACGATGATTCATAGTGACCACTACTTCCTTTATGGTTGGATCAGCGAGGAGGGAGGAGGGGCTGGGGGCCGGCATCTAGTTTTGTAATGGCAGCGGGGCCAGGTGCAGTCACTGTATTCTATTGCACCAGGCCCCGCTCACTGTACTAATCGTATCTACGGTAACTGCAGGCAGGCAATGTTTAACTATAGAATATGTTCAATCCAGCAGCCTGTACTGACGACCATAGCAGGCAGCAGGCAGCAGGCAGGAGGCTGGGTGGGCGGGCACTGGCAGCGTAACTCACTCTGTCACGTGCCCACACCGCTTGCTTTATTCATTTTGCCATGGATTTATTCATAAAGTTGGCGGAGCAGGCACGTGATGTAGGAAGTTACGCTGCCAGTGCCCGCCCACCCAGCCTCCTGCCTCCTGCCTGCTATGGTCGTCAGTACAGGCTGCTGGATTGAACATATTCTATGGTTAACCATTGCCTGCCTGCAGTTACCGTAGATACGATTAGTACAGTGAGCGGGGCCCGGTGCAATAGAATACAGTGACTGCACCTGGCCCCGCTGCCATTACAAAACTAGATGCCAGCCCCTCCTCCCTGATACACCTCCGACCACGCTGTGCAGCATGCGGTCGGCGGTGTATCAGTGAAACGGCAGTATTCGCCCCATAAGAAGCACTGCCATTTTCCTCCCACTTTTGGGGGGGGGGGGGGGGGAGTGTGTCTTATAGGGCTAAAAATACAGTACTTTACCATTTCATTGTTGTAAGAAAATGTGAAAAAAAATTAAATGTGGGATAAACTTGAACAATTCCGTTAACAGTGCGCTAAAATAACACAAAGACCCTATTCTAAGAGTCATTGTGCTGAGGGCAATACCATCTTTATATAGCTTTTATTATGTTTTACAATGCTAAAAAAATATATATTTGTCTTACCATATTGTAACACCCATAACTTTTTAAAGGGGACCTGTCATCAACTTTATGCTGCCCATACTAACAACAGAATAAAGTAGAGACAGGTGAGTTGATTTTAGATGTCTGTCATTTATAAGTTAAAAGTAAGTGGTTGCAGAGAACCAACTTCACAATCATTGCAGACTGGGCCTGGAAAAGAGTCCCGGCCACCTGAGAAGAGTCCTGGTTACTCATAAATTCCTGCTCTCCTGCTGATGACTGACAGTTTTCTACCTAGTTTTCTCCCTTTCTCTCTAGGAGAGAACTGCCAATCATTAGCAGATGGGTCGGTGAGAGCAGGAGATTATGAATAACCAGGACTCTTCTCAGGTAGATTTGACTCTTTTCAAGGCCTGGGCTGCAATGATTATCATACTGGTTCTCGGCAACCACTTATTTTCATTAATTTTTTGCTGATGAGTGACACACCGCTGAAAGCAGCATTTCTGTCACTATTTTATACTGCCCTCAGTGAGGTCAGCATAAAGTTGATGACAGGTTCCCTTAAATGTATTTGTCTACTATACTGTGTGAGAGTTTGTTTTCTTCCAGGGTGAGCTGGTAGCATTTTGGGATACATACAACTGTTTGATTATTTTTATTCAAATATTTTTTTTATTTTTTTATTTTTTTTTGGGGGGGGGGAAATAACAATTACAGTACATTTGTTATTGTTTCTTTTTTGCGCTCTTTGTTATTTTTTTATACTTTTTGCTTATATTAAAAACTTTAAAAAATTTTAACTGTCATTTTTCCGTGTTCTGCATTTTGTGGACAAGTATAGAAAATGTATATTTTTGCCAAATAGACATAAGGATGCAGAAAGCACACGGATCATCAGTGTTATTTCCGCATCCGTATTTCTGTTACACAAAATGTTAGAATATGTCGGCAAAATACAGACCACTGACCCATTGATGTGAATCAGTCTGTAAATAAAATGCTGATGGCACATTAACTGCATTCGGATTTTGTGAATCTGCAATTTGTTGACCACAAAACAGATATGGTCCTGCACATGACGCCTAAGCCAGGTTGCAGGCACAGCTTAACATGCAGCATACTATGACAAGCTTGAGAGCCTTGCTATAGGGGCTCTGATCAGAGGACAAACAAAGCCCTCTACCTCTGTTTAACCACCCAGAGGCAACTATTGACTGTGCCATCTGATGGGTTAAATGACCAAAATTGGAGTAATGTCCAGTATCAGTCTTTGCAGCCAGGTATCAGCTAAATTACACATTAAGCAAACAACATATATGGAGCAGACGCAGTTTGTGCGCCCACTCCATACATATCGGTGCCCCTATGGTGGACATATACATAAGTCATTGAGACATTATAACAAAAGAACTCAGCCCACAATACAAGACACATACTATTGTTATATAACATAGTAGAATGTAGATTAGGAAGTAAGACAGACACTATTGTGAGATAAATAAAAATCTTAACAAGAAAAGCAATATTACATCACCAACACAGCCTAGGAAAATACCCTATTGTGAGATTGTGACCAAATAACACAGTCAAAGGATGAATACACATAATATTGGGACATCATTACCATAGGACACAGTCAAAAAATTATGAAATCATCAAATTAGAAATTTGCCTAGTAAAATACAATATATGTACAAAAGTATCAGGACTCCTACACATATAGGAAATTTTAAGACATCCAATTCTAAATTCATAGGCATTAATATGGAGTTAGCCCTTCTTTTGCATCTAAAGCAGCTTCCACTCTTTGGGAAAGCTTCTCCAAGATTTTTGAGTGTATCCCATTTGTCTAGAAGAGCATTTGTGGGGTCAAATGGACAAAAGGGCCTGGCTGACAATCTCCATTCTAGTTCATATCAAAGGTGTTGAATAGGGTTGAGGTCAGGGCTCATTGTTGGTCATCAAGTTCTTTCACAACAAAATTACCCAATCTTTATGGACCTTGCGCACTGTGGCACAGTCATTCTAGAACAGAAAACGGCCTTCCCCAAACTGTTCCCACAAAGTTGTAAGCATACAATTGTCAAAAGTGTCTTGGTATGCTGCTCCAAAGTCCAGTGGGGGTGTGCTTTACACTATTCCATCCAATGCTTGGCATTGCACTTGATGATGTAAGGCTTGCATGCAGCTGCTTGGCTATAGAAATCCATACCATAAAGTTCCTGCCGTAGTTTTTGTGCTGATGTTAATGCCAGACAAAATGTAGAACTCTGTAGCTATTTAGTCGAGCATTAGTGACTTTTATGCACTATGCGCCTCAGCACTCGGCTACTCCACTCTGTGGCCGAGATTTAATCGGTGCAATAAAACTGTCTGAAAAATGGAACAAAAATGGTGCATCCAGGGTTTCTACTTTTTTCTATCTGACATGCTTAAAGGGAACCTGTTACAGGGACTTGGGTTATAGAGCTGAGGACATGGGTTGCTAGATGGCCGCTAGCACATCCGCAATATTCAGTCCCCATAGCTCTGTGTGCTTTTATTGTGTAAAAAAAAACGATTTGATACATATGCAAATTAACCTGAGATGAGTCAGAGCTTGAAAATATGACTCTTCTCTGGTCACACAAGTAAGATATGACTCTTTGATGTTAATTTGCATATGTATCAAATCGGTTTTTGGGGACTGGGTATTGCGGATGTGCTAGCGGCCATCTAGCAACCCATGTCCTCAGCTTTATACCCAAAATCCCAGTGACAGGTTCCCTTTAAAGAAGAGATGGGGCTGAGCAAAAAGGGGAGGGACCTAAGAAAATTTGCACTACAACTTTGGAGCAATTTTGGCATAAAAATCTGTCTCAAAATAAGCCAACCAATAGTTGATATGGAGTTAAAGTAAAGTATCTATCCCTGCACTTGATTTATCATCCTGCCTGAGCCCCTGTGATAAATCTCATGCAGGTTTAGACAGCCCGTCTAAATTTGCAACATTAGGATTAGTCAATCTGTAACTTTATGTAGTCTGCAACTTTTTGTCTAATCATTTCCACTATGCAATAATTACAATCACAGTTGTCCATGGAAAATTTTGGAGAAATTTCATAAACTGACTTGTTGCAACAATGGCTTCCTATTACAGTACCACCCTCAAATTTAGTGAGTTCTTTCGAACAACCCATTATTCCATAAATGTTTGAAAAGGCAGACTGCATAGCTAGGGGAAGGATTTGATATACCTGTGGCAATGGGACTGAATGAAACACCTGAATTCAACGATTGAGAGAAATGTCACAATATTTTTGTCTGTATAGTGTATATAATAATGGAAAAAAGACTTTTATCAAATCATTATAATAGAACAAGAGAAAGGAATAACGTGAAACACCATTGTTATTTCACAAATAGAAAAGACTGCCTAGCAATAACTATAATAAAAACACGTTTGTAACATCATCACTAAGTTAGCCCATAAAAGAATACATACACTATTATGGCATTGAGAAACTAGAAAACTGTCTAAGATGAAAGACAAACATTTTTGAGATATTAATAAAATAGAAAACTGCTAGGACATATTTAGCACTATTGTTACTCCATCACAATAGAACAAAGCCCATAAAAGCGTACAAAGTCTATTATGACATAAATACAACAGAATGAAGCCAAAGAGTAAATTGAACAAAGGCAAGCAACACATATAAATAATATAACATCCTAAAATAGAATAATACATAGGAACAGCTATAAACACTATTGTGACAAAAGAATACACAGATTTTTGCAGGACCCTCGCAACCTATAAATGAGGACAGATAATATAGTATTAAAAGATAAGAAAGGATATTGACAAACACTTTTTGGACATCTCCATAATAAGACAATCCCCCAAAATATAATTATAAATATAATTCTTTTTAGTATTTTTGTGATTTTTTTTTAATGTATTATATGGTTGTTTTTAGTGCTGTTAGGTGATCATCTAAGAGTGACATTATGACTAGATTACACTATATAAAAACTCATCCAATGAATAACGATCAAGTGCTAGAAGGGTTTACTTGCAGTTTATTTCATTTGTCCTTAGCATAAAAAATGAAGAATTTGAATCGCCTCAGACTGTACCCCCTGGGATGCAGTGAGAAAGAAACTGGTTCAAACGCTGTTTTGGCTTAAAAAAAGCTAAATAGGATTAAATATAAAATAAAATGTGAGATCGTCATAATAAAAAAGAACAAGAACAAAAGGAAAGCATTGTGGAATCATCAAAATAGAATGTACTCCATAAAAGTATACATATTCCATTGTGACATCTTCACATCAGAACACATCACAGAAGAAGAAAAAGATACCCATTGGTAGATCATCACAATACAATACTACCACTTACTTTTTTTTAAAAACACTATTGTGACATCATCAATAAAACACATTTAGCCGATAAAAAGTACAACATGCATGGTGATATCATTAGAATAAGGCTACATGCACACTACAGTTGTTTTTCTCTGCGTCCGTTCAGTTTGTTTTGGCTGATCGGATGGTTACCCATGCATTTCTATGGAGCCGTTAAAATTGCGTTGTAGTCAACCATTTCTTTTCCGCATCCACTGTCCGTGTTTCCCATCCGCAAAAAGTATTGCATGTCCTATTCTTGTCCGCAATAAATGTTTTGCGGACCCATTGAAGTCAATGGGTTAGCAAAAACTGCGGATGACCAACGGAAGCCATCCGTATGTCATCCGCATCCGTTTTTTTTTTGCGTATGGTTGCGGACCGCAAAAAATGAAGACACATGGAAACACAACCTATAAAATTTGCGGACAAACGGAACGGATGTGGATGTAAAAAAAAAACAGGAACACGGATCTGCTATTTGCAGACCGCAAAAAACAACTGTCGTGTGCATGTAGCCTAAAACACAGCCCAAAAATATAATCTCATTAGGACACAGTGATATAATACAAAGAGCATCACAATAATGGAACACAGCCCATAAAAGAATACAAAGTATATTTTGAACTTATCATCCCCATAGAAAATGAAGGAAAAAAGAAAAACACTATTGCAACATAATCATAGTGCAATACTGCTATGACATGATGAAAATAGAAAACAGCCCATAAACGAATACAGACAAACACTATTCTGACAGCAGAAAGAATAACTATAAATAAAAATGTGATATCACAATCGCAATAAAGAAGATCCAAGGAATAAAGCTAAAAGGTTTGTAGCATCAGTACAACAGGACACTACTAATGAGTAAAGACAAACAATATTCTAGCATCATCAAAAAAAGAAGGCTGCACTGAAATACCTATAAAAAATGT
Source organism: Bufo gargarizans (assembly GCF_014858855.1). Lineage (NCBI taxonomy): Eukaryota > Metazoa > Chordata > Amphibia > Anura > Bufonidae > Bufo > Bufo gargarizans. The sequence goes on from NC_058080.1 coordinate 160,709,301, forward strand.
CAGTGTAGAGAAAAGCAAAGGAAGATAGACCAAAAGAATTATCGCATCAGTCACAGTCACACAGTATTGTGAAAGTATTACAGCAGAACACAGCTGAAGTATAAAGACAATAAAGATAAGCACTGTGATGTAATGTAATGTAAGTATAATAAAACAAAGATAATATAAGGATACATCATTTATTCTGACACCACACAATAATAAAAAAATAAAAATCCCTATTGTTGTATCATCAAAAAAGGAAAAACTATAAACACTATTGTGGCATCATCAGATAAAAGTATGCCGAGGCATTACTTCAAACACTATTATGACATCAGCAAAAATAACAGAGACACCAACAAATTAGAACACAGCCAATAAATGAAAACAAACACTATAGTGCTACCATTAAAATAGAAAACCACATTAAAATAACATAATAAGGGTGGGTTCACACTAGCGTCATGGAGTCCGTTATGGCTTTCCGTTATAACAGGGTTATAACGGAACATAGCGGAATCCATAGGATGGAATGCAAAATGGAAGCCTTTAAGAAGCATTCCGTTTTGCTCCGTCCTAATAGAAGTATATGGGAAAACATAACGGATCCGTCTGGGTCCCGTTATGTCGACAGGACTTTGTTTTCCGTTTTGCATAACAGGAACCAGACGGATCTGTTTTGATTCCCATAGACTTCTATTAGGACGGAGAGCAAACCGAATGCCTTTTAAAAGCGTCCGTTTTGCATTCTGTCTAGGGATGAGCGAACTCGAACTGTATAGTTCGGGTTCGTACCGAATTTTGGGGTGTCCGTGACACGGACCCGAACCCGGACATTTTCGTAAAAGTCCGGGTTCGGGTTCGGTGTTCGTCGCTTTCTTGGCGCTTTTGTGACGCTTTCTTGGCGCTTTTTGAAAGGCTGCAAAGCAGCCAATCAACAAGCGTCATACTACTTGCCCCAAGAGGCCGTCACAGCCATGCCTACTATTGGCATGGCTGTGATTGGCCAGAGCACCATGTGACCCAGCCTCTATTTAAGCTGGAGTCACATAGCGCCGCCCGTCACTCTGCTCTGATTAGCGTAGGGAGAGGTTGCGGATGCGACAGTAGGGCGAGATTAGGCAGATTAACTCCTCCAAAGGACTTCACTTGATTAATCGATCGATCTGCAGCTGTGCATCATTGAGCTGCTGAAATTCAAATGCTCACTCACTGTTTTTAGGCTGCCCAGACCGTTTGTCAGTCACTTTTTTCTGGGGTGATCGGCAGCCATTTTGTGTCTTGTGCGGTGCTGCGACCAAGTGCATCCAAGCTGCGACCAAGTGCATTTAACCCTCAATGGTGTGGTTGTTTTTTGGCTAAAGCCTACATCAGGGTGAAGCTGTCACACCAAGTGCATTTAACCAGCAATAGTCTGTTCATTTTTTGGTCATATACTAAATCAGGGGCAAGCTGCGCCTGTCACCAAGTGCATTTAACCCTCAATGGTGTGGTTGTTTTTTGGCTAAAGCCTACATCAGGGTGAAGCTGTCACACCAAGTGCATTTAACCAGCAATAGTCTGTTTATTTTTTGGCCATATACTACATCAGGGGCAAGCTGCGCCCGTCACCAAGTGCATTTAACCCTCAGTAGTGTGGTTCGTCAAGCTGTGACACCAAGTGCATTTAACCAGCAATAGTCTGTTCATTTTTTGGCCATATACTACATCAGGGGCAAGCTGCGCCCGTCACCAAGTGCATTTAACCCTCAGTAGTGTGGTTGGTCAAGCTATCACACCAAGTGCATTTAACCAGCAATAGTCTGTTCATTTTTTGGCCATATACTAAATCAGGGGCAAGCTGCGCCCGTCACCAAGTGCATTTAACCAGCAATAGTCTGTTCATTTTTTGGCCATATACTACATCAGGGGCAAGCTGCGCCCGTCACCAAGTGCATTTAACCCTCAGTAGTGTGGTTGGTCAAGCTATCACACCAAGTGCATTTAACCAGCAATAGTCTGTTCATTTTTTGGCCATATACTAAATCAGGGGCAAGCTGCGCCCGTCACCAAGTGCATTTAACCAGCAATAGTCTGTTCATTTTTTGGCCATATACTACATCAGGGGCAAGCTGCGCCCGTCACCAAGTGCATTTAACCCTCAGTAGTGTGGTTGGTCAAGCTATCACACCAAGTGCATTTAACCAGCAATAGTCTGTTCATTTTTTGGCCATATACTAAATCAGGGGCAAGCTGCGCCCGTCACCAAGTGCATTTAACCAGCAATAGTCTGTTCATTTTTTGGCCATATACTACATCAGGGGCAAGCTGCGCCCGTCACCAAGTGCATTTAACCCTCAGTAGTGTGGTTCGTCAAGCTGTGACACCAAGTGCATTTAACCAGCAATAGTCTGTTCATTTTTTGGCCATATACTACATCAGGGGCAAGCTGCGCCCGTCACCAAGTGCATTTAACCAGCAATAGTGTGGTTATTTTTTGGCCATATCCCAGTCTAATTCTGTCGCTAAATCCATACCGGTCACCCAGCGCCTAAATACTAGGCCTCAAATTTATATCCCGCTAAATCTCTCGTTACCGCTGTCCTGTTGTGGCTGGGAAAGTTATTTAGTGTCCGTCAAAGCACATTTTTTGTTCTGGGTTGAAATACAATTCCCAATTTAGCAATTTCATAATTTAGTGGTTTCTGCTATATCAGAGCTATTTGAAATCTATCCCTAAAAGGGTATATAATATTCAAGGTGCACATAGGGTCATTCAGAATAACTTCACACACACGCTACTGTGCATTTCCAAGTCTAATTCTGTCACTAAATCCATACCGGTCACCCAGCGCCTAAATACTAGGCCTCAAATTTATATCCCGCTAAATCTCTCGTTACCGCTGTCCTGTTGTGGCTGGGAAAGTTATTTAGTGTCCGTCAATGCACATTTTTTGTTCTGGGTTGAAGTACAATTCCCAATTTAGCAATTTCATAATTTAGTGGTTCCTGCTATATCAGAGCTATTTGAAATCTATCCCTAAAAGGGTATATAATATTCAAGGTGCACATAGGGTCATTCAGAATAACTTCACACACACGCTACTGTGCATTTCCAAGTCTAATTCTGTCACTAAATCCATACCGGTCACCCAGCGCCTAAATACTAGGCCTCAAATTTATATCCGGCTAAATCTCTCGTTACCGCTGTCCTGTTGTGGCTGGGAAAGTTATTTAGTGTCCGTCAAAGCACATTTTTTGTTCTGGGTTGAAATACAATTCCCAATTTAGCAATTTCATAATTTAGTGGTTTCTGCTATATCAGAGCTATTTGAAATCTATCCCTAAAAGGGTATATAATATTCAAGGTGCACATAGGGTCATTCAGAATAACTTCACACACACGCTACTGTGCATTTCCAAGTCTAATTCTGTCACTAAATCCATACCGGTCACCCAGCGCCTAAATACTAGGCCTCAAATTTATATCCCGCTAAATCTCTCGTTACCGCTGTCCTGTTGTGGCTGGGAAAGTTATTTAGTGTCCGTCAAAGCACATTTTTTGTTCTGGGTTGAAGTACAATTCCCAATTTAGCAATTTCATAATTTAGTGGTTCCTGCTATATCAGAGCTATTTGAAATCTATCCCTAAAAGGGTATATAATATTCAAGGTGCACATAGGGTCATTCAGAATAACTTCACACACACGCTACTGTGCATTTCCAAGTCTAATTCTGTCGCTAAATCCATACCGGTCACCCAGCGCCTAAATACTAGGCCTCAAATTTATATCCCGCTAAATCTCTCGTTACCGCTGTCCTGTTGTGGCTGGGAAAGTTATTTAGTGTCCGTCAAAGCAAATTTTTTGTTCTGGGTTGAAGTACAATTCCCAATTTAGCAATTTCATAATTTAGTGGTTCCTGCTATATCAGAGCTATTTGAAATCTATCCCTAAAAGGGTATATAATATTCAAGGTGCACATAGGGTCATTCAGAATAACTTCACACACACGCTACTGTGCATTTCCAAGTCTAATTCTGTCGCTAAATCCATACCGGTCACCCAGCGCCTAAATACTAGGCCTCAAATTTATATCCCGCTAAATCTCTCGTTACCGCTGTCCTGTTGTGGCTGGGAAAGTTATTTAGTGTCCGTCAAAGCACATTTTTTGTTCTGGGTTGAAGTACAATTCCCAATTTAGCAATTTCATAATTTAGTGGTTCCTGCTATATCAGAGCTATTTGAAATCTATCCCTAAAAGGGTATATAATATTCAAGGTGCACATTGGCTCATTCAGAATAACTTCACACACACGCTACTGTGCATTTCCAAGTCTAATTCTGTCGCTAAATCCATACCGGTTACCCAGCGCCTAAATACTAGGCCTCAAATTTATATCCCGCTAAATCTCTCGTTACCGCTGTCCTGTTGTGGCTGGGAAAGTTATTTAGTGTCCGTCAAAGCACATTTTTTGTTCTGGGTTGAAGTACAATTCCCAATTTAGCAATTTCATAATTTAGTGGTTCCTGCCATATCAGAGCTATTTGAAATCTATCCCTAAAAGGGTATATAATATTCAAGGTGCACATAGGGTCATTCAGAATAACTTCACACACACGCTACTGTGCATTTCCAAGTCTAATTCTGTCGCTAAATCCATACCGGTCACCCAGCGCCTAAATACTAGGCCTCAAATTTATATCCCGCTAAATCTCTCGTTACCGCTGTACTGTTGTGGCTGGGAAAGTTATTTAGTGTCCGTCAAAGCACATTTTTTGTTCTGGGTTGAAGTACAATTCCCAATTTAGCAATTTCATAATTTAGTGGTTCCTGCTATATCAGAGCTATTTGAAATCTATCCCTAAAAGGGTATATAATATTCAAGGTGCACATAGGGTCATTCAGAATAACTTCACACACACGCTACTGTGCATTTCCAAGTCTAATTCTGTCACTAAATCCATACCGGTCACCCAGCGCCTAAATACTAGGCCTCAAATTTATATCCCGCTAAATCTCTCATTACCGCTGTCCTGTTGTGGCTGGGAAAGTTATTTAGTGTCCGTCAAAGCACATTTTTTGTTCTGGGTTGAAATACAATTCCCAATTTAGCAATTTCATAATTTAGTGGTTTCTGCTATATCAGAGCTATTTGAAATCTATCCCTAAAAGGGTATATAATATTCAAGGTGCACATAGGGTCATTCAGAATAACTTCACACACACGCTACTGTGCATTTCCAAGTCTAATTCTGTTAGTAAATCCATACCGGTCACCCAGCGCCTAAATACTAGGCCTCAAATTTATATCCCGCTGAATTTGAATACAATACATTGGGCCAAATAATATTTTTGTTGTTGTGGTGAACCATAACAATGAGAAAAACATCTAGTAAGGGACGCGGACGTGGACATGGTCGTGGTGGTGTTAGTGGACCCTCTGGTGCTGGGAGAGGACGTGGCCGTTCTGCCACATCCACACGTCCTAGTGTACCAACTACCTCAGGTCCCAGTAGCCGCCAGAATTTACAGCGATATATGGTGGGGCCCAATGCCGTTCTAAGGATGGTAAGGCCTGAGCAGGTACAGGCATTAGTGAATTGGGTGGCCGACAGTGGATCCAGCACGTTCACATTATCTCCCACCCAGTCTTCTGCAGAAAGCGCACAGATGGCGCCTGAAAACCAACCCCATCAGTCTGTCACATCACCCCCATGCATACCAGGGAAACTGTCTCAGCCTCAAGTTATGCAGCAGTCTCTTATGCTGTTTGAAGACTCCGCTGGCAGGGTTTCCCAAGGGCATCCACCTAGCCCTTCCCCAGCGGTGAAAGATATAGAATGCACTGACGCACAACCACTTATGTTTCCTGATGATGAGGACATGGGAATACCACCTCAGCATGTCTCTGATGATGAGGAAACACAGGTGCCAACTGCTGCGTCTTTCTGCAGTGTGCAGACTGAACAGGAGGTCAGGGATCAAGACTGGGTGGAAGACGATGCAGGGGATGATGAGGTCCTAGACCCCACATGGAATGAAGGTCGTGCCACTGACTTTCACAGTTCGGAGGAAGAGGCAGTGGTGAGACCGAGCCAACAGCATAGCAAAAGAGGGAGCAGTGGGCAAAAGCAGAACACCCGCCGCCAAGAGACTCCGCCTGCTACTGCCCGCCGCCATCTGGGACCGAGCACCCCAAAGGCAGCTTCAAGGAGTTCCCTGGCATGGCACTTCTTCAAACAATGTGCTGACGACAAGACCCGAGTGGTTTGCACGCTGTGCCATCAGAGCCTTAAGCGAGGCATTAACGTTCTGAACCTGAGCACAACCTGCATGACCAGGCACCTGCATGCAAAGCATGAACTGCAGTGGAGTAAACACCTTAAAACCAAGGAAGTCACTCAGGCTCCCCCTGCTACCTCTTCTGCTGCTGCCGCCTCGGCCTCTTCTGCTGCTGCCGCCTCGGCCTCTTCCTCCGCCTCTGGAGGAACGTTGGCACCAGCAAACAGGGGATGTACCACCAACACCACCACCTCCGTCACCAAGCGTCTCAACCATGTCACACGGCAGCGTTCAGCTCTCCATCTCACAAACATTTGAGAGAAAGCGTAAATTCCCACCTAGCCACCCTCGATCCCTGGCCCTGAATGCCAGCATTTCTAAACTACTGGCCTATGAAATGCTGTCATTTAGGCTGGTGGACACAGACAGCTTCAAACAGCTCATGTCGCTTGCTGTCCCACAGTATGTTGTTCCCAGCCGCCACTACTTCTCCAAGAGAGCCGTGCCTTCCCTGCACAACCAAGTATCCGATAAAATCAAGTGTGCACTGCGCAACGCCATCTGTGGCAAGGTCCACCTAACCACAGATACGTGGACCAGTAAGCACGGCCAGGGACGCTATATCTCCCTAACTGCACACTGGGTAAATGTAGTGGCAGCTGGGCCCCAGGCGGAGAGCTGTTTGGCGCACGTCCTTCCGCCGCCAAGGATCGCAGGGCAACATTCTTTGCCTCCTGTTGCCACCTCCTCCTTCTCGGCTTCCTCCTCCTCTTCTTCCACCTGCTCATCCAGTCAGCCACACACCTTCACCACCAACTTCAGCACAGCCCGGGGTAAACGTCAGCAGGCCATTCTGAAACTCATATGTTTGGGGGACAGGCCCCACACCGCACAGGAGTTGTGGCGGGGTATAGAACAACAGACCGACGAGTGGTTGCTGCCGGTGAGCCTCAAGCCCGGCCTGGTGGTGTGCGATAATGGGCGAAATCTCGTTGCAGCTCTGGGACTAGCCAATTTGACGCACATCCCTTGCTTGGCGCATGTGCTGAATTTGGTGGTGCAGAAGTTCATTCACAACTACCCCGACATGTCAGAGCTGCTGCATAAAGTGCGGGCCGTCTGTTCGCGCTTCCGACGTTCACATCCTGCTGCTGCTCGCCTGTCTGCGCTACAGCGTAACTTCGGCCTTCCCGCTCACCGCCTCATATGCGACGTGCCCACCAGGTGGAACTCAACCTTGCACATGCTGGACAGACTGTGCGAGCAGCAGCAGGCCATAGTGGAGTTTCAGCTGCAGCACGCACGGGTCAGTCGCACTACAGAACAGCACCACTTCACCACCAATGACTGGGCCTCCATGCGAGACCTGTGTGCCCTGTTGCGCTGTTTCGAGTACTCCACCAACATGGCCAGTGGCGATGACGCCGTTATCAGCGTTACAATACCACTTCTATGTCTCCTTGAGAAAACACTTAGGGCGATGATGCAAGAGGAGGTGGCCCAGGAGGAGGAGGAGGAGGAGGAGGAGGAAGAGGGGTCATTTTTAGCACTTTCAGGCCAGTCTCTTCGAAGTGACTCAGAGGGAGGTTTTTGGCAACAGCAGAGGCCAGGTACAAATGTGGCCAGACAGGGCCCACTACTGGAGGACGAGGAGGACGAGGAGGAGGTGGAGGAGGATGAGGATGAAGCATGGTCACAGCGGGGTGGCACCCAGCGCAGCTCGGGTCCATCACTGGTGCGTGGCTGGGGGGAAAGGCAGGACGATGACGATACGCCTCCCACAGAGGACAGCTTGTCCTTACCCCTGGGCAGCCTGGCACACATGAGCGACTACATGCTGCAGTGCCTGCGCAACGACAGCAGAGTTGCCCACATTTTAACCTGTGCGGACTACTGGGTTGCCACCCTGCTGGATCCACGCTACAAAGACAATGTGCCCACCTTACTTCCTGCACTGGAGTGTGATAGGAAGATGCGCGAGTACAAGCGCACGTTGGTAGACGCGCTACTGAGAGCATTCCCAAATGTCACAGGGGAACAAGTGGAAGCCCAAGGCCAAGGCAGAGGAGGAGCAAGAGGTCGCCAAGGCAGCTGTGTCAATGCCAGCTCCTTTGAGGGCAGGGTTAGCATGGCAGAGATGTGGAAAACTTTTGTCAACACGCCACAGCTAACTGCACCACCACCTGATACGCAACGTGTTAGCAGGAGGCAACATTTCACTAACATGGTGGAACAGTACGTGTGCACACCCCTCCACGTACTGACTGATGGTTCGGCCCCATTCAACTTCTGGGTCTCTAAATTGTCCACGTGGCCAGAGCTAGCCTTTTATGCCTTGGAGGTGCTGGCCTGCCCGGCAGCCAGCGTTTTGTCTGAACGTGTATTCAGCACGGCAGGGGGCGTCATTACAGACAAACGCAGCCGCCTGTCTACAGCCAATGTGGACAAGCTGACGTTCATAAAAATGAACCAGGCATGGATCCCACAGGATCTGTCCGTCCCTTGTCCAGATTAGACATTAACTACCTCCCCTTAACCATATATTATTGGACTCCAGGGCACTTCCTCATTGAATCCTATTTTTATTTTCATTTTACCATTATATTGCGAGGCTACCCAAAGTTGAATGAACCTCTCCTGTGTCTGGGTGCCGGGGCCTAAATATATGCCAATGGACTGTTCCAATGTTGGGTGACGTGAAGCCTGATTCTCTGCTATGACATGCAGAATGATTCTCTGCTGACATGAAGCCAGATTGTCTGTTACGGGACCTCTCTCCTCTGCCTGTGTGCTGGGCCTAAATATATGCCAATGGACTGTTGCAGTGGTGGCTGACGTGAAGCCTCATTCTCTGCTATGACATGCAGACTAATTCTCTGCTGACATGAAGACAGATTCTCTGTTACGGGACCTCCCTCCTCTGCCTGGGTGCTGGGCCTAAATATATGCCAATGGACTGTTGCAGTGGTGGCTGACGTGAAGCCTCATTCTCTGCTATGACATGCAGACTAATTCTCTGCTGACATGAAGCCAGATTCTCTGTTACGGGACCTCTCTCCTCTGCCTGGGTGCTGGGCCTAAATTTATGAAAATGGACTCTTACAGTGGTGGGTGACGTGAAGCCAGATTCTCTGCTATGGAACCTCTCTCCAATTGATTTTGGTTAATTTTTATTTATTTAATTTTAATTTTAATTCATTTCCCTATCCACATTTGTTTGCAGGGGATTTACCTACATGTTGCTGCCTTTTGCAGCCCTCTAGCTCTTTCCTGGGCTGTTTTACAGCCTTTTTAGTGCCGAAAAGTTCGGGTCCCCATTGACTTCAATGGGGTTCGGGTTCGGGACGAAGTTCGGATCGGGTTCGGATCCAGAACCCGAACATTTCCGGGATGTTCGGCCGACCTTCTCGAACCCGAACATCCAGGTGTTCGCTCAACTCTAATTCTGTCATAATGCAAGTCTATGGGCAGCAAAACGGATCCGTCCTTCCGTCTTATGGATTCTGTTATGTTCCGTTATAACCATGTTATAACGGAAAGCAATAACGGACTTCATAACGCTAGTGTGAACCCACCCTAACATAGTTTAAAAGTAACATAGTTTATAAGACTGAAAAAAGACATATGTCCATCCACTTCAGCCTGTTATCCTGCAGGTTGATCCAGAGGAAGGCAAAAAAACGCTGTGAGGTAGAAGCCAATTTTCCTCACTTTAGGGGAAAAAATTCCTTCCCTCCCGACTCCAATCAGGCAATCAGAATAGTTACATAGCTATATAGTTAATACGGTTGAAAAAAAAGACATTAGTCCATCAAGTTCAACCAAAGGATAGGTGGGGACTCAAATCCCAGAATGAACTGAAACTCAGATTTCTACACGTTTTCATAAGCATTAATGTTGTTTACTTTTAATTATTCATGTAAACCCTTTTTAACTGTCCACTGTTCCTGCTGTGACCACGTCCTGAGGAAGTCTATTCCACAGCTTCACTGTTCTTACAGTAAAGAACAACGACCCCTCTCTAGTAGCTATAGCCTGTAATATTATTACGCTCCAGAAATACCTTCAGGCCCCTCTTGAATTCCTTTATTGTACTCACCATCACCACCTCCTCAGGCAGAGAGTTCCATAGTCTCACTGCTCTTACCGTAAAGAATCCTCTTCTATGTTTGTGTACAAACCTTCTTTCCTCCAGACGCAGAGGATGTCCCCTTGTCACAGTCCTGGGGATAAATAAATGAGAGAGAGATCTTTGTACTGACCTCGGATATATTTATACGTAGTAATTATCTCCCCTCAGTCGTCTTTTTTCTAAAGTGAATAACCCTAATTTTGATAATCTTTCAGGGTACTGTAGTCCACCCATTCCAGTTATTACTTTAGTTGCCCTCCTCTGAACCCTCTCCAGCTCTGCTATATCTGCCTTGTTCACAGGAGTCCAGAACTGTACACAGTACTCCATGTGTGGTCTGACTAATGATTTGTAAAGGACTATATTCTCATCACAGGCATCTATGCCCCTTTTGATGCAACCCGTTATCTTATTGGCCACTTAAAGGGGTTATCCGAGTTATTTTTTGTTCTTTCTATGTTCCTAACTAAGCAAATGTAACAGCTTTCCAATTCATTCACTTTATCTCCAGTGGCTGGTTTCTCAGATTTCACTGAGGGTCACATGACCTGTGATGTCAGCTTCTCTCCCTGCTCTGATAAAGGTCGTCACTGTGCTGGCCACGCCCCCTCCCCCCTTCACTGCCGTCTACTCTCTGCTGGGATTCTTAACCCCTTCAGCTCTGCAGGCAGTGAGGAGACAATGCTGGGCACTGGAGCTGATATACTAGAGAGAGCATTGCACAAGAAGGTAGGGGGAAGATCCTGTGTCTATTAGCAGTGTCATTATACAGGTGGGACATGTAGTTCTACACATACAACATGCTGCAGAGTCTCCCAGCACTCAGGACAGCTCTTGTATCCACTCCCTTAGCAGTGTCATTATACAGCTGGGTCTTGTAGTCCTACACATACAACATGCTGCTGAGTCTCCCAGCACTCAGGACAGTTCTTGTATCCACTCCCTTAGCAGTGTCATTATACAGCTGGGACTTGTAGTCCTACACATACAACATGCTGCTGAGTCTCCCAGCAGGCAGACATGTCACTCAGGGCAGCTCTTGTATCCACTCCCTTAGCAGTGTCATTATACAGCTTGGACTTGTAGTCCTACACATACAACATGCTGCAGAGTCTCCCAGCACTCAGGACAGTTCTTGTATCCACTCCCTTAGCAGTGTCATTATACAGCTTGGACTTGTAGTCCTACACATACAACATGCTGCTGAGTCTCCCAGCACTCAGGGCAGCTCTTGTATCCACTCCCTTAGCAGTGTCATTATACAGGTGGGACATGTAGTCCTACACATACAGCATGCTGCAGAGTCTCCCAGCAGGCAGACATGTCACTCAGGGCAGCTCTTTTATTCACTCCCTTAGCAGAGCAGGGGAGGGGCAGAGATTGTTTTTATTGCATGTAAACAAAGGGCCAGAAAAGAACCAGGGAAATGAGGAAATATATATATATATATTTTTTTTTTTTTGCATAAAACTTGCTTAGCTTAGTTATATATCAGATTTTCAGTGCTATATTATTTTTTTTCATAACTCAGACAACCCCTTTAAGGGGGAAAAATTCCTTCCCGACTCCAATCAGGAAATCAGAATAACTCCCTGGATCAACGACCCATCTCTAATAGCTATAGCCTGTAATATTATTACACTCCAGAAATACATCCAGGCTCTTCTTGAACTGATTTAGTGAACTCACCATCACCACCTCCTCAGGCAGAGAGTTCCATAGTCTCACTGCTCTTACCGTAAAGAATCCTCTTCTATGTTTGTGTACAAACCTTCTTTCCTCGAGGCACAGAGGATGTCCCCTCGTCACAGTCCTGGGGATAAATAGCTGATGGGAGAGATCTCTCTGTACTGACCCCTGATATATTTATACATAGTAATTAGATCTCCCTCAGTCGTCTTTTTTCTAAAGTGAATAACCCTAATGTTGATAATCTTTCAGGGTACTGTATTCCCCCCATTCCAGTTATTACTTTAGTTGCCCTCCTCTGTACTGTTGTGGAAATTTTATTATGCGAACATTTTATCTTAGGATGTGTGTGTGTTTTATAGATTGTCATCATGTCTCTCAGTGGTAATGGTAGATTATTGTATACATGTGTTTGTATGGGGTGTGTCCATTGTCTGCACAGCCACATTGGCTGCCCCTCCCTGTCCTTTGATATGTCATCACTTCCTGTATCCTTGTCTTGGGCCAGCCCCTTTTACACCTTTTGTTTTAGTCAATAAAGGACGCACTGGGCATGGAGGAGGGAGGAGATGCTCAGGGGAATTGAATGAAGAGGGTAGCATTTGTGTGGTTCTCTGGCTGCGGCTGATGGAGGATGGAGTTGCCTTTTCCTTACGCAAACTTTGATGCGAGCTGATTACAACTATTAATATTTTACCACAACAGTACCCTCTCCAGCTCTGCTATGTCTGCCTTGTTCACAGGAGCCCAGAACTGTACACAGTACTCCATGTTTGGTCTGACTAGTGATTTGTAAAGTGGCAGGACTATGTTCTCATCAAGGGCATCTATGCCCCTTTTGATGCAACCCATTATCTTATTGGCCTTGGCAGCAGCTGCCTGGCACTGGTTTCTACAGCTTAGTTTGCGGTTCACCAAAATGCCTAGGTCCTTTTCCATGTCAGTGTTACCCAGTTTTTTACCATTTAGTTTGTACTGATGACTTGCATTATTCCTTGCATTATTCCTTCCCATGTGCATAACCTTACATTTGTCAATGGCCCACAGTGAATAAAAATGCTATCATCACTATGAAAATCGAAGGAATAAAAACAGTGTTGTGACAATAAACTGTTATAAAAATAAAACTTAAAAGCAATAAAGACAAACAGTATTATGCCATCACTTCATCAGAACACAGGCAAGGAATGAAGACAAGAACAAAAGCACAATTGCAACATCATAATAAGCAATGTATGGTTAAAAATAGATACTATTATGATATCAAATTAAGAGACAAAGAGACAAAGTATAGAACACAGACAGGAACCGTTCTGATATCATCACTGTAGATCACTAAGAAGGAATAAAGACCATCAAGAATGTTATTTTCACAACATATGGCAACCCATAAAAGAATATATAATCTATTGTGACATCATCACATCAAAAAAGCGGCGCCTAACCGACAGTTCTCGCCTAAAGAGAAAGGGAGAAAACTATGCAGAAGCCTGTCAATCATCAGCAGGTGGGTGGGAGAGCAGGAATTCATGAATAACCATGACTCTTCTCAGGTAGATTTGAGTCTTTTCAAGGCTTGGGCTGCAATGATTATGATGCTGGTTCTCGGCAACCACTTACTTTTAGCTGATGTGTGACACACAGCTGAAATCAGGATTTCTGTCACTACTTTATACTGCCCTCAGTACGGTCAGCATAAAGTTGATGACAGGTTCCCTTTAAGTGGCAGGGAACGGTGGAGGTCACAGTTAAGGGGACGGTCCGCTATGGAGGTCAGTGTTAAGGGGTGGAATGCTATAGAGGTCACTGTTAAGGGGGTGGGGTGTTGTGGAGGTTACATTTTACGGGAACAGAGCTCTGTGAAGGTCATTGTTAAGGGGGCGGGTTATTGTGGAAATCACTGTTAACAAGACGTGGTTCTGTGGAGGTCACTAATAAAGATACGGCCACTGTCGAGGTCACTGTTAAAGGTGAGAGCACTGTGGATGTTACTGTTAGGGGCAGGCCACCGTAGATGTCACTGTTTTAGTGTATACTGTCAATATCTTTTAACAACACACACAAACATTAAATTAAATAGATGAAATGTAACCTTGCAAAGCTGGGTCCTTCTGCTAGTATATATATATACAGTACAGACCAAAAGTTTGGACACACCTTCTCATTCAAAGAGTTTTCTTTATTTTCATGACTATGAAAATTGTAGATTCACACTGAAGGCATCAAAACTATGAATTAACACATGTGGAATTATATACATAACAAAAAAGTGTGAAACAACTGAAAATATGTCATATTCTAGGTTCTTCAAAGTAGCCACCTTTTGCTTTCATTACTGCTTTGCACGCTCTTGGCATTCTCTTGATGAGCTTTAAGAGGTAGTCACCTAAAATGGTTTTCACTTCACTTCAGGTTTAATAAGTGGGATTTCTTGCCTTATAAATGGGGTTGGGACCATCAGTTGCATTGTGGAGAAGTCAGGTGGATACACAGCTGGTAGTCCTACTGAATAGACTGTTAGAATTTGTATTATGGCAAGAAAAAAGCATCTAAGTAAAGAAAAATGAGTGGCCATCATTACTTTAAGAAATGAAGGTCAGTCAGTCCGAAAAATTGGGAAAACTTTGAAAGTGTCCCCAAGTGCAGTCACAAAAACCATCAAGCACTACAAAGAAACTGGCTCACATGCGGACCGCCCCAGGAAAGGAAGATCAAGAGTCACCTCTGCTGCGGAGGATAAGTTCATTCGAGTCACCAGCCTCAGAAATCGCAGGTTAACAGAAGCTCAGATTAGAGACCAGGTCAATGCCACACAGAGTTCTAGCAGCAGACACATCTCTAGAATAACTGTTAAGAGGAGACTGTGTGAATCAGGCCTTCATGGTAGATTATCTGCTAGGAAACCACTGCTAAGGACAGGCAACAAGCAGAAGAGACTTGTTTGGGCTAAAGAACACAAGGAATGGACATTAGACCAGTGGAAATCTGTGCTTTGGTCTGATAAGTCCAAATTTGAGATCTTTGGTTCCAACCACCGTGTCTTTGTGTGATGCAGAAAAGGTGAACGGATGGACTCTACATGCCTGGTTCCCACCGTGAAGCATGGAGGAGGAGGTGTGATGGTGTGGGGGTGCTTTACTGGTGACACTGTTGGGGATTTATTCAAAATTGAAGGCATACTGAACCAGCATAGCTACCACAGCATCTTGCAGTGGCATGCTATTGCATCCGGTTTGCGTTTAGTTGGACCATCATTTATTTTTCAACAGGGTAATGACCCCCAACACACCTCCAGGCTGTGTAAGGGCTATTTGACCATGAAGGAGAGTGATGGGGTGCTGCGCCAGATGACCTGGCCTCCACAGTCACCGGACCTGAACCCAATCAAGATGGTTTGGGGTGAGCTGGACCGCAGAGTGAAGGCAAAAGGGCCAACAAGTGCTAAGCATCTCTGGGAACTCCTTCAAGACTGTTGGAAGACCATTTCAGATGACTATCTCTTGAAGCTCATCAAGAGAATGCCAAGAGTGTGCAAAGCAGTAATCAAAGCAAAAGGTGGCTACTTTGAAGAACCTAGAATATGACATATTTTCAGTTGTTTCACACTTTTTTGTTATGTATATAATTTCACATGTGTTAATTCATAGTTTTGATGCCTTCAGTGTGAATCTACAATTTTCATAGTCATGAAAATAAAGAAAACTCTTTAAATGAGAAGGTGTGTCCAAACTTTTGGTCTGTACTTGTGGCGAAACCAACCTCGCCACAGTGTTTTGGAGGGGGCTGTTTGAAGGCCTCTTGCCTCAGGATTATGGCCCATAGTAACTTTAAAGGAGAAGACAGACCAGCCGCATAGCTTAAATCTGTCTGTAGAATTGTATTTTATGTTATTATGCATTCGGTTAAATTGTATGTTATGTGAGGGTACCCAGATAGCTAATAGTATTGTATTCGTGTATTCTGAGTGCCATTCACCTAATGATATGCACTCAGACTTGAGCTATCTGGGGATATGTTAAATGTCTGTGTTTGCTGTGGGGGTGTGCCATTGTGTGTTTAAATGGTGATGTCTGTCCTGTTGTCTCCACATGTGTATTGGTGATCTCCCTTTGTCCTGAGAGATAATTGGATTGCCTTCGGTTGTCTCCGGGACAGAGAGGAGGAAACCATGATGCATTGTGGGGATATGTTGTATCTGTCCTGTATCGCAGTCTCCCTTCAGGTCCTCTGGGGGCGTGAACGATTGGTTGCTGTATTTACATTGTATGTGTTGTAAATTACTGATTGGTTGTATTTCAAAACCCTGTGGGCGGACCTGTATTTGCAACAACTGTAATAAAAACCAGGCTGGGTGTGCCAGCACGTCAGAGCACTGCTTGACCCTCAACACGGAGCCTTGTCTCGTTATTGGGGGGATTCCATGTATGCTGTTGGAGACTGATTGCCAGGAGTGTAAGCCGATTGTATGCTTTTCCTGTTCGTCTGCCGGCAGCTATTTGCGAGGTTCCAGTTTGGAGTGCTATTTTGTATCCAGTTCGGGAGGTTGGTGTTCTGCAGTAGCTGTGCCCATCTCTCAGAAAGGGGCATATCGCCTAAACGGATTTTAACCCCTTGTCCGCTGAAACGGTCCGTTACATTGGTGGCAAGCAGCGGGATCGTTCCTACAGCCAGAAGGACAGCTACAGGAGACACCATTTCTGTGGATTCTACAATTTAAGGGCAACGCATGTCCCAGTACAGCAACCCTAAAAGCAACAGGATGGAACCAGCAGTGTTATACGAGGAGGAGGACCTGGATGGCCGGGATGCATTAAGGAAAGGCGTCTGGTACCAGGCCCTGGATAATGTACAATACCAGCGAGGTGAGAGTCTCCCCAGTGAAGAGCAGCGGTTGCAGAAGCAAGTGGCCCTGGGATGCCCTTCCTGGGAGAGCAGCCCCTGGAGGAATGGGTGAAGGAACTAGAGCACCGGGTATGGCAGGAGCTATGGCTGGAGGATGCCTACCAGGCGCTCTGGTGGTATGTGGCACAGTTTATACCCTGGACAGCTGAGCATGACAAGCCAGAGGGAGAGCAGTTTGATGGTCCTGGCTTGTTATGGGAGTCCTTTGCAGAGCCTGACTTTGGGAGCCCTGCACAGTCCAGACTTCAGGACATTTTCTGCGAGAGGGAGGCTAGGCAGAATTGGGATGACCCCCATGAGGTAGAGAAAGACCTGGCTCACCTAGCAACCCTGGAGTGGGAACTGGAGCAGGACTACCAAGATCTCTTCCACTCCATTGGGAAGGCTCAGCAGGACAGCAAGAAGTCAGACCCAGGTCCAGAGCCCTTCAGCTGGGAGGATATTGTGGATGTTTACTGGGAAGAACCCCAAGTGGCCGGTGGAGATGGGACCGAGGTCTCTCCACCGGTCCTGCAGGGAATTGGGAGCCTAGTGTCCATTCCCCAGCGGCAGGCTGAGTTACAGGGGGCAGAGGTAGTTGTTCCTGCCCCTCAGCAGCAGCATGATTTTTTGGGAATTGGGAGCCCAGTCTCCATTCCCCAGCGTCCGTGTGATGTACAGGGAATTGGGAGCCCAGTCTCCATTCCCCAGTGGCAGGCGGAGTTACAGGGGGCAGAGACAGTCGGTCCTGTCCCCCAGCGGCAGAGTGTCCTACAGGGAATAGAGAGCCCAGTCTCCTTTCCCCAGCAGCAGGACACTGTATTGGGAGCGGAGGTGGTCGGTCGCCCTCCCCAGCGGCTGGAAGTATGTATGGGAGAGGAGCTTGTTACCCCTTCTCCCCAGCGGCAGCTTAATGCACCAGGGGGAGACAGTAAGCCCCACAACAGTGCAGATGGGACAGTGGTCTCTGCACTTACAGCACAGGGGGTAGGGACAGTTGTTCCTGACCCCCAGCAACAGGGCTGTTTAGCCAAAGAGGAGACAGTCGGTCTCCCCCTCAAACAACCAGATCTCCAGCCATCTCTGCAGGGATACCAGGAGGAGGTAAGCGAGCCCTCCCCTTCCCAGCTACTTCCCAACCGAGTTCTGGGGGCAGGGGATGAGCCTGCAATACCCACTGATCCTTTCCCAGCAGAAGAGCTGGCATCAGGGCAGAGCGCAGTCGGCCTCTGCCCTCCCCTATCCTCTTGTCCAGAGACTGACTTCCCACAGGCATCCCCAGCGGAAGAGCTGGCATCTGGGCAGAGCGCAGTCGGCCTCTGCCCACCAAGTACCTACAGCTCCAAGCTGGAGAACCACAAAGCAAGGAGTAGCAGATGCCCACTCAACAGCTGGGGACATACAGAACAGAGCCAGGCCCTAAGATTCAACAGGTCCAGTATTGGGTTGTGGGTGGGCTGCCAGACTAACTCAGGTACCAACCGGCATGAGGTCAGGTATCTGGTTAGTCTTCCCTGGGGGGAAAGATGTGTGGCGAAACCAACCTCGCCACGGTGTTTTGGAGGGGGCTGTTTGAAGGCCTCTTGCCTCAGGATTATGGCCCATAGTAACTTTAAAGGAGAAGACAGACCGGCCGCACAGCTTAAATCTGTCTGTAGAATTGTATTTTATGTTATTATGCGTTCGGTTAAATTGTATGTTATGTGAGGGTACCCAGATAGCTAATAGTATTGTATTCGTGTATTCTGAGTGCCATTCACCTAATGATATGCACTCAGACTTGAGCTATCTGGGGATATGTTAAATGTCTGTGTTTGCTGTGGGGGTGTGCCATTGTGTGTTTAAATGGTGATGTCTGTCCTGTTGTCTCCACATGTGTATTGGTGATCTCCCTTTGTCCTGAGAGATAATTGGATTGCCTTCGGTTGTCTCCGGGACAGAGAGGAGGAAACCATGATGCATTGTGGGGATATGTTGTATCTGTCCTGTGTCGCAGTCTCCCTTCTGGTCCTCTGGGGGCGTGAACGATTGGTTGCTGTATTTACATTGTATGTGTTGTAAATTACTGATTTGTTGTATTTCAAAACCCTGTGGGCGGACATTTATTTGCAAACCAGGCTGGGTGTGCCAGCACGTCAGAGCACTGTTTGACCCTCAAGACGGAGCCTTGTCTCTTATTGGGGGGATTCCCTGTATGCTGTTAGAGACTGATTGCCAGGAGTGTAAGCTGATTGGATGCTTTTCCTGTTTGTCTGCTGGCAGCTATTTGTGAGGTTCCAGTTTGGAGTGCTATTTGGTATCCAGTTCGGGAGTTTGGTGTTCTGCAGTAGCTGTGCCTGTCTCTCAGAAAGGGGCATATCGCCTAAACGGATTTTAACCCCTTGTCTGCTGAAACGGTCCGTTACAGTACTGTATATATATATATATATATATATATATACATACACACACACACACAACTTTGTCTAGCAAAATATTTATATACTTCAGGAGTAACCCTCATATATAAGTATATATATATATATATATATATATATATACAATGGCAGCACATCAGACCAATTATCAATATGGACGTGCAGGCCAATGGATCCGGCAAAAAATCCAGGACAATATAAGAATAAAAAAAATGCCAGCACTCTTCACCCCTGTGGTCGCAACTAGGGATGAGCAACTTGTGTTTCAAGTTCAGCGAAAAAGGTTCAGGTTTGGGTTATCTAAGAATTCCCTTATGGTCCATGGTAGCCAGTGGCGTAGGGATCGCCATAGCAGCCATAGAGAGTGGTGTACACTGGGGCATCGTTATGTCAAAACATTCGGGGCTGGAGCCACGAATGTTTTGTCCAGTGCCCCGAATGTTTATGCTGGTGGTGGGCATAGGCATTGAGGTTCTGTCAGGGCCAGGAAGAGCTATACTCACCTCTTCCTTCCTGGTCCTCGGCGCTCCACTGTGAAGGCTGCGCACACATTACACAGGAGATGTAGCGCAGATAACTATTGCACGCTATTTAGCGAAGGATGCGCTGAAAATAGATATTGCTACCACACACACCAGTCCGTAAAAAGACTTTAGGGTCTCTGACAAGATTTGAAACTTCCTAAAAAAAAGATTTCACTTCCTACACTATCTTTCCCTTCTTCAGCACAGCTCTCCCTGACTAACACTGAGCCGAACACGTGTCTTAGGGTGCTATATAGCATTACAGTGAAGGGCAGCACTTACCTGCACGTTTATTGGCTGCGTAGCAGCCAACAAACGTGATAAGAGGAGACTCAAGCATTGCGCTCGAGCAAATGCGGTATTCGTATGAATACCACCATGTGCCGAGGATCGAAATGCTCGAGCCGAACTGGTGTTCGGCCGAGTTTGCGCGATCAACACTACTGATTACGGGTTGTAGCATACAAGTAGCTGCTAGCTGTGCTATGTAACAGGATGTGGGGTCGGGCAGCAGAGCTTGTGCTGGTGCATGTAAAATCAACAGGAACGGAGGAGACATGAGAAACAGTGCGTGAATCTCATAGAAGAGCATTTCTGAGGGAATGCGAAGCAAAGCTGATACAAGTAAACAAACAAGTGCAATTTTATGTGCTGCATTACAGATATGGGGTCATTCATTTTTAGCCTTTAAGTGTGCTGTATCAATCCTTTTTTAAATCATCCACTGTTCAATAAATTGCCCATGAGCAAGCTACATCTCATAAGTATTAAAACTCTCGATATATGGATATGTTCCAATAATTATACTGAAGATACAGTGCATTTTGTAACTTTACATAGTCCATATGGAGCAAGCAACGGTAGGCACCCAATAATACTAGATTACTTGGCTTTCAGGCAGCAATAGGTTTAATCTTCTGTCTCTCATCCTGGAATCATAGCTGAAAGATTAGAGTACAATGCTTTGGAGACTGAATGAATGCATCGCTACATTGCTGCTTTCTAAGAAAGTATTTATCTGCCCACAATTGTACGGAAAACACATAGGGCTGATTGCCACATTCACAGAAATAGTACTTTATGGGCAAAGAGTGGAAAGTAAGAAGCAACAAGCTATAGCCAAGAAGAGATTTCAAGTGAAGTTCCATTATGTGCACATTACAGCTAATGGATCGAAGGCAAATTAATGTAATGTTTCACTGCATGAAAAAACTCTAGTAAACCGTAATAATGTAGTGGCAAAATATGTTATTGATTATAATGCTGCTGTAAGTAGCTTAATTAAAACTACAGTGTACATGTCACTATTTCTTCTGAGCAATAGCCAGTTTCGGTAATAAAACCATATATTTTTCCTGCAGTCAACAATATATTAGGAATAAGCATGAGCAAATTGATTCCAAACAAATCTGATTCATTATAAATTTCACACAAAAAATCATCACAAAACGGCAAGGGGTAAGAAGAAAGATGGTTACATGACACTGGGAGGAAACGGGGGGAGAGTTTGCCCTGATTGGCTCAGAGGCTGACAGCCTGGATCAACCAATCAAACCAGTAGCTTATATTAGTGGTTTGGAGACAGCACACCAGAGTCAGCAAGTACCTTTGTATTCAATCTTTATTTTACCAGTGGTATAATCTCATGACATTTATTGCTTATGGCACAGTTTCGGGCCCAGTTCGGTGCCCTTTGTCAAGCTGAGTGGCCGGTCACAGTGCTTCCATTGCGTGACCGGCCACAGCTTGACAAAGGGCACTGAACTGGGCCCGAAACGTTGCCATAAGCAATAAATGTCATGAGATTATACCACTGGTAAAATAAAGATTGAATACAAAGCTACTTGCTGACTCTGGTGTGCTGTCTCCAAACCACTAATATAAGCTACTGATTTACTCCGCGGGTGGAAGGAGCCTGTCAGGAGACGTGCACCCACAAAAACCACATGAGTGGGCTGAGGTCTCATAACGTCTCCCAGTCACAGGGGCAACAGTTAGGGAGGTGCCTGTGCAGCATGAGCAGAACGTCATTCAGCTTTGTACTTGTGACCTGGCAGGAAGTTGTGCTGTTGCTCTGCCTCTGCAGACAAACACTGAGCTAGGGACAGTATAAGAAAATTATAGGGTGAGGACAGGAAATACACTTGGGAATTTGGGGCATGGGAGAGGGTGTGAGAACTGATCACTATCAGGTGTATTTTCTGGCAGGCTAATGTCAGCTCATCTTCTGGCAACTAGTTCTACATTACAGAGGAATTGCCCTTTTTTCTAGAAACAAATTTCTATTTACGGTTTGTAATTGAACATAGCCGTGTTACTGAACACATACATTGCTGCAAGATAAAAGGTGGATAGGGTACAGCAGCGGCATACGTATTTCACATCAGTAACACAAATTATAACCGTGTTACTGAAGGCAACTGCATCACAGCATCTAGTTCAAAAGATGCCTGGCATCACTGCAAAAAAACTGCAGTCACAACCAAGTTTTAGTGAACTTGTGTTATTCTTTTAAAAAAGTGTTTAATAATTTTACTGAAATAATACAAACCAGATTCCAAAAAAGTTGAGACACTATACAAATCGTGAATAAAAACTGAATGCAATGATGTGGAGATGCCAACTTCTAATATTTTATTCAGAATAGAACATAAATCACGGAACAAAAGTTTAAACTGAGAAAATGTACCATTTTAAGGGAAAAATATGTTGAATCAGAATTTCATGGTGTCAACAAATCCCCAAAAAGTTGGGACAAGGCCATTTTCACCACTGTGTGGCATCTCCCCTTCTTCTTACAACACTCAACAGACGTCTGGGGACCGAGGAGACCAGTTTCTCAAATATAGAAATAGGAATGCTCTGCCATTCTTGTCTAATACAGGCCTCTAACTGTTCAATCGTCTTGGGCCTTCTTTGTTGCACCTTCCGCTTTATGATGCACCAAATGTTCTCTATAGGTGAAAGATCTGGACTGCAGACTGGCCATTTCAGTACCCGGATCCTTCTCCTACGTAGCCATGATGTTGTGATTGATGCAGAATATGGTCTGGCATTATCTTGTTGAAAAATGCAGGGTCTTCCCTGAAAGAGATGACGTCTGGATGGGAGCATATGTTGTTCTAGAACCTGAATATATTTTTCTGCATTGATGGTGCCTTTCCAGACATGCAAGCTGCCCATGCCACACGCACTCATGCAACCCCATACCATCAGAGATGCAGGCTTCTGAACTGAGCGTTAATAACAACTTGGGTTGTCCTTGTCCTCTTTGGTCCGGATGACATGGCGTCCTAGATTTCCAAAAAGAACTTCGAATCGTGACTCGTCTGACCACAGAACAGTCTTCCATTTTGCCACACTCCATTTTAAATGATCCCTGGCCCAGTGAAAACGCCTGAGCTTGTGGATCTTGCTTAGAAATGGCTTCTTCTTTGCACTGTAGAGTTTCAGCTGGCAACGGCGGATGGCACGGTGGATTGTGTTCACTGACAATGGTTTCTGGAACTATTCCTGAGCCCATTCTGTGATTTGCTTTACAGTAGCATTCCTGTTTGTGGTGCAGTGTCGTTTAAGGGCTCGGAGATCACAGGCATCCAGTATGGTTTTACGGCCTTGACCCTTACGCACAGAGATTGTTCCAGATTCTCTGAATCTTCTGATGATGTTATGCACAGTTGATGATGATAGATGCAAAGTCTTTGCAATTGTTCGCTGGGTAACACCTTTCTGATATTGCTCCACTATCTTTCTGCACAACATTATGGGAATTGGTGATCCTCTACCCATCTAGGCTTCCGAGAGACACTGCCACTCTGAGAAGCTCTTTTTATACCCAATCATGTTGCCAATTGACCTAATGCGTGTTAATTGGTCTTCCAGCTCTTCGTTATGCTCAAATGTAATTTTTCCAGCCTCTTATTGCTACTTGTCCCAACTTTTTGGGGATGTGTTGACACCGTGAAAATTTGAATCAACATATTTTTCCTTTAAAATGATATATTTACTCGGATTAAACGTTTGATCTGTCATCTACGTTCTATTACAAATAAAATATTGACATTTGCCATCTCCACATCATTGCATTCAGTTTTTATTCACAATTTGTTTAGTGTCCCAACTTTTTGGGAATCCGGTTTGTAATAATAAGGCAATCATAACGCCATTACCATAGCCATGTTGCCGAACACATACGTTACTACAAGATAATGGGTAGATAAGGTATAGCAGCGGTATATGCACTTCACATCAGTAATCCAATTGTTACTGATGGAAACTGCATCACAGCATCTAGTTCAAAAGACATCTGGCATCACTGCAAAAAAACTGCAGTCACACACGAGTTTTAGTGAATTCAATTATTTTACTGCAATAATAATAATAATAATACAATAATCATAATGCCATTACTGGAGATGGCCTTGCGGTTCTCCCGGCGGTTGTTTCACGGCAAACTTTGCTTATTCGCGGTTCGCTGGCGCCATATTCTTTTACATTGTGAAGAACTTTGACCCATGACACATCCATCAGGTGGTACAGGACAGCCAATTGAGATGTTTCAGCACATGGACACACCCCCTACCTTATAAATAAACCCGATCTGGCCACCATTTTACATTCTGTGTTTTGCCAGTGTAGGGAGAGGCTGCTGTGTGGAGCAGGGACAGGCTGTTAGGGACACCAAACACTAGCTAATAGGGCCACAAAAGTCCTTTTAAGAACGGGTATAGGAGTGCTATCGATAGGTGTGATACAGAGAGGGGTGCAATATACTTATAATATACTTGCCACATATTATATAGATTTATTATTGCTATTTATACGGTCTTATTACTTTTAAGGCAGTGTACCACCGGGATGGTGTTTTTTTCCTGCTGCTATTTCTTTGCAACATAACGTATTGTATGTATGTAATCATGGTATTTAATAAAGCATATACACTTTTTAGCATTTGTACCTTTGGCTTCGTTTCTTGTAGGTCGTTGATATAAATCTAGCAGAGTAATGAATGGGGAAATCTCTGGATCCTGGTTCTAGCTTTGTTAGAAAGAGATTTTCATGTACTATATGATGTCTGATTTTTATTTTTTACATTAACCCCTTAGGGACCCATGACGTACCGGTACAGCATGGTTCCCGAGTCCATAAGGACCCATGACGTACCGGTACGTCATGTATAGTTCCGATCACCGCCGTCCGGCGGGCGGTGATCGGAACGTGGTGCCTGCTCAAATCATTGAGCAGGCACCTTGGCTAAATACGTGGGGGGGACCCTTGACCCCCCTGTGTCGGCGATCGTCGCAAACCGCAGGTCAATTCAGACCTGCGGTTTGCGGCTTTTACCTGGTGCGGCAGCGGCGGTGGTGGTGCCATCGGGTCCCCATGGGGCTGTAGGGGGGACCCGATGGCATGGAAGGTAGCACGATGCCTTCCTGAGACATCGCACTGCCTTCCAGTGAACAGCCTGTGAGATCCAGCCCCCCTGAATCTCACAGGCCAAAAGCTGTATGAGTAATACACACAGTATTACTCATACAGCCAACGAATTCCAATACAGAAGTATTGGAATGCATTGTAAAGGATTAGACCCCCAAAAGTTCAAGTCCCAAAGTGGGACAAAAAATAAAGTGAAAAAAAAGTTGAAAAAATAAAGTTTTCCCCCCAAAAAATTAAGTTTCAAGTAAAAATAAACAAAAACGTCATTTTCCCCAAATAAAAAATTGGTAAAAAATAGGGGGGGGGAAAAAGTATACATATTAGGTATCGCCGCGTCCGTATCGACCGGCTCTATAAACATATCAAATGACCTAACCCCTCAGCGTTTAAAAAGACGTTTGCCCACCAAAATATTACCAATCTAACCGTCACCTCATCCCGAAAAAAATGAGCCCCTACCTGAGACGATCGCCCCAAAAATATAAAAACTATGGCTCAGAATATGGAGACACTAAAACATCATTTTTTTTTGTTTTAAAAAAGCTGTTATTGTGTAAAACTTACATAAATAAAAAAAAGTATACATATTTGGTATCGCCGCATTCGTATCGACTGGCTCTATAAAAGTATCACATGACCTAACCCCTCAGATGAACACCGTAAAAAATAAAAAATAAAAACTGTGCTAAATAAACATTTTTTTGTCACCTTACATCACAAAAAGTGTAATAGCAAGCGATCAAATAATCATATGCACCCCAAAATAGTGCCAATCAAACAGTCATCTCATCCTGCAAAAAACTGAGACCCTACCTAAGATAATCGCCCAAAAACTGAAAAAACTATGGCTCAGATGAACACCGTAAAAAAATTAAAATAAAAACGGTGCCAAAACAGCTATTTCTTGTCACCTTACATCACAAAAAGTGTAATAGCAAGCGATCAAAAAATCACACACCCCCCAAAATAGTGCAAATAAAACAGTCATCTCATCCCGCAAAAATCATACCCAAGGTAATCGCCCAAAAACTGAAAACATTATGGCTGTCAGACTATGGAAACACTAAAACATGATTTTTTTTTGCTTAAAAAAAGAACTCATTGTGTAAAACTTGCATAAATAAAAAAAAAGTATACATATTAGGTATTGCCGCATCCGTGACAACCTGCTCTATAAAAATACCACATGATCTAACCTGTCAGATGAATGTTGTAAATAACAAAAAATAAAAACGGTGCCAAAACAGCTATTTCTTGTTATCTTGCCTCACAAAAAGTGTAATATAGAGCAACCAAAAATCATATGTACCCTAAACTAGTACCAACAATACTGCCACCCTATCCCGTAGTTTCTAAAATGGGGCCACTTTTTTGGAGTTTCTACTCTAGGGGTGCATCAGGGGGGCTTCAAATGGGACATGGTGTCAAAAAAAACAGTCCAGCAAAATCTGCCTTCCAAAAACCGTATGGCATTCCTTTCCTTCTGCGCCCTGCCGTGTGCCCGTACAGCTGTTTACGACCACATATGGGGTGTTTCTGTAAACTACAGAATCAGGGCCATAAATATTGAGTTTGGTTTGGCTGTTAACCCTTGCTTTGTTACTGGGAGAAATTGATTAAAATGGAAAATTTGCCCAAAAATTTTAATTCTGAAATTTCAGCTCCATTTGCCAATAACTCTTGTGGAACACCTAAAGGGTTAACAACGTTTGTAAAATCAGTTTTGAATACCTTGAGGGGTGTAATTTATTAGATGGGGTCACTTTACTGGAGTTTCTACTCTAGGGGTGCATCAGGGGGGCTTCAAATGGGACATGGTGTCAAAAAAACCAGTCCAGCAAAATCTGCCTTCCAAAAACCGTATGGCATTCCTTTCCTTCTGCCCCCTGCCGTGTGCCCGTACAGTAGTTTATGACCGCATATGGGGTGTTTCTGTAAACTACAGAATTAGGGCCATAAATATTGAGTTTGGTTTGGCTGTTAACCCTTGCTTTGTAACTGAAAAAAAATTATTAAAATTTAAAATCTGCCCAAAAAGTGAAATTTTTAAATTGTATCTCTATTTTCCATGAATTCTTGTAAAACACCTAAAGGGTTAACAATGTTTGTAAAATCAGTTTTGAATACCTTGAGGGGTTTAGTTTACAGAATGGGGTCATTTATGGTTTCTATTATGTAAGCCTCGCAAAGTGACTTCAGACCTGAACTGGTCCCTAAAAATTTGGGTTTTGAAAATTTCTGAATTTCAAGATTTGCTTCTAAACTTCTAAGCCTTGTAACATCCCCAAAAAATAAAATATCATTCCCAAAATGATCCAAACATGAAGTAGACATATGGGGAATGTACAGTAATAACTATTTTTGGAGGTATTACTATGTATTATAGAAGTAGAGAAATTGAAACTTGGAAATTTGCTATTTTTAAAAAATTTGGGGTAAATTTTTTATTTATTTTTTTACTTCATTTTACCAGTGTCATGAAGTACAATATGTGACAAAATCACAGAATAGCCTGGATAAGTCAAAGAGTTTTAAAGTTATCAGCACTTAAAGTGACACTGGTCAGATTTGCAAAAAATGGCCAAGTCCTTAAGGTGAAATAGGACCGAGTCCTTAAGGGGTTAATCATGGGATACTACCTTTAATAGTATGGACATGATGGATGGACTGTTAGCCAGCATGGTGCACTACCAGTAACTCTGTGACACCTTACAAAAGCCTTATCTGTGTGCATTTGGAATACTAAGCACCCCCTTCATAGATGGGAGGTTTGTGAGTAGATATTCATTAGTACTTTGTACCTCTCCAGCCTTCATCATATACAGTGCCTTGCAAAAGTATTCACCCCCTTGACTTTTTTTCGTATTTTGGTGCCTAACAAACTGGAATTAACATGGATTGTTTGAGGATTTGCATCATTTAATTTACAGAACATGCCCACAACTTTGAAGATGTTTTTTTTTTTTTTATCGTGAAGCAAACAACAAATAGGACAAAATAACTGAAAAAGTCAATATGCATAACTATTCACCCCCCCCTAAAGTCAATACTTTGTAGAGCCACCTTTTGTGGCAATTACAGCTCCAAGTCACTTTGGATAAGTCTCTTTGAGCTTGCCACATGTTACCACTGGGAATTTTGCCCATTCCTCCTTGCAAAACTGTTCCAGCTCCTTCAAGTTGGATGGTTTGAGCTTGTGAACAGCAATCTTTAAGTCTGACCACATATTATCTATTGGATTGAGATCTGGGCTTTGACTAGGCCATTCCAACACATTTACATGTTTCCCCTTAAACCATTCAAGTGTTGCTTTAGCAGTGTGTTTGGGGTCATTGTCCTGCTGGAAGGTGAACATCCGCCTAGCCTCAAATCAAGCACAGAGTTGGACAGGTTTTGCTCAAGAATATCCCTGTATTTAGCACCATCCAACTTTCCCTTAACTCTAACCAGTTTCCCAGTACCGGCTGCTGAAAAACATCCCCACAGCATGATGCTGCCACCACCATGTTTCACTGTGGTGTTCTTTAGGTGATGTGATGTATTGGGTTTGCGCCAGACATAGCGTTTTCTTTGATGGCTGAAAAGTTAAATTTTAGTCTCATTAGACCAGAGCACCTTCCTTCATACATTTTGGGAGTCTCCCACATGCCTTTTCACAAACTTACAATTTGCCTTTTTGTTTTTAGCTGAAAGTAATGGCTTTCTTCTGGCCACTCTGCCATAAAGCGCAACTCTATGGAGTGTATGGCTTATTGTCGTCCTATGTACAGATGCTGACTCTGCTGTGGAACTCTGCAGCTCCTCCAGGGTTACCTAAGGTCTCTGTGCTGCCTCTCGGATTAATGCCCTCCTTGCCCGGTCCGTGAGTTTTGGTAGCAGGCCGTCTCTTTTCAAGTTTTCTGTTGTGCCATGTTCTTTCCATTTGGTTATGATAGATTTGATGGTGCTCCTGGGGATCATCAAAGATTTGGATATTTTTTTTATAACCTAACCCTGACTTGTACTTCTCAACAACATTGTACCTTACTTGTTTGGAGAGTTCCTTGGTCTTCATGGCAGTGTTTGGTTAGTGATGCCTCTTGCTTAGGTGTTGCAGCCTCTGGGGCCTTTCAAAAAAGATGTGTATATGTAATAACAGATCATGTGACACTTAGATTCCACACAAGTAGACATCATTTCACTAATTATGTGACTTCTGAAGGTAATTGGTTGCACCAAAGATTGTTATGGGCTTCCTAACAAATGGGGTGAATACATATGCACATGCCAATTTTCTGTTTTCTATTTCTAAACAATAGTTTTATTTATATATTTTTCTCATTTCACTTCACCAACTTAGACTATTGTGTTCTGATCCATCACATAAAATTCAGATTAAAAAAAACATTGCATTTAAGGCTGTAATGTACCAAAATACAATAAAAGTCTTGAATACTTTTGCAAGGCACTGTACAGTATAACTGGGGATGGACAGTGTCCTGCCATGAACCAGTGTTTTATTCTTGTATCAGTGAGTATGACTTGTTCTCACTAGAGATATGTGACTGGCCTTCACTCTGAAGCATTGAGGACTGTGGTTCGAGTCTTTCTGGTCCTTGGTCCTAGAAAAGTACTATACGTCTTTAGAGGAATCAGAGCTGCCAACTTTTGAGTTAAATAATAAAATTCTGGTTGTCAACAGCCACTAATAGAAGAGATGCACTAAATTCAGATTTATATAGATCCCACTGGGAGCTACATAAATTTGTATGCGGTGATCTTCCCATAGTGGTGGCTTCCGACAGCCAGAATGTTACAATTTAAAGAAGCACTCCCACAAAATCTTTTGTTCTCTTACCTGTTAGAAGGGTGCATGATGTAATCTGTAGTGAAGGTAATCTTACCAGCGTCTGTATTTGTGAGCTATCCCCTCCCTTCTGCATCTTAGCTGTGTCATGTGATCAGCAATCAGACTTTCCAACTGACACAGCATCTTATGTGTGAACAGGAAGACAGTTTCTCAATGTATTCCTATGGGAGCCTCAATGTCAGTCTTATAGGAATGAATAGAGAAGCAACTGACTTCCTGTCCTGTGTCAATTGGAAAGTCTGATTGCTGATTACATGACACAGCTGAGAATCAGAAGGAAGGGGATAACTCACAAATACAGACAATGGTAAGAAGATTAACATGTACAATCGCTACAGTTTACATCATGTACTTTTCTAACAGGTCAGAGAATACAATTTTTTTGTGGGAGTGCTACTTTAAGTCTATGATGGGAAGCAGGAGATATGGTGGTCCATTTAAGGGCCCATTTAGACTACATGATTTTTGGGGACAAGCATTCATAGGAACATTCCACATAAGTTAAGTAGTCGACCTGGTTTGTCAGCTGATTAGCGTCTTTCATCATGAAACATTACCGATTATCGGCAGCCCATACCCATGCGTAATCAGGGATGTGCTGCTGATGATAAATAAAACAGAATGAGGGAGGAACAAATCGTTCCTTCCACATTCAGTTTGAATCGGTCTGTGTAATCAGGCCACTGCAGGTGAACACTGATGGATGTGTTATCATCCATCAGCGCTCAATCTGCCCAAAAATTGGGCAATGTAATACAGCCATTAGAAAGCACCCTATAGGTACAGTCTTAACACGATAAGTAATCAATGGCGAGGAAGTTTTGTTAAGTGTTATCATGATGTGACGTGATATTACACTCAGTTTTAGAACTCCTACATCTGCACAGTATCTGATTGTCCAGTTAATGCAATACCACTGGCATTAAAACATCCCCTAGGACTTGCCAGGCAGGTTTCCTAGAGACTAAAATGTCAAACAAATCTAGTTATAAAAGTGTATGGTAAGGGAATGCTCTAACCAAGAGGTAGCAATGGCAGATACTGCAGTGGCATTGTGGGTTATAATTAATCAAAAGTTAATGCTAATTAATCAAGAAAGGTTGAACTCGATGGATCTGTGTCTTTTTTTTCACCCTATGTAACCATGTTTCACTTAGTTGAAGTTCGGGTATATGCTGAATTGCGTTACCACAGACCATCTTCTAGCGGGGCCTTCTACTAGATGTCAACATTTGTGAGGTCAGACACTGATAATGGTTGAGAGGGTCTGATTCACAATTACCAATTCAGTTCACCTATGCTTGATGGGGTCAGGGTTATGTGAGGCCAGTCAAGTTCTGGCACACTAAACACACCCAACCATGTCTTTATGGACCTTGCTTTTGTTTACAGAGCACAGTCATGATGGAACAGAAGGAGGCCTTCTCCAACAGCAAACAGCAGAAAGTCCAGCATTTAAAGGGAACCTGTCATCATGAAAGTGCAATGTAAGCTGCAGGCAGCATGTTACAGAGCAGGAGGAGCTGAGCAGATTAATATATCACTTTGTGGGAAAATATTCAGTAAAACCTGTAATTTACTTATATATTCCTGCTCATTCTATTCTTTGAAGTCAGGGAGGAGGTCCTATCAGTGATTAACGGCTATCTCTGTATACACAGTCATAGAAGGGAAGGTTGTCAATCACTGATAGGACCACCTCCTTGACTTCAAAGCCCAAAATGAGCAGGAATATACAGTCCTGATCAAAAGTTTAAAGGGAACCTGTCACCTGCAAAATGCATATTAAACCGACCACAGTACCTTACAGTATCCCCCAGTGTGTTGCTAATCATGTTTTTTTTTCCTCTTTGTGTTTCTTCATACTTAAAACGCTGTTTTAATGACGGTTGGCGCTCTCTCTGAGTCAGGCTTAAAGTCAAGGGGGCAGCGGCCTCCTTGCTTCAAGTAAAGCTAAGCCCGCCCCTTACCCCTCCTCTCTACAATTAGATGGACATGCTGCCGTGATCACGCTCTTCTTGCGCATGTGCGGTAAGCTGCCTGTTACAGCGTGATGGCCAGACACGCACAAACTAACTGTCTGGCGCATCCGCAGTCAACAAAATGCAGGCGGGTGAGTGAGGATCGCGCTGTAAAAGGCAGCGTACCGCGCATGCGCTAGAAGAGCGCGATCCCGGCATCACGTCCACCTAATTGTAGAGAGGAGGGGTAAGGGGCGGGCTTAGCTTTACTTGAAGCAAGGAGGCCACTGCCCCCTTGACTTTAAGCCTGACTCGGAGACAGCGCCAACCGACATTAAAACAGCATTTTTTAACAAGTATGAAGAAACACAAAGAGGA
This sequence comes from Bufo gargarizans, assembly GCF_014858855.1. Taxonomy (NCBI): domain Eukaryota; kingdom Metazoa; phylum Chordata; class Amphibia; order Anura; family Bufonidae; genus Bufo; species Bufo gargarizans. The sequence goes on from NC_058080.1 coordinate 160,741,814, forward strand.
AAGAAAAACATGATTAGCAACACACTGGGGGATACTGTAAGGTACTGTGGTCGGTTTAATATGCGTTTTGCAGGTGACAGGTTCCCTTTAAGACCACTTGAAAAATGGCAAAAAATCATATATTACATTGTTGGATCTTAACAAGGTTCCAAGTAGAGCTTCAACATGCAACAAGAAGAGTGAGACAAAACATTTTTGGAGCATTCTATTAATTGAAAATAACGATTAAACTGAAACAGGCAGTTTTTCAGCTGATCCAAATTTTAGGACCACATGCCTTTAAAAGGCCAAATCTGTGCAAAGATGTGGATTCATTGTCATTTTCTGTCAGGTAGTCACACGTTGTGATGGAAAAGGCAAAAAAACTCTCTTTTTGAACGTGGTCAAGCAGGGTCTCTCACAGCGCACCATCGCTGCTGAGGTGGGACGCAGTAAGACAGTCATTTGTAATTTCTTAAATGATCCTGAGGGTTATGGAACAAAAAATTCAAGTGGAAGAACCCAAAAAATTTCATCAGCACTGAGCCGGAGGATCCAATTGGCTGTCAGTCAAGACACTGGATGATCCTCGAGCCAAATTAAGGCCCTTATGGTGCTGACTGCAGCCCCATAACCATCAGACGGCATCTGAGACTGAAGGGCTTCAAAAACAAAAAACGTCTTCAAAGACCTCGTCTCCTTGAATGCCACAGAACTGCTCGTTTGGACTTTGCAAGAGAGCACCAAACATGGGACATTCAAAGGTGGAAGAAAGTTTTATTCTTTGATGAGAAAAAATGTAACCTTGATGGTCCTGATGGTTTCCCATGTTACTGGCATGACAAGCAGATCTGAGATGTTTTCTACGCCCCACAGTGGAGGGGGCGCCATAATGGTCTGGGGTGCTTTTTCCTTCAGTGGAACAATGGAGTTTCAGGAAGGGCAGGGGCGTCAAACGGCCGCTGGCTATGTCCAGATGTTGCAGAGAGCATTCCTCATGAGCATTCCTCATCCTGCGTGTTCCCCTGATCTAAATCCAATTGAGAACCTTTGGGGATGGATGGCAAGGGAAGTTTATAAAAATGAACAATAACGTGATAAACAATAACGGCGGAGCTACTCAATACTGAGTTCATGTTTGGAAGTTGGATTTCTGTTTTGGGGGGTTTCGTTTTTTTTTGGAGGTGTGGTCCTAAACTTTTGATCAGCTGAAAAAAAGCCTGTTTCAGTTCATTCGTTGTTTTCATTAAATTGAATGCTCAAAAAATGTTGTCTCACTCCCATTTCTTCTTTCTGCATGTTTAAGCTCTACTTGGAACCTTGTTAAGATCCAGCCATGCTAAATATGATTTTTTTTGGCCATTTTTCCAAGTGGTCTTAAACTTTTTATCAGGACTGTATAAATTACAAGTTATACTGAACCTTTTCCCATAAAACTAGATATCAATATTCTCAGCTTCTCCTGGTCTATAACATGCTGCCTGCAGCTCAGACACTATGTTCAAATATGACAGGTTCCCTTTAAACACAACACCCACTCAGAAGTTGAGTGGACACCATAGCTGCTAATGTACATGTAATCCCTCAGATGGCATTGTCAGTTGTGATCATTGCATCTAAGAGGCCTTCTGGAGATCAGGGGAGCCGTTTATTCCTTGTGGTAGCCTGTGGCAGGCTTCCATAAAAACATAATGAAACTCCCATAGGTTGCAATAGTAATTCATTGTTATCTATGGGAGAAGAGATCAGACGATTGCATGTTCGTGTACTCTAGGGGGGGGCCTAAAAAAAAAAAAAGGTTTTAAAAATATAACAAAATAAAAATTAAATTCCCTATATTAAAAAATGTTTTAAATAAAGATCATAAGTATTGCCATGTCCCAAAATGCCTGTACTATTAAAATATAAACGGTGAACACTGTAACAGAAAAAAATAAAAATGGTTGCTTCATCTCCCCCAAAAATTGAATAAAAAGTGATCAGTCATACACACTCCAAAATGGTATCAATAAAAACTATGCACCCACCCTGTATAAAAATTAAAACACAAGAAAAACTATATAAATGTGGTGTTGCTGTATTTGTACTGACCTGCAAATTCAAGGCTACAGATTTTACTGCATAGGGAACACCGTGAAAACAAAAGCCACAAAACTGTGGCAGAATTGCATTTTTTTCCCAATTCCACCCCATTTGGAATTTTTTTTCCAGCTTACCATTAAATCGTATGAATTTATAGTGGATGAAAGAATGCACTGATGCACAAAACATTGGTGCAAATATTACACAAAGTTACAAGTATTCACATAACCTTACCCATAACCACATAATTATGTCATTGTAAGCAGTGTGCCCTTGACCTGTCCAGAACATGAACAAATCCCATTAAAGACATTTGTTATTCACTCTCTTGCTCTTATACCAGAGCTTGCCCTGGGCTACTTGACCATTCTCCCTGAATTATTTTATTCTCCACAGCAACTTGAAACACTCTGGCAATTACCTCAAAATGAAAAGCACAAAAATCAAATGGAAAATGTTTAAGAATTTCGCCGGGACTATAATAGAAAATGTCTAATCTTGTCTGCAATTGTGGACAAGAATAGGACATGCCCTATTTTTTTGCGGAAACAGAAGCACGGATGTGGTTGTGGATCCGCAAATGTGTATGTGGACTGAACATTCCGGCCCCGTTGAAAATGAATGGGTCCGCACCCGTTCCGCAAAATTGCGGAACGGATGTGGACCTATTTTGCGGACGTATGAATGGAAAAGATATCCCTCAAAATGAAAATAAATGCATTTATTAAAGTTAAGCATAGATGTGGTAAGCAATAACAAGTGCCCGGCAGCACTAAATCAGGTGCTCGGCGGCACAAAATCAGAAACCATATGTCCTACCACAATCAGGGGGGTTCCAGGGCACATTGATTAATCCAGGAGGGAAAGCAAAAAAACATCTATTCCTGGGCTAAATGATGATGTGGTATTGAAGGACAGGGTGGGCAAAGAACTGTCCCTGATATTGCCCTACAGGGGGTGCTATTCTGGCCCTGATAGCCTAACCACAGACCACCCACCCTGATAAGACAGGGCTCCAGATGGCGACCAAAATGGTCGCCAATGCGACTTACAACTGCTAAATGGTGACAAGACTTTTTAGTCTTGTCGCCATTTGCGCCTAGACCCTCCGCTCGCTGCTCTGCCTCTTAGAAAAAAAAAGGCTTTCATCCAGCAGACAGACACACGCTGCAGATGTCTGCTGGGTGAAGATCCGCCCCTCACCCTACCCGGCATAGAGGGTGGGCGTGGCTTGTGCTCCCGCTTCCAGCAGTCTGGCAAGTTTTGGAGTTGAGTCTGCTGTGGAGCTGAGCTGCTGGAGACACTTCAACTAGGGCAGCACAGAGCTCCCGCGTGGCCTCGTGGGCCTCGGCTAATAACACTAGGCGTGCAGATTTATAGGACTGGGTCACTGTGGGGTCACAAGGAGAAGGCAGAGATCCGTAAGAACAAGTATAAACACCGGCTGTGCTGCTTTAACACCACAGTATGTCGGGGGATCCGCTGTCCTGGTCTGCATAGCACTGCCAGGGTCGCATAGCAATATATTGATTTATGATGCTATGTAACCCTTAGAGGTCTGGAATGTACTGGATAACACTGACCCCGGCAGTACAGAGCTCCTGCAGACACACTGGTGTGAAACCAGCGCAATCCTATCCATGCACAGACTAGTAACCATTTCTGATCATAAATCATATAATCTATTCCCCTTATTTCACAAGACCAGTATTCACTTCCACATAGGGAATAGCAATCGGATGTCAACCTTCCCGTCAGTCCGTGTTACTGCTGGCAGAATGATGAAACAATGGGACTCCCCCGGCCTAGGGGTTCGCTCAGCGGTCCCAAGGCAAGCAGATTGACAAGGAAGGATTCAGATTCCCGCCTAAACTGCGCACGTTCTAGAAAAGGAGGGCGATGTCCGTGCACGGCCACCTTACTGACACGGGGGTCATGGGCAGAGAGCCCTTAACTGCTCCTTTCTGTGCCAAAGACATGTGGTAGAGTTAAAAAGAGGGAAAATGGCACTGAAGCAGCCTATAAGGGGTTAAGCACAGGCTAGTTCAGCTGCCAGAGGAGGTCCCCTAGCTTTCCTACATCTCTGCTTGCTGGCAGTGAATGGAAACCTTTAAGGTTGACATTCACAGACTGAATGTCCATGTCCAGCCACAGTTACACAGTGAGCAGCCCTAGAATATGGGTGATCTTTCCTCCCTCTGAGAGAAAAGATTTTTGTTCACTGACAGGCAAGCAGATGGGTTGAGAATAAAGAGTAAAGCTTGTGAAGTATTATATTTTTATCCGTTATATTTTTTCTTAATGTAAAAAAAAAAAAAAAAGCTAACTAACGTGTATCTGGCTAGTCTGACAGGTCATGGAAATGAGTGTACAACTCCTTAAACTGCGTGGGCTCTAGCTTAGAAAACCCCATGCTCCTAAGCATCCCAGCTATATTATATGTATTTTAAATTTGGCGACTAAAAATTTCATTTGGCGCCTACATTTTTCAGGTTAGGAGCCAATGGCTCCTTGATATTTTTTTTAGTCTGGAGCACTGTAAGAGCGACCCCGTCCGGAACATTACCCTATATAAAAATGGCCCAAGTAAGCCCCTAGCTCCCTGACTTCTAGGTGATCACTTTATAGATCTATGTGTTTTTGACTCATTATAAAAGTATAAGTATATCGCACCCCTCTGTGTATCACACCTATCGATAGCACACCTATACCAGTCCTTAAAAAGACTTTTGTGGCCCTATTAGCTAGTGTTTGGTGTCTCTAACAGTCTGTCCCTGCTCCACACAGCAACCTCTCCCTACACTGGGAAAACACTGAATGTAAAATGGCGACCAGATTCGGTTTATTTATAAGATAGGGGGTATGTCCATGTGCTGAAACGTCTCAATTGGCTGTCCTGTACCACCTGATGGATGTGTCATGGGTCAAAGTTTTTCACAATGCAAAAGAATATGGCTGGCACGAATTTCTCCATATGTTTGCATGTTCGGTGAATCGCGAACACGCAAAGTTCACTGCGAAACGACCACCGGGCGAACCGAAAGGCCATTTCTACTTACCAGTAAGTTTATATTGTGGGAGAATACATTCTAAAAGGAAATGGCATTTAGCAAACCTTGAAACAGAGTTTGAAAAAAAAAAAAAAAAGTTAAAAAATGAGTTTCAATATATAAAATGAAATAAAAATAAAGGAGGTCATTTACAAACAAATATATGTAAATTTTTGGTTATTTGTACCTCAATCTGCAAATTTTCCCTACTCACACCAGGTCTAAAAATTTTAGTGTGACATGTGCGGGGATTTTGTACGCCTGTTTAAGGAGTAGAAAATGGTCTGAATCTATGCCAGCAAGGGAGCTGGCATATATTTAGACAGGCGGTGGATACGCCGAAGTTATGTAAAGGCTGGGTCCTATCAATTGAAGTGGAGAGGGTGTGGCAGTTGCAGAGAGAGCAGAGCCTCTCCACTTATATATATATATCCAGATATATATATATATAGCAGGAAAAATTCCACGGCACATCCGAGGCGTAAAATAATATTAGGCTTTATTCACCAGACCGCAACGTTTTGATCCACCTCCTGGGATTTTTCTCAAGCAGATCCCAGGAGGTGGATCGAAACGTTGCGGTCTGGTGAATAAAGCCTAATATTATTTTACGCCTTGGATGTGCCATGGAATTTTTCCTACTACTTTATTGAAGGGGGATCGCCTTCACAGCCGCTGGCACTCCGTCTGCACCTATATACTACTATGTTGCTCTAATTCAAATTTTATATATATATATATATATATATATATATATATATATATATATGTACACACACACACACACTCACCTAAAGAATTATTAGGAACACCTGTTCTATTTCTCATTAATGCGATTATCTAGTCAACCAATCACATGGCAGTTGCTTCAATGCATGTAGGGTTGTGGTCCTGGTCAAGACAATCTCCTGAACTCCAAACTGAATGTCAGAATGGGAAAGAAAGGTGATTTAAGCAATTTTGAGCGTGGCATGGTTGTTGGTGCCAGACGGGCCGGTCTGAGTATTTCACAATCTGCTCAGTTACTGGGATTTTCACGCACAACCATTTCTAGGGTTTACAAAGAATGGTGTGAAAAGGCAAAAGCGTCCAGTATGCGGCAGTCCTGTGGGCGAAAATGCCTTGTTGATGCTAGAGGTCAGAGGACAATGGTCCGACTGATTCAAGCTGATAGAAGAGCAACGTTGACTGAAATAACCACTCGTTACAACCGAGGTATGCAGCAAAGCATTTGTGAAGCCACAACACGCACAACCTTGAGGCGGATGGGCTACAACAGCAGAAGACCCCACTTGGTACCACTCATCTCCACTAAAAATAGGAAAAAGAGGCTACAATTTGCACAAGCTCACCAAAATTGGACTGTTGAAGACTGGAAAAATGTTGCCTGGTCTGATGAGTCTCGATTATTGTTGAGACATTCAAATGGTAGAGTCGTAAACAGAATGAGAACATGTATCCATCATGCCTTGTTACCACTGTGCAGGCTGGTGGTGGTGGTGTAATGGTGTGGGGGATGTTTTCTGGGCACACTTTAGGCCCCTTAGTGCCAATTGGCCATCGTTTAAATGCCACGGGCTACCTGGGCATTGTTTCTGACCATGTCCATCCCTTCATGACCACCATGTACCTATCTTCTGATGGCTACATCCAGCAGGATAATGCACCATGTCACAAATCTCGAATCATTTCAAATTGGTTTCTTGAACATGACAATGAGTTCACTGTACTAAAATGGCCCCCACAGTCACCAGATCTCAACCCAATAGAGCATCTTTGGGATGTGGTGGAACGGGAGCTTCGTGCCCTGGATGTGCATCCCTCAAATCTCCATCAACTGCAAGATGATATCCAATTAATATGGGCTAACATTTCTAAAGAATGCTATCAGCACCTTGTTGAATCAATGCCATGTACAATTAAGGCAGTTCTGAAGGCAAAAGTTGGTCCAACACCGTATTAGTATGGTGTTCCGAATAATTCTTTAGGTGAGTGTGGGGACATATGAACATGATACTAGGGATGAGCGAATCGACTTTGGATGAAACATCCGAAGTTGATTTGCATAAAACTTTGCTTCAATACTGTACAGAGCGAGCCCTCCGTACTGTATTAGAATGTATTGGCTTTGATAAGCCAAAGTTATTACTTTGCGAAGTCTTGCAAGACTTAGCATGATAACTTTAGAAATTGATTTACACTGTAAAAAAACATTTCCCGAACTCGGGTTCTCATCCCTACATGAGACCAACACTGATGCATTCAGCTGCCAAGCACACATCCAGTTTCATAGATACAAACCTGCTGACATTCCGGCTATGTTATTCACCTTGGAATTCACCTGAGAAATATATAAGAACTGACACTCTAACAAGGTTTCGTTTATTCATTGATTTTCCATTCAAGTTATTTGCTTGGACATAAGCGAGGCATGTGATAAATTTTTATATTGACTGGAAAATAAATTTCGATGAATTCTAACTACTTCAGATAAGGAACTACATTTATCTCAGATGACAACATAAAGTCTAAAAATGCCCACCTCGCTACCATATTGCCTGAAGATCAATCTGAAGCTTTAATGATTAAAACTGGTAAGGACTATAATAAGAATCAATATTCGTTCCTTTATGAACTGATAACATGTGCAAAATAAAAGGAGATATCAAAGAATATTTTTTAAGAATACAGTGTGCTTCTTGTTTCATCCATCTCATATACCAGTAGTATTTTTGACTCTTCACTAAACATTCTAAATAGTTTGTTGTCTATCAACAAGGTTTTCATGAAGGAGGACTTCAATAAGCAATAAATAGAGAGTGGTATGAAAACTATTGATTATTTTTTTTTTAGGAACAGCAAATAAACATTATTGTTCATCTGGAGGATTTCAATTTAAAATTTAATTTGGTGTGGGATTATGCCGGATTACTGAGATCAAATAGTGAACACAGATTAATAACATGCTGAAGCAGAGACTTGGTGCCCCAAAGTAATTCAAAAGATAGCAGGCAAACTGATTAAACAAGTAATAATTGGAATGGGTGGACTATAGTACCAAGAAAGATTATCAAAATTAAGGTTATTCAGTTTAGAAAAAAGATTGAAGGGAGATCAAATAACTATCTCTCCCATGATCTATTCTTCAGGACTGTGACGAGGGGACATCCTCTGCGTCTGGAGGAAAGAAGGTTTGTACACAAACATAGAAGAGGATTCTTTACGGTAAGAGCAGTCAGACTATGGAACTCTCTGCCTGAGGTGGTGATGGTGAATTCACTAAAAGAGTTCAAGAGGGGCCTGGATTTATTTCTGGAGATAAATAATATTACAGGTTATAGTTATTACATTTCTGTAGAGGGGTCATTCATCCAGGGAGTAAGGGCTATTTCAGACGTGCATGTCCTGTGCAGAAATCACACTCTGTGTATCAGCATGATTCCCCGTTATGGAGACTGCTCATTTTGCAGGGGTACATGGCATTATAATGATTTATAATGCTGTGTCTCTCTGCAGTGGCCATGTTTTGGGTGGCCCAAACGCTACGCTGGGTCCCCCGACACCGTTAAGGTGTCACCACATGTTGATGATCTCCTGAAGGGATGGTAAGATGTGGTCCACCCCAATGGTAAATACGTCCAGAAAGTCAGGGTCTGCAATAAACCAGGGTGCTTCTTTACAGGAGAAATTCAGGTACAAAACAATACAAGCGAGGCATTGGGCTGGCTTCTTCAGTCTCCTCGCTGGCAGAAGAAGGGTTTGATGCTGAGGAAAGGCCTGAGCTAGCTGTCCCTCTTTCTCTTCAGAAGGCTGGTACCCTGGTCTAAGGCTGGTGATCCAGGGTCTGTGGCAGCGTATCCCCATCTCAGCATCTTCTTCTGGTCAATCAGTAATATGGCAGAGTCTCCTCTTCCAAGCACTATTCCCTAACTGCAGCACACTATGATCTCTGACTGCTCTCATTATATACAGTTTTTGCTAGACTAGAACATTTTAGTGGGAGGGGTGGAGTGGAAAAACTCAGCACAAACAGATACATTGTTTTAGCTTCCGTCTAGTATAGATTTACATTAGAGCTTCAATGATACTCAATGGCAATGACACAGCAGGTTTTCCAGACAAAAACAAGTTTTCAGACATAACAACATAGCTAAAACCAGACATTTATAAGGTCAGGCTGTCTGCTTTTTGGTGGTAACCAAGTCTGGGTTTTTCCCTCCAAAACATGGTGGTAAACAAGCCTGGGTTTTTCCTTCCAAAACATGGTGGTAAACAAGTCTAGGGTTTCCCCTCCAAAACATGGTCTTCTTTAAACACTATGGCAGCTGTGGAAAATTAACAGCGTCTCTATCAAAGCCCTAACAGTCTCTCAGTATTAATTAACCCTTTCCACAGAGCCATGTAAATACAGTGATAATGAACAGGATATATATCACTATATATATATATATATATATATATATATATAATGCAGTAACACAGTAACAAACAGTATAAGTTAACCCTTTCAAGAGAAATAAAGTAAGGAGTTTTAACTTAGCATAGGGGATATAGGTAAATGTCCACAAATGTCCAAATGTCAAAGTACTCCCTGCTCTAGGGCACTACATTTCTACATGACCTTAATCCTTCAGAATTATGCTGATATAATGCTGTCAGTATAATTCAGTAGACACAGGTCATACAGAGACTTCATTATAGAAATCATTATAATGCTGTGCGCTCCGATAAAACAAGCAGTGTCCATAACGGAGAAACATGGTCACACATGGAACGTGATCCCCGCGTACTGGACATGCTTGTCTGAAACAGCTCTTATTCTGATGCTTGATTGGAGTCAAGAAGGATTTTTTTCCCCTAAAAATAAGGAAAATTGGCTTCTACCCCATGGGGTATTTTTGCCTTCCTCTGGATTAATGTGCAGGATGTCCTTTTTCAGTCTTACAGCAGGCAAACAAAGCAAAGACAGGCTTATAACTGACAAAATAACAACCACAAATGATAAATGTCCCCCTATGTTATGTATCAGATTTAGGCATCACAATAGCCATGCATGTTAGCAAAGTGAATACTGTAGAAGCGATCAATGAGTCATATATAAACATATAAAACTTAACCTTTACTTATTGTAAAAAAAAAAAAAAACAGACCCTTACATATAATTAACAAACAAAAAAGAAGAGAAATGGGGAATACGGGAAAAATTCAGGTGCATGGCGGCACACACCAGCAGAAAGATATATTAAACTGGGTGTGCTACCACTTTCCAGGCATGTTCTAGGTATATCCAGTAGTCAATACAGTTGTCAGGCAAATGTCGCTAAACTGTGTAATAAGGATAGATCAGTTAAATAGGGGAATTACTTATCCTAGTAATGCCCTAAGGGGGTACTATCTCTGACCATGATAGCCTAGTCACATAGCACCCGCCCTGAGAAGGGCAACCCCGTCTGCAACCTTGACCTAAATAAACAAGCCCTAAACAGCCCTATCCTGCTCATTCCCTACATGCATGTTTCACACTCCAAAACGAATGCTCATCAGGGGAAACAAATTTGCAAGCTGGTGATAAAATGGGAGACAGTACGCATATAGGTAATGGTTACTGTGAAACAAAAAAAAGGCAGGGAAGTAAAATGCAAATTAGTCCCACCCAGTCATGTCAACAGATAATGACATGAGTATATAAGCCGATCAAGCAGACCAAGCTATATTAAAAAAAAGGGAGGGCAGCATAATGTCCTTGCTGCACACCTCCCTGCACTGGGGCCTGATACAACCTGTAGAGTTGCTTTGCCCATGTGTATTTAAACCTTGAGCCGCCACACAGCGAGGCCTGGCTCATAATGTTATGATGCGCAGATGACATAATCGCGTCAGATCACGCTAGATTATTATTATTTATTATTAAAGCGCCATTCATTCCACAGCGCTGTACATATGAGAAGAAGAGGTATACATACATAATACAGACAATTGCACTAATCATAAACAAGACAAATTACAAACTGGTACAGAAGGAGAGAGGGCCCTGCCCGTGAGGGCTTACAATCTACATGGTATGGGAGAAGGACACAGTAGGTGCGGGTGAAGTTGGTCATGGCGGTATAGAGGCAGCAGGGTCACTGGTTGTAGGCTTGTCTGAAGAGGTGGGTTTTCAGGTTTCTTTTGAAGGATTCCACTGTAGGTGAGAGTCTGATATGTTGGGGTAGCGAGTTCCAGAGTATGGGGGATGCACGGGAGAAATCTTGGAGTTGATTGTGGGAAGAGGCGATAAGAGGAGAGGAGAGAAGGAGGTCTTGTGAGGATCGGAGAGTGCGTGTGGGGGTGTATCGGGAAAGTAGCTCAGAGATGTAGGGAGGGGAAAGGTTATGGACGGCCTTGTATGTATTTGTTAGTACTTTGAAGTGAATTCGCTGGGCAATGGGGAGCCAGTGAAGGGATTGGCAGAGGGGAGAGGCAAAGGAGTAATAGGGTGAGAGGTGGGTTGGTCGGGCAGCAGAGTTGAGGATAGATTGGAGGGGTGCGAGAGTGCTAGATGGAAGGCCACAGAGGAGAGTGTTACAGTAGTCTAGGTGGGAGATGATGAGGGCATGTACAAGCATTTTCGTAGATTCAAAGTTAAGGAAAGCACGGATGCGGGAGATGTTTTTGAGTTGGAGGCGGCAGGTGGTGGAAAGGGCTTGGATGTGCGGTCTGAAGGAGAGGGCAGAATCAAAGGTCACTCCAAGGCAGCGAACTTTGTTGACCGAAGAGAGTGTGCAGCCATTGATCATGATAGATAGGTCTGTTGGGGGGGTTGAGCAAGATGGGGGAAAGAGGATGAATTCTGTTTTATCCATGCTGTTATATAAAGCGAGAGGAGAAGGATGATATAGAAGATAGACATTGTGGGATTCTTGATAAGAAAGGTGGTGATGTCTGGACCAGAGATGTAGATTTGTGTGTCGTCAGCGTAGGAGTGATTGTCATGGTCTTACCTCCTTGCTGTTCTCCTTCGTTTGACATGTGCTGGCGGCCATCTTGGTTTCTGGGTTTCTTGTAGCCTCCCACCCTGCGGCTTCTCCTTCCCACTGGGAGGAGCTGGATGCCTAGCTCATATATATAGGAGGTCTGTGGCTTCAGTTCCTTGCTTGGTCCTCCTGTGTTCACATGCTTCTAAGACTGCTGCTGCTTCTGGCTCCTGATCCTGGCTTCGTCTGACTACCCTGCTGGTTCCTGATCCAGGCTTCATCTGACTACCCTGCTGGTTCCCGATCCAGGCTTCGTCTGACTACCCTTCTGGTTCCTGACCTCTGGCTTCGCAAGACCCTGCTTCGGTTTAGCCATCCGTTTGGACTTTTGCCTTACAGCTTGATTTTCAATAAAGCCTTCTTATTTCCACTTATCTCTTGTTGTACGTCTGGTTCATGGTTCCATGACATTAGGACCGAGCCATGAATTCTGACGGTACAGGGCCATCCTCGCTACCTACGCTGGTTGCCAGACTTGATCAGCAGGATCACCTGTTGAGTCGGTTCGCTGTGGCGTTGCAAACCCTGCTTGAACGCACGGCTCATTTAGCTTCCGTTGCCGATGGGTCGGTTGTCGCTCCTGGGCCCGCTCCTACTGCCGCTCCGGTTGTTGCGCCAGAGTCTACCGCGACACCTGTTGCTGCGCCTGCGGTGTTTCGGGGTATGACCGGTTCTGCCCCCCTTCCACAGCGCTTTGGGGGAGAGCCAACTCAGTGCCGAGGTTTCCTTAACCAGGTGGGCATTTATTTCGAGTTGCTGCCACATGCCTTTCCTACTGAGAGATCAAAGGTGGGCTTCTTGATCTCGCTGCTCTCGGACAAGGCCTTGGCCTGGGCCAGCCCTTTATGGGAGAACAACAATCCGGTGGTTGCCGAGTTTTCCGGTTTTGTTGCTTCTCTTCGGAAGGTATTCGATGTGCCGGCTCGTGCTGCCTCTGCCGCAAAGCTCCTTATGTCCATCAGACAGGGTTCACGATCCGTAGCTGAATACGCCATTGAGTTTCGTACCCTGGCAGCAGAGGTGGGCTGGAATAATGAGGCTCTGGTCGCTGCTTTCTCTCATGGTCTCTCGGATGCCTTGAAGGATGAGGTTGCAGCTAAGGACCTACCAGTGGAGCTCGAGTCTCTTATTTCTTTCCTGATTTTGATTGACACCAGACTCAGGGAGAGACCTTCCTTTAAGGAGAGCCTGCGGAGGTCTTCTAACAGATTGGCGCCTACGTTTGCTGTCCCACCCGTGCCTCCCTCTCCTCCCACGCCTCCTGGGGATGACTTGTCTGGGGGTGAACCCATGCAGCTGGGGTTTGCTCGCCTGTCCGAGGGGGAGAGGGTACTCCGGAGACGCGAGGGCCGATGCATGTACTGTGGTCTCGGTGGGCATTTTCGGTTGGCATGCCCGAACCGTCCGGGAAACGCTCGCACCTGAGATCCTGTCGGGGGCAGATCTTGGGTGGAGTCTCCTCGTCCCCGGGTTCCCGTGTTGACAAACCACTGATTACTGTTGTCCTCTCCTGGGTCGGGGGCTCGGTGACGACCCAGGCGTTGGTGGACTCTGGTGCTGGTGGTTTGTTCATTGATAGTGTGTTCGCTGCCGCCAATTCCATTCCTCTGCAGCCTCGAGGTTCCCCACTGGCTCTTGAGGCGATAGACGGCAGACCCCTTCTGCCGCCACACGTGACTCAGGAGACCCTTCCAGTGGGGATGGCCATTGGTGCCGTTCACAGAGAGTCGGTCTGTCTCCAGGTTATTTCGTCTCCACACTACTCGGTGGTCTTGGGGTACCCCTGGCTCCAGAAGCATAATCCGACTTTCGATTGGAGATCGGCCGAGATCCTCTCGTGGTCACCGCAGTGTGGGGCTAGTTGCATCCATGGGTCTGTCAAGTTGCTGTGTACTTCCTCGGACTCTCTGTTGCCTCCTGAATACGAGGAGTACCGGGATGTATTCGATAAGGTGCGTGCGGTTGCCCTACCTCCGCACCGCCCATACGATTGTGCCATAGAGTTACAACCTGGTGCCGTTCCTCCTCGTGGCAAAGTCTATCCACTGTCGGTAGCGGAGAATGAGGCCATGGAGGAGTACGTCAGGGAGGCGCTTTCACGCGGACACATTCGCAAATCCTCGTCCCCGGCAGGGGCTGGATTTTTCTTTGTGAAGAAGAAGGGCGGTGAGTTGAGGCCTTGCATCGATTACAGGGGTCTCAATCGCATCACGATCAAGAACGCTTACCCGATACCCTTGATTTCCGAACTGTTCGATCGCCTCAAAGGGGCCACGGTCTTTACCAAACTCGACCTGAGGGCGGCATATAACCTGGTAAGGATCAAGGCGGGTGATGAGTGGAAGACCGCGTTTAACACCAGGACCGGTCATTATGAATCCTTGGTTATGCCCTTTGGGTTGTGCAATGCGCCCGCAGTCTTCCAGGAATTCATCAACGATGTTTTCCGTGACCTGTTGCAGCAGTGTGTGGTGGTCTATTTGGATGACATCTTGGTATATTCTGAATCCATGGAGGCCCACATTCTGGATGTCAGACGAGTGTTGCAACGGTTACGAGAGAACAAGCTGTTCGGTAAGCTTGAGAAATGCGAGTTTCACCGATCCCAGGTAACCTTCTTAGGTTACATCATTTCCGCTGAGGGGTTCTCCATGGATCCTGAGAAGGTTTCGGCTGTCTTACAGTGGCCCCAGCCCAGTGGTCTTCGTGCCCTGCAGCGCTTTTTGGGCTTCGCCAATTATTATCGGAAGTTCATCAGGGACTTTTCCATGCTAGCCAAGCCTCTCACGGATCTGACCAGGAAGGGCAGTAATCCGCAGGTCTGGCCGCTCGAGGCCATCCGAGCTTTTGAGGCTCTAAAGTCCGCCTTTGTGTCGGCTCCGATTCTGTCGCATCCCAACCCTGGGTTGCCTTTTGTCCTCGAGGTGGACGCGTCTGAGACGGGAGTAGGCGCCCTTCTGTCTCAGCGTAGAACACCAGAGGGTCCTCTGCTTCCTTGTGGGTTTTACTCCCGGAAACTGTCTTCCGCGGAGTGCAACTATCAGATTGGTGACAGGGAGTTATTGGCCATCGTGCAGGCCCTTAAAGAATGGAGGCACTTGCTCGAGGGCTCGGTGGTTCCGGTTCTCATCCTGACGGACCACAAGAATCTGACCTACCTCTCTGAGGCCAAGAGATTGACACCACGTCAGGCCAGATGGGCTCTGTTCTTGTCACGTTTTAATTACGTGGTCTCCTACCTACCCGGTTCCAAGAACATCAGAGCGGATGCCTTATCACGGCAGTACTCCGAGCTGTCCGGGGAGGAGTCGATTCCGACTTCGGTCATACCTCCGAATCAGATCCTGGCTGCCATTCGCACCAGCCTGACCTCTCCCCTGGGTGAGCAGATTTTGGCGGCTCAATCTGGTGCTCCCTCTGGGAGACCCAACGGCAGATGTTTTGTGCCTGAGGAGTTGCGCACTCGGTTGTTGCGAACCTACCATAACTCCAAGGCCGCGGGGCATCCTGGGAAGAATCAGCTGTCCTGGGCTGTTTCACGTCTGTTCTGGTGGCCTTCTCTACGTTCCGACATCGCCGCATATGTAGCGGCATGCTCCGTTTGTGCCCAGAGTAAGTCCCCTCGGCACCTTCCGTTGGGCCTTTTGCAACCCATAGCCACCGGGGAGCGTCCATGGTCACACCTGGGGATGGATTTCATTGTGGACCTCCCTGCATCCCGAGGCCATACGGTCATTCTCATGATTGTGGATCGGGTTTCCAAAATGTGCCACTGTGTTCCTCTCAAGAAGTTACCCTCTGCACAAGAGTTGGCCACGATTTTTGCCAGGGAGGTCTTCCGGTTGCACGGTTTGCCCAAGGAGATTGTGTCGGATCGGGGGAGTCAGTTTGTGTCCAGGTTCTGGCGCGCCTTTTGCTCCCAGTTGGGGATTCATCTCTCTTTCTCCTCGGCCTACCACCCTCAGTCCAATGGTGCCGCAGAACGATCCAATCAGGCCTTGGAGCAATTCCTTTGTTGCTATGTCTCCGATCACCAAGACAATTGGGTTGACCTCCTGCCTTGGGCTGAGTTTGCCAGGAACACGGCGGTGAACTCTTCCTCTGGGACGTCTCCCTTCATGGCCAATTATGGGTTCCAACCTGCCGTGTTACCGGAGGTATTCTCTCCCCAGGATATTCCGGCTGTGGAGGATCACCTTTCCGTCCTACGTGCTTCTTGGGTACAGATCCAGAGGTCCCTTGAGGTCTCTGCGCAGCACCAGAGACTCCAGGCTGATCGCAGACGAGTGCCCGCTCCTTCCTACCAGGTCGGAGACCGCGTATGGTTGTCCACCCGCAACCTCAACCTTCGAGTGCCCACTCCCAAGCTGGCGCCTCGCTTTGTTGGTCCCTTCCGAGTGCTTCGCAGGGTAAACCCGGTAGCCTATGCCCTTGCGCTTCCTCCGGGCATGCGGATCTCCAACGTGTTTCATGTCTCCCTGTTGAAGCCACTGGTGTGTAATCGTTTTTCTTCCTCGGTTCCTCGGCCTCGTCCGGTCCAAGTGGGCAATCGTGAGGAGTATGAGGTGAGCAATATCCTGGACTCACGCCTGGTCCGCGGTCGGGTGCAGTTTTTGGTTCATTGGCGTGGTTATGGTCCAGAGGAGCGTTCCTGGGTTCCCTCCGCAGATGTCCATGCTCCTGCCTTGCTCCGAGCCTTCCACGCACGCTTCCCTCAGAAACCGTTCTTTACTCCGCGGAGGAGGGGCCCTTGAGGGGGAGGTACTGTCATGGTCTTACCTCCTTGCTGTTCTCCTTAGTTTGACATGTGCTGGCGGCCATCTTGGTTTCTGGGTTTCTTGTAGCCTCCCACCCTGCGGCTTCTCCTTCCCACTGGGAGGAGCTGGATGCCTAGCTCATATATATAGGAGGTCTGTGGCTTCAGTTCCTTGCTTGGTCCTCCTGTGTTCACATGCTTCTAAGACTGCTGCTGCTTCTGGCTCCTGATCCTGGCTTCGTCTGACTACCCTGCTGGTTCCTGATCCAGGCTTCATCTGACTACCCTGCTGGTTCCCGATCCAGGCTTCGTCTGACTACCCTTCTGGTTCCTGACCTCTGGCTTCGCAAGACCCTGCTTCGGTTTAGCCATCCGTTTGGACTTTTGCCTTACAGCTTGATTTTCAATAAAGCCTTCTTATTTCCACTTATCTCTTGTTGTACGTCTGGTTCATGGTTCCATGACAGTGATACTGAAAGCCATGGGACTCTATGAGCTGTCCCAGGCCAAAAGTGTAGATAGAGAAGAGCAGGGATCCTAGGACAGAGCCTGGCGGGACACATACAGAGAGGGAATGAGACAAGGAGGTGGTTTGGGAGTGGGATACGCTAAACGTCCGGTCTGTGAGGTATGATGTGATCCAGGAGACGGCCAGGTCAGTGATTCCAAGAGATAAGAGAGTTTGCAACAGAAGGGAGTGGTCAACAGTGTCGAAGGCAGAGGACAGGTCAAGGAGAAGGAGGACAGAGTATTGTTTCTTGGTTTTGGCTGTCAGTAGGTCGTTGGTGACTTTGGTGAGTGCAGTCTCAGTCGAGTGGTGGGGTTGGAAGCCAGATTGTAGGCGGTCAAAGAGGGAGCAGGAGGAGAGGTGAGAGGACAGTTCAGAATGGACATGTTGTTCAAGTAGATTTGAGGCATACGGAAGAAGTGATATGGGGCAATAACTGGACAAAGAGGATGGGTCAAGTGAAGGCTTTTTGAGGATGGGTGTAATGGTAGCATGTTTAAAAGCAGAGGGGAAGACACCAGAGGTTAGTGATAGGTTGAAGAGATGAGTTAGGGCTGGGATAAACACTGTGGTTAGGTTAGGGATGAGGTGGGATGGGATTGGGTCAAGTGCACAGGTGGTGAGATGTGATCTGGATAGTAGAGTGGAGAGTTTTTCTTCTGTAATGGTGGAGAAGCGGGTTTTGGGAGCAGAGGATCGAGCCGTTGTGTAGAGGGTCTTTGGGGACTCTGTAATGAAGCTTTCTCTGATGTTGACTATCTTTTGTTTGAAATATTTGGCAAAGTCCTCAGCTGAGAATAGAGGAGAGGGTGGGGGTGCTGGGGGACAGAGAAGGGAGTTAAAAGTGCTAAAAAGTTGTTTAGGGCTGTGGGCCAGGGAAGATATGAGAGATGAGAAGTAGGCCTGTTTTGCATCAGCGAGTGAGGATTTGAATATGAGGAGGGATTAGAGAGCGATCCTGGACACAATGTTGCCGGGACGCAATCATGGCACTTGTTGCCGGCGAAGTACAGGGAAAAGGACCTCGCCTTTATTAAAATGACATTATTGCCGCAAATAAATCAATACTCTTTCTAGGCATCAAGCATCTAAATAGCCATAATATAGATATAATCGAGACCAAATTAAAGCAGCATCTATAGTCGCCGATGATTAGACTAGAGATCACCATAATAGCAGTAAGTGTGCAAAAGGAGCAAACCAACATAAAAATAAGGATAAAAGAAACAAACAAATGACTAAAAAAGATCTATAATATGGAGAAAGATAGCTGCATAAAAGAGACAAACCCGCAGATAGAAGAGGGCAAGGGATGGGGAAAACTTATATGTACCAAAAACAGCTGTTACGGGGAGGGTACTCAAATGAAACAGCTGTAATTCAGCTGTTCAGTAAGACCAGAGGGGGACGCAGTCCGCAAAAGGAAGGTCCATCAGGCTTCACGCTGCAGAATAATGCGAGACCAGTCTCCACCTCTGACAGGGAACTTGACTAGTTTGATACCCATAACCTAAATACAATTGGTGTTACCCTGGCGTTGTTCATGCACATGTCTGGACACTGTAGTGTCCCTTCTATTCTAAATGTCCCCCAAACGTTCCCCTATGCGTCGGCGTAACTCGCGTTTGGTCTTGCTTATGTATTCTTCTTGACACTCACAGATAATTTTTGTAAATGACCCCCAGTGTTTTACAATTAATAAAATTCTTGATTTCAAAGGTACGCCTTAAGTTAGTGCTATAAAAGTGTTTGCCACTCTGTATAGTCTTGCATGCGACACAGCCACCACACCTAAAACATCCCTTTGGTTCACGGTCGAGCCAGGTGCCCCTTTTAGGGGCAGGGGAGTAATGGCTGTGGAGCAAAAGATCCCTGAGCCTACTACCCTTTCTAAATGTAATCCGTGGGTAGGTCTCAACCACTCCTTTGATATCGGGGTCCATCAAAAGGATGGGCCATTGCTTATTCAGGATTTTTCTAGCCTGATTTGTAGCACCATCAAATGTAGTGATCAGGGAGATATTTTGGTCACCAGTAACCTTTTCTTTAGAGACCAATAGTTGAGTACGATCCTTAGTCAATGC
This sequence comes from Bufo gargarizans, assembly GCF_014858855.1. Classification (NCBI taxonomy): domain Eukaryota; kingdom Metazoa; phylum Chordata; class Amphibia; order Anura; family Bufonidae; genus Bufo; species Bufo gargarizans. The sequence continues at coordinate 160,761,286 of NC_058080.1, forward strand.
TGATTGGTATGCCGTTTTTAGCATGTGGTGGGGGTATCCCCTAGATAAAAACCATGTCCTAAGTTAATTTGCTTGTTTCTTAAACTCTGTTTTATCATATGTCTGTGAAGGTTCTCATTTATCCAGGTCATGGTATATATCTATAAAGAATAAATCAAGGCAACTGGACGTACTGTAGATTTCTTGAAAACGTTTCACTCGTTGGAAGAACGAGTGAAACGTTTAAAAAAAATCTACAGTACGTCCAGTTGCCTTGATTTATTCTGTTTTATCAGAACAGTTGCGACAGAGACACAGATACTGTCCATGTGGAATTCCCCTTTAAGGGGTGGCTACTCTCCAAATGAAGAACTGACTCAATCTGAGCCCTATAGACTTATTATTAAGTCTATTGACAAAGGATGCAAAAGCCAATTTTGTATCATTACAGATAATGAATATGTTATCTATGTACAGAGCCCAAAAAGTTATGGCCTCGGTACATGTAGATGACCCATCACCAAAAACAATGGTCAACTCCCACCAGCCCAGGAGTAAATTTGCGTAATATGGCGCACAAGTACAGCCCATGGCTGTTCCCCTGAGCTGGTGGCACATTCTACTATTAAAACGAAAAAATTATAGGCGAGTAGATATTGAAGGAGTCTCCAGACAAAATCATTATGCTCCTGATATTGTCCCCTCATACTCCAATGATGTAAGACAGCCTGCAGCCCAACCTCATGTGGGATAGATGAATATAATGCTTCAACGTCAAATACTACCCAAAATGGATTGACTGTTAATTTGTGAACCCATCCAGCCTTTTTAAAAGGTCAATAGTATCCCTGGTATAAGATGGTAGGGAGACAACAAATGGTATAAGGAAACGATCAATGTAGACCCACAAGTTTTGACAAATGCTGTCCACACTAGATACTATAGGTCTACCTTTTAGAGGATTAGTACCTTTATGTATTTTGGGTAGACTGTAAAACATCATTGTCACTGGATATTTGGGGTATAAAAAGTCATATTCCTCTTGAGAAATGAGTCTTCTAAATTTAGCGTCCAGGAGAATGTCCCTAAGTTTGCTTAGATATGTCACCGTTGGGTTGGAGGTACAGTTTAAACCAGACGTTTACATGCACTATTTAAAAAGATACATATGCATGTTTTTCTTAATATCTGTTTGAAATCTCTTTTTATTGAATAAACAAAATCATGGCACATCAAATCAAGTCAAAGTTGAGTAAGCCACCTCATTATGAAGGCAGACGAACATCATCAAGGGCAAAGCCAGACAATACATGTAAGCATGAGGTAACCACTCATCTGAGACCACCAGTCCCATTAGACAAGTGATCTTACAGGTACAGTAACATGGTTTGTACAAAACAAGTGAACAGAGCAACGGCTCCAACACTGTGTCACCTCGCATATCAAGCTATAGTCCGTATAATGTTTGGGATTAAAAGATTTAGCTTAACGTAATATCGAAAAGGGGAACAGCATGTATATCTTGCCACTTATAAGTTAAATAGAGCCAAGTTGTAATGTGTTTAGGTATTCTGCTCTATATTGCAGCCAAGGCTGCCAGATCTGTAGAAAGCGGTCTCTGTTATGGTACGTCCAACCAATCAGTTCCTCCATTTGACATATCTGATGGACCCTATCTCTCCACATATCTAGGGTAGGGGAATCCACTGATCTCCATTTCACAGGAATCATGAGTTTAGCAGCCATCAACAAGTATGTGATCAGGCTGTGTTTTCCAGGGCGAAAAACTGGGGTAGGCAGCCAGAGTAGTACCAATTGGGCTGTAAGCTTCAAAGACGTGCTACAAATCAAATTTATAGTACTCTCGACCTCCTCCCAGAACTTACGGATGCCCGTACACGTCCACCAGATATGAGAAATGGAGCCAGTGGCAGTATTACAACGCCAACACAAATCTGTGGAAAGCAACTGGATTTTATACAAAAATTCAGGTGTCCTATACCATCTGAATGCTACTTTAACTGAGTTTTCCTGTATTTTTATACATTTAGAGAAGCCATGTGAACATTTTTGGATCCATTTCCTGTCTGCTTCATTTAAGGTAAGTTGCAGTTCCTTCTCCCAGTCAGCTAACCATGGCGGGGCCTTGGAGTCTCTGGCGTTAAGGATTTGTCTGTAAATGAGAGTGGTGCATTTATGGGGCAAACGTGGGAGTAAGACAAAGTTTTCCAGCCACGTTGGGTCTGCTAAGGGGATTAGCTCGGAAGACTTGAACTGTCTACACATAGATTCAAAGTCATTTCTCTGCACAAAGTTTTTCCCTAGGTCTATATCGCCTGAAAGGGTGCTGAAATAATCGATAGAGTCCTCAAGTTTCCCTAGTTCTCCCAAGCTATGATTTGACAGTGACAGCCATATGTCAGAGGGATGTTCAATTTGGGGGCACAAAAGGGTGGGTAGGACTGAGATGGGGGCTAAAGGGGAGGTCCTGTTTTGCCCCGAGTTAAGTTCCTTTGACCTATGGCAGGTGTGTAGCATACCCCTGGTGAGCACACTGTCAATTTAGGTCTCTCTCCCGGGTCTCTTAGGCAGCCATATTCCATGGAACGAGTCTTTACCTAAGAGGGCTAATTCCAGATCTATATGCAAATAATGAGATTCACACCTAGCCAGAAAAAGCCATCTTTCTAGATTAATAGCTTGTACATAGGTTGGAAGATCCGGAAGGGAAATGCCTCCCTGCTTTTTCCTACGTGATAGCAAGTGGAGGGACATTCTAGGGTGGCCTCCATTCCAGAGGTATTTACTCATGATGGTTTGGACTTTATTTATATAGCTATTAGGGATAGATATGGGAAGGGCTCTGAGGGTATACATAATCAATGGAAAAATGTAGGTGGTCAGGACACTTTTCCTACCTAGCCAGGTGAGAAACGGCGATGAGCTTTTAGAGAGAATGGACGTCACTTTTGAAAGGAAAGGAGGATAATTAAGCTTAAATAGGAGCTTGGGGTCTATTGGGATCATGACACCTAGATATTTGATTGCCTGTGGAGGCCACTTAAATGGGGTAAGAGTTTTAACTCTACTACGTAGGGCAGGTGATAAAGAGATACCTAAGGCTTCCGACTTGTCAAAGTTTATCTTAAAATTCGAGAGTTGACTGAAAGATTCAAATATCTTCATAACCTCCGGCAAAGCCTCCTCAGGGTTGGACATAAAGAGCAGGAGATCGTCCGCAAAAGCTGCCATCTTGTGACTGAACTTCCCCAAACTCACACCTTTAATCACCGGGGATTGGCGGAACTTTAATAACAGGGTCTCTAGGACGAGAAAAAAAAGGGTGGGGGATAGTGGGCAACCTTGTCGGGTGCCATTTTTAATTTGGAAGGCGTCCGATAGGGTCCCATTCACCATTACTCTTGCAGAAGGTGCCGAATATAGAGTGAATATGGCTTTAATAAAATCTTCTGGAAAGCCGAATGCATCTAAGGCTCTATCCATATAACTCCAGCTGACCCTATCGAACGCCTTCTCAGCATCCGTGCCCAGAAGCACCAAAGGGGACTTGGTTTTGATAGCGTGCGTAATCACATGTATCACTCTGCTTATATTGTGTCTGCCCTCCCTACCAGCCACAAAGCCCACCTGTTCTTCACCCACAAGCCCAGGAAGCAACTTCGAAATTCTGTTGTTAAGTAGTTTGGCCCACCATTTCAAATCGGTGTTAAGCAATTAAATTGGCCTATAGTTACCACACGCTTCTCTATCCTTTCCTTCCTTATGGATAATTGTTATATGTGCCTCCTGGGCTTGTGGGGTCAGAGAGCCTCCCTTCAGAAGGGAATTGCAAACATCTACAAAGTGGGGTGTGAGTGTTTCTCTAAACCTTTTGTAGTAGTAGATGGGGAACCCATCAGGTCCGGGACTTTTGCCCGAGGGAATAGAGGATAGGACTTGGTCTACTTCTTCCGATGTAAAGGGCTGGAGTAGGCCACTTATATCACTTAGGAATTCTGCAATATGACCAGTTAACTGCTGGCTTCTGAGGGGTGTCGGGAGGTTATATAGAGATGAATAGAAGGAGCAAAACTCTCGCGCTATCGCGGGGGTGTTGATGAGTCGGGAGCCTGTGGCAGATTTAATCGCTGAGATAAAGGATCTGTTCCTTTGGCCTTTTAAAAGGTTAGAGACTAATTTGGAGCCCCTGTTTCCATGCAGATATTGCTCGAAGCGCAATGTTTTCAGTGCTCTAGCCGCTCGCACATTCAGCAGGTCAGTGACCTCGTATCTCAGCCGTTTAAGAGAGTCTAATACCTCAACTGATCTCGCTTTCTTGTGCAAGATTTCCAGAGTGGAAATCTGCTGGAGGAGTGAATCTAGTTGTCTCTGCCTATTTCTTTTAACTCTAGAACCTAGGCTAATGAGCTCCCCTCTAATCACTACCTTGTGGGCTTCCCATAAGGTCGTCCCATTAGTTAAACCTCTAGCATTCTCCAAAAAGTAATTTTTGAGGCGTTGTTCTATCTCTTTCTTATGTGACTCGTCTTCCAGGAGCGTCTCATTTAATCTCCAGACCCAGGATCTCGGAGGAATGTCATGCAATCTCACCTTCACACTCACCAACGCATGGTCGGAAACAACTATATTTCCAATACTGGCCTCAGAAACTGAGGGCAATAGTTGGTTAGTTATAAAAAGATAATCTAGGCGCTGATCGGTATCATGCGTCCGCGAGTGGAAGGTGTAATCCTTGTCTTCTGGATGAAGAATGCGCCAAACATCCGAGATCCCGAGGTCTGTGAATGCAAGAAGAAGCCTTCTCATTTGCTTTTTAGAAGGAGGGCGGCCCACTGAGGTCGAATCCTTAGAGGGGTCAAGGGTAAGATTGAGGTCTCCACCTATGATACTCTTTAGAACTTTAAGAGTGTGGAGTAGCCATGTGAATTGGCCATTGTTTGGGGCGTAGAGGTTAATTAAAGTAAACATAGAGTTCGCTACCTTGCCTTTTAAGAACAGATAACGGCCCTCAGGGTCTGCCAGCTTGGATACCAAAGTGAATGGGAAGTTTTGTCCCATGCCTATTGAGACTCCTCTAGCTGCCGAGGAATACGCAGCGTGATACCATACAGGAAAGTTTTTGCTAATAACATTAGGGACGTGCAGGTGTCTGAAATGGGTTTCTTGCAGAAGAACCAAGTCAGCCCTTTCTTTGCGGAGCAAGTGATAGACTTGACTCCTTTTTTGCGGTGTGTTCATGCCGTTCACGTTAAATGACACAATTTTTATATCAGACATGGCGATATTTTGTGTATCTGATCTGTAGGACTAGCTAGGAGGTGACACATAAAACCACAAAAAACAAAAATACATAGAAAGGAGTATAAACATTGTACATTGTAGAGAGACATCTTGCGGTGTCTATCTATGAGGTTAAGAGAAAACCCCAGTAGGGGGGGGAAGTAGTGTGGACGTATCGAGGTACCCAGGTCTCACACACTAAACCCAACATGTAAAGAAAGAATGCATAGAGTGGAGATGCATGGTACAGTCATAAGCTTAAACACGAGATCTCTGTGTAGAAGAGCATACTACCAATCCCACCGCCTTTATCTCTCTCCCCCCCTTTTTTTTTTTTTTTTAATCCAACCCCATCTGGATGGGGCAAATCTACTGAGCTACTGCCCGTATGCAAATGAGTGAAAGGAGAGATATAAACCGAGAGGTAAATAAGCCATACAGGGGAGGTAGGTGAGGGTTAAAGCAGTAAATAAAAAAGAGAACCGCAAACAGATTGCTAGTGTGGATAACAGAAGAGCTAAAGAAGGTAACCCCCGGGATAAGGCGCCGGGTTGAATGGTTTGCATAGAACCTGAGTCCTGCCAGGGGGCGATGCAGTCGTACGATCTCAATGACGCTGGATCTCAGAGTTCCTATTCATATCCAAGACTGTTTTCTCATCTGCAGGTAGAGGTAGATCAAAAGGCCCTCTTTTTCGGCGATTTTTTCTTCTGTGCCAGACGCCATTCCTCTGGCTGTGGAAGGCCCGGCAGGTCCAAGGATGGGTTGCAGGGGAGCCAAGACGGAATGTCCAGGGCCTCGATTCCTAAAGCCTCCCACACAGACGGTAAGTCCTCCGGTGTTCTGACCGTGAATTGTTTCCCACAGATTGTAGTAAATAGGCCGAACGGAAATAGCCATCTGACCGGCAGCTTCTTCTCCCTTAACATGGATGTTAGCGGGCGCAGGTTTCTTCGCTTGGCTAATGTACTAGCCGCCAGATCTTGAAATAGAAGAACCTTATTACCATCTAAGGTGGTGTCACCTTTTTCTCTAGCTGCTTTCAAGACGGCCGCTGTGTCCAAAAAGTTCATTAGGGCGCATACCACGTCTCTAGGGGGTTCTCCTGCGGCAGGCTTGGGCCTAAGAGCCCTGTGAGCCCGTTCAATAGTAATGGCGGCGGCCTGTTCCTCACCTACTAGATTAGCAAATAAGCGGCGGACTGTGTCCATCAGGTCTTCAGCCTGTATTGATTCGGGTACTATTCTCCTGGTCTTCCAGGTTAAAGAAGGCCGTGTTTATCATTTTTGACATGGCTGATAAGTGGCAGTGAACCCCCCTCTCATGCTGGAGGATAAGATCCTGGCTGTCTTCCAGGCGCTCAACCCGGTGCCCTAACTGCAAGAACTCAGTCTTGATGTCTGAGAGTTCTTTCATTACCGGCGAGAGGGCCTGGGCCAGGGATTGCTGCAAAAAGCCGCGGGTGAGAGGGAGAGAATCAACCTCACCTCCAACGTAGGTTTCAGCGTCCGAGCTGTCGGCCTCTGAGTCGGCTCCTTCTCTCTCGGAGTTGATTCGCGCTTCCCGCGCCATCTTGCCTCCGTCCGGGTGCGAGGATGACCTTCTATTGAGGTACTTTGTCAGGTCGCCCTGCGTCTTTTTGGTCTTCAGGGTGATCCCTGATGCACCATTTTTGTCTCTAGATGTTTTTCCCATGTTGGATCTGTGTCCACTCGATTTACAAGCTGATGAAGCTGGGATAGCGGTGAGGAGCTCCGGCAGACACGTCCTACACCATGGCTTGCTGGCTCCGCCCCCCTTTTTCTTAATATCTGACATGAAATCAGAATAAAACTTTCCTGTTTTTGGTCAATAAGGATTACCATAATTATTATTATTTGCCAAATGCCAGAATAATGAAAGAGAGAGAGAGAGAGAGAGAGAGAGAGAAAGGGTTTTAAGACATTTTTTTTACTTTCTGCAATGTCAAAAGTTTAAATACACTAAGATTGCTATGACTATAAACAATTCTGGACTGCCCATATGATGATGTCATGTGTTTGGAAGCTTCTGTTAGGTTTGTTGGCAACATCTGAGTTAATTAGAGACACACCTGTGGATGTATTTAAATGCACACCTGAAACACACTGCTTCTTTGTGTAGCATCATGGGAAAGTCTAAAGAAATGAGCCAAGATATCAGCAAGAGATTTGTGGAATTGCACAAGTCTGGCTCGACCCTGGTTGCAATTTCAAGATACCTGAAGGTGCCTCGTTCATCTGTACAAACAATTATAAGTACAAACAAAATGGGAATGTCCAGCCATTATACTGCTCAGGGAGGAAACGAGTTCTGTGTCCCAGAGATGAATGTGCTTTGGTCTGACATGTGCATATCAACCCAAGAACAAAAGCAAAAGACCTTGTGAAGATGATTGCAGAAGCTAGTAAGATTGTGTCAATATCCACAGTGAAACGAGTACTGTATCAACAAAAGGCCACTCTGCCAGGAAGAAGCCATTACTCTAAAAGAAACATAAAAGAGCCATATAAATGTTTGCAAATGCACACAGGAACCTACATTTTTGGAGACATGTCCTGTGGTCTGACAAAACTAAAATTGAACTTTTTGGCCATAATGACCATCGTTACGTTTGGAGGAAAAAGGGAGAAGCTTGGAAGCCTAAGAACACCATCCCAACTGCAAAACACGGGGGTGACAGCATAATGTTGTGGGGTTGTTTTGCTGCAGGAGGGACTGGTGTACTTCACAAAATACGCTCCACACTTCCCTGATCCCTGATGTATCTATACCCCCAAATATTATATTATTGATATTAATATGAGCGTGCATTCCAACAATGGAACACATAATCCCCCCACTTTCGGTCCGGAAGTCACCTGACCAGAAGTTACCGGCGGAATGACTGCCACATGGAACACATCAGACAATCACCGTCTACCTATATAAAACTGTGAGTTTTCCATTTGTATGTATTGCATTTTCTTCTGAAGAAGGGGATCTTTTATCTTTACTCCCCGAACGCGTCAAGCTACACCTTAATAAAGCACCTCAAATTTTTGGAGTCCTCCGATTCATCTTTGGCAAGGATGGGGTGTTCACACCTTTACAGGTGACCTCAGCAAGGGAAGTAAGGGTGACAAGTGTCTTGAGCTCATCTTGCTCACCCCCCTCCTTGGTGAAGTAATATTACTATTTACCCCCATTTTTTTTAATGATTGATGATTATTTCATTAGTACCTATTCCCTCTAAAATGAACAGTGACTTCCAGACTTTCTTTACAAGGTCCACTATACCTGCGCATTCATACCTTAATGTGTACGCATTTATCAGTTTCACAGTGTCCTATACACGGTATTCCTTAGCTTGGCATTACCTAGGTTTGCCAGCCCACACACCCATCCTTCCATTTCATTTTCTAATGACGCAGATACAATAAATTCAGATGAACCAGTTTATTCTACACAAATCAAATTTGTTATGAATTTCCCAAAAGATTATCATTTCTGAGAATTTTAAACTTTAGTGATTTATTCCGCAAGAATCTCTCAAAATTGTGGTCACAATTTTACAGATTACAAGACAGAGACAAAAGCATCTGCCACCAAGAAGGAATAATTTTGGACCATGTTTTAATAAAAAAAAAAAAAAAAATCATACAGTGCAGTTTGTTACCACCCACTACCATCCGATTACCCATAGTCATAAATGTCACCTTCATATTACTAATGCTGTCTTGGGATAAGGGTACTTTCACACTAGCGTTATTCTTTTCCGGTATTGAGTTCGGTCCTAGGAGCTCAATATCGGAAAAAACTGATCAGTTTTATCCTAATGCATTCTGAATGGAGAGCAATCCTTCAGGATGCATCAGGATGTCTTCAGTTCAGTCACTCTTACAGTATTTGGCTTGAGAAAATACTGCAGCATGCTGCAGTATTTTCTGCGTCCACAATTCCGGAACACTTGCCAGTATGCCGGATCTGGCATTATTTTCCATTGAAATGCATTAATGCCAGTTTAGGCACCAAGTGTTCTGGCAAAATGGATCCGGTTTTCCGGTCTGCGCATGCGCAGACCTTTAAAAATGCAAAAATAAATAAATACTGGATCGTTTTTCCAGATGACACTGGAAAGACGGTGTTTCAATGCATTTTTTTAGACTAATCTGCATCCGGATCCATCTACAAATGCCATCCGTTTGCACACGGATTTCCGGATCCGGTAGGCAGCTCCAGCGACGGAACTGCCTGCTGGATCTTCACAAGGAAAAAGTGAAAGTACCCTTAAAGAGCTTGAAAGAGGTTTGATACAGTCCTAGGAGACCTAAGAGTGTCACATATAACTTTTGAGGGCAATTGGGCCAGATCGAATTTATTCTGGACTAAATTGAAATTTACGACTGGTTTGACTAAATCGTGCCAAAAATGAATTTTGGGAAATTTGCTCATCTTTCACAATAATAAAAGGGGAGATTATTGGCAAGTCTACCATTTATTATATTCTGTGTCTGCAATACATTTATAATGCATAGTTGATCACCATGGGTGTGGTTTCTAACAACTCCAGCAATCATCCAATCTCACTAGGAAAAACTGCTGTCAGTCACACATTTATCCTGTAGCAGTCATTACATACATTAATTTATGGCATTAATATATCAAATCCATTTATAGAAATGCACAGCCATGTAAAATATGGCCATTTCGAGTTTTCCAGAGAAATTCATAGTGTGGAACCACCAAGCTACGAAATCCACGTACCCTAATTTCACATATGTATAAAGGTTCAACCATAGACATACATGCCTGGCTAAATGTGTATGTGTATTCAATGGGGGGGGGGGGGGGGGGGGGAATCCACTGCCAGACACCTTTAGGGGGCAGCTTATATCCTGAAAGAGCAAAAGGATCAGGTGAAAATATTTACTTCTCACAGATCATTCTCTCCTCATATCATCTGTTGGGGAAGAGTCGGGAGCTCTGCACACACATAGGCTGTTGGCCGAACCAGCCGCTCACGGCAGGTTCAGCCAATAATAAATACACTAAAGCAGGCTCGGACTGGCCCACAGGGGTACAGGGGAATCCCCCGGTGGGCCCCTGAGCAAGGTGGGCCCCTAGTCTCCAAACCCCTGCACAAGTGGCACATAACGCATTAGATTTACTGCACAACATACATATATTCAATGTACAGCACCTCAACCAGCCTATGTTCATATAAAAAACGTGTTATATTATTTTATTATATTTGAATGTATCCGTACGGTGGGCCCCAAAATAAATTTTACTGGTGGGCCCTAGGTACCCCAGTCCGACACTGCACTAAAGTGTATGGGCCTGAGAGTAGCAGGCCTCCCAAGTGTCATGTATTAAATTCTGTCTGGAGTGTACCTTCCCTAATCCTACAGGTAACAAAAGGTGATAGGATGTTTCCATAGTTAGGACAGTAACGTCAGTGAGATATTAACAGTTTTACTGTATGCGGCTGGAGAGATATTTCTCTCTTGGGGGCTGGTATGTGACAGGGACAACACTGTATTACTTGAGCGTGTGGCCAATATAGATTTGGACAAAGTTTTGCATTTTATACTCTGTTTACATGAAAATTTTAGCCGTTATGATGTTCTAAGCAAAAACAGTTCTTTTTGACTGGAGAACTGCTGAAATTTTAATCTATGCCTACATCAAGTGACAAAAGAAAATCTCCATAATTTAACATTATCTGCTATTGTCAGACCCTCCTGAGGCTTTCCAGTAATTCAATCGCTGCCAGTAGAAGATCAATGGTATTTCTGTAAATAAGATATACCGCATATACAAATAAGCAGGTATCATTTGTATTAGGCAGAAATATGAAAAACTGCTGTATAATAACTGGCATTAGATGAGGGGGTATATAATATTGACTTGGGAGAACTTTATCATGTTTTATTGTCAGTTTTATTAGAGCTTTATTATATTTATCGCAAGTGTAATGTGGTTTCTCCCACTGTGAAAACACCGATGCCGGCGCATTAACCCTCGCACAGTCGCGGTGCGTGCGGGATCCTGCCAGGTGCGGGGTGGCCATCGGATCCTCACGCTGCTGTGACGGGGATCTCTGTAAGACGGGAACCTAACACTAAGTTCAACCTGTTATGTGCCATGACAGCGACCATGAAGTTCAGGGGGAGTAGGTTCCACATGCATGCTGTTTGGTTTTGATAATTTTCGGTGCCAAAATGGCCTCCATTGAATCCAGGGAATGCAAGTACCAACATGCATGTAGAGCAGGCTAAGCTTTATACTCATGCTAATTAAAATCAGCTACACCCCCTGAACTTCATGGTCGCTGTCATGGCACATAACAGGTTGAACTTAGTGTTAGGTTCCAGTCTTACAGAGATCGCCTTGACGTGTGGCAGACGGGCTCAAATAATTTTGTACAAAATGTATTTGCCAAGCATCTCCAATTTATAAGCATAGCATTAGCATTACAATACATTTTGTACTGTTGAAGTGTATGTTTTGTTCTATGCTGTGACGGGAACCCGATCGCAGGGAAGGCAGACGGAAAGCATTCTGGTGCACTCCGTTCCGTTTAGTTTTTTCCCCAGTGACAATGAATGGGGACAAAACTGAAGTGTTTTCCTCCGTTATTGAGATCCTATGTCAGATCTCAATACCGGAAAGGAAAACACAGCTGTGAAAGTAACCTAAGGCTAGTTGCACATAAACACCAAGAACAACCTGTCAGAGCTCTCTGGATCCGGCGTTGCCAGACTGTACAGGAATGCCCCCTGGCCTCATTAACTATAATGGGGGTGCCGGAACAACCTGCCACATATGTGAAACTAGCCTGAGTCAGTTACTTACACCTGAGGAAACAAGAAGCAAAATGTGCATTCGAGTACGGGGCTGCATTGGTCAGTATCTTGGTTATTTTCTATACTTACCTTCTTCTTGGTATACCTTTGTGCATATTTGAATTTGCATATTGGTCTATCTACCATTAACACAGTATTTATGGCACTTCTATGTGCCTATGCTGTCTAAGAAAGAGGGAAGTGTCTGTATCACGCATACCACCTGTTGAGCTCATTGTAATCTATATATGCCTGTTGCTGCTGCTGATACCTTTATTTGTAATATTTAATCAATAGTGTACATTTTTTATATATTTCTTTTGTGTGTATTAAATTCTGTAATTGGTGTGTTATGCACCAATCCTGTGGAACAGATCCTATTATTATACTTTTTTTTTTTACACAACTGTACTTTATGTCATTGATCCCTAATTGGGTGGAGGGGATCTCTGCAAAGGGCAAAAAAAATAAATTCCACAGTAAAAGCTTAATGTAGAATTTTCACTACATAATACAGAAAAAATAACTTAATTCCAATCTATTAACAGTACCAACTTGGAAACTTTATAGGAGCAACTTCTTTTTTAAGCACAGGCTCTTTCATAGTTAACATTTTCTTTCTTTCCATAATTCATACTGTTATACATTTTGCTGAACTTTTAGGGCCATCAAAACCTTTTCACAAATACTTAGAAAAAAAAAATCTTTAAAAAACACTACACAGTAATGGATGTGTGGGATCAAGGGATCAAATTGTCAGAACATGTCAAGTCTTATATTTGTTTTATGAAGTCCTAACCATCAGATTTTTATCCCCCTGCTTGTCAAATATTACCAACACCCCCATCTGGGCAAAGCTGTGCTGACAATCCCTTGATTATGCCAAAGTGAAGTAAGCTGAGGTGAACATTTCTATCATAGTTTGTCATTTGAAAAGTCCCCTTTCTGGTCTTGAACCTGTAAATTTGCTGTGTTCAACTAGAACAACAAGACCATACTTACTAACACAAAGGTGGATGAAAACGTGGAGGTTAATCACATACATAAAAAAACACAATAAAGTACAAATAACAGAATAAGTGGCCAACATTGCCACTGATAACACTTTATAAAGGCTAAATAATAGCGCTACATCATGACCATCATTAATAATCCTGTTTAGGCCCCCACTCAGTGACTTAAAGGTGATGTCCCCTTTCCTTTTTTCTCAATACTGCACAGATCACCATGATGACGTCTCCTGATCACAACTTCTTTCTGCATAATTTAACACACCTATTTAGTATTAAAGACTACTTTTATGCCCCAGTAGATATAATACTCCCCAGTAGTGCCCTATGTACGTATAATGCCCCCCTGTAGTGGATTCTTTACATATAATGCCCTCCAGTAGTGGCCTATTTACATATAGTGGCCCCAGTTGTGGCCTCTTTACATATAGTCCCCACTTGAATATAATGCCCCCCAGTAACGGCCTTTTTAAACATAGCGCCCCCTCCAGTAGTGGCCTCTTTAAACATACTGTATTGCCCCCCAGGTAGTGCCCTCTTTATACATAGTGCCCCCAGCAGTGGTCTCTTTCAATATAACACCCCTCAAGTAGTACCTCTTTAGATATAGTGCCCCCCAGTAAATAATCTACTAACCACTCCCCCAAAGTGCCTCCAGTAGTGTTCAGAAACCAAATAAAAAAAAAATAGAAAATACTCACCTCCCTCCCACCGTCTGCACACGTCATTCTTCCAGTCTGCTGCTGCCCCGGCTGCCTGGATTACGGCACAGGTGATCTTCACACCGGTGGAGGTCGGAAATAAGTCATCGTGACCTCCTGCGTGTTAGCATTGCCTCATAGGCCTGAAGCCTATGAGGCTAAACGTGGGGCACAGGAAGCAATAATTACTGTCCCTCCAACTCAACTCTGGTGCCCCTTGCGACCAGTACCGGATGATATGTTGACTGGTGGTGGGGTACCTCTGCTTTACAGCAACTACATGAACATGGCCTGAAGACGACTCACTGACTTCTATGGCAGAGGGTTATGTGCATGCTGTGCATCACTGTACAGGAAGGGGGAGGTGGTGAGCTGTCCCATTGCCATCAGTAGTGCGATTCAATAACAGGTGTAACGGATCACCTGGCACCCCGACTGAGTACCTCCGTTGCTGGATGCTCCTAGCGTTTCCTGAGGTCTCCAAGCACTCCGGCAGACACCACCATCACCGAACCGAAGAAGCATATATATCCTCTCAAGCATATGAATGCTGTAGACAGTGGAATAGGAAACCATACGAATAGGTTTACGCTCCTAACAGTCAAACTGGAACAGCATACCATAAACCCCAGAACTCGGTTGGGAAGTAGCTGGGAAGGGGAGGGCTCGCTTACCTCCTCCTCCTGGTATCCCTGCGGAGTTGGCTGGAGATCTGGACCAACCATCCAGCATCCCTGTAGGACTGGCACCGAACCCGCGGTCTCATCTGCGCCCGTGTAGAGGGGTTTGTGTTCCTCTTTTCCCGGTATCTCTGGCTGCTGTTGGAAGGTGAGGCCGGTTGCCTCTCCTCCCCAGGACTCTGGTTGCTGTAGGGCAGAGGGACCCAGCATCTCCTCCCCCTGGAACTCAGGTTGCCGCTGGGGAGAGAGACCGGTTGTCTCCTCTTCCTGTGACATGCACTGCCGTTGGAGATCTGGGCAGGCGGCCCAGCATCCTTGTAGGGCCGGTAGAGATACCATCTCCACCTGCCATCTGTGGGTCCTCCCAGGACCAGTCTGTGAGGTCCCTCAACATTTGCAAGTAAGGACCACCTGCGTCCACACCTGGCGACTCCGGCTGCTGCTGAGGGTCTGGGCCAGCTGCCCAGCATCCCGGTGGAGAGCCCTCGGTCCCGTCTCCACCTGCCTGTTGTGGTTCCTCACAGGACCAGTCTATGAGAACCCCTACTTCGGGTTCCTCTGGCCGCCTCAGGGGGAGACTGCTAACCTCCTCGGATGCAGCCTCTGCTCGGCTGCTGTAACACTCCTTCCGCTGGGCAATTTCTCTCTCTTTCGCCAGTCGGAATTCTCGTTCCATCCTTGCGTGTCGCTTGGCTGTGACCTGGTTCCAGATGGCCTGGCATATATCCATGGACACATTATCTCCATACTGGGCCACTTGCTGCCTCACCTCGGCCAGCCAGTCATCTTCAGAGCCTTCCATACTCGTCTGCTCCAAGTCGCTGGATACCTCTGCTCCCAGGGGCGCTGCACGAGTGCTAGCCTTGCCCTCAATTTGTAACTCCACACGTTACTGGTGTCTCTGAGCTGCTTCTCCTCGCACTAGGACACCATACCACTGCTGCCACCAATGTAACGGATCACCTGGCACCCCGACTGAGTACCTCCGTTGCTGGATGCTCCTAGCGTTTCCTGAGGTCTCCAAGCACTCTGGCAGACACCACCATCACCGAACAAGCATATAAATCCTCTCAAGCATATGAATGCTGTAGACAGTGGAATAGGAAACCATACAAATAGGTTTACGCTCCTAGCAGTCAAACTGGAACAGCATACCATAAATCCTCCCCCAAGAATGAGACGACACTTCACCTTGAGGGTTAAAACAGGAACTGACTGTACTTGCACGTACAGCCTCTTTTATTCACAAACCACAAACATAGTACTGCCCACAGGGTTTTGAAATACAACCAATATATTACAACACATACAATGTAAGTACAGCAACCAATCGTTCACGCCCCTAGGGGACCAAAAGGGAGACTGCGACACAGGACAGATATGTAGCAATTCAGGATAAAGACACAACACATCCCCACAATGCATCATGGTTTCCTCCTCTCTGCCCTGGAGACACCCGAGGAGCAATCCAATTATCTCTCAGGACAAAGCGAAATCGCCAATACACATGTGGAGACAACAGGACAGACATCACCATTTAAACACACAATGGGACAATAGAAACACACCCAGCATATTCCTCCCTTCTGTCTAGGAGACAATTGAGTCAATTTCTGTATCACCCAACTATCTCCTAAGCTGAAAAGTTACACCTCTATTAAATTGCCACAACTTTGTGAGTCTACATCGTACATACACATAACCCACATCAACCCAACCAGTATAACTTGGGGACAAACCCATCCAAAATTCACTTGATTAGGTTCAGGGGTTTTAAAAGTTAGTTAAAGTATCTCAAAGGGCCGTAATCCTGGGCAGGAGGCTGGCAAACAGCCCCCTCCAAAACACAGTGGCGAGGTTGGTTTCGTCACAACAGGGCTATTACTTTTCATATTAATCCTTAGTTCAGCCTTCAGAGGCTGAACGGACAAAAAAAAAAAACCTCATTACCAGTATGCTCAATATAAGGAGAATAGCAGAAACTCTTAATGCTGGCCATACATGTAATGATTGTGGAGACCCTCAAATGCCAGGGCAGTACAAACACCCCACAAATGACACCATTTTCGAAAGAAAACACCCAAGGTATTTGCTGAGGGGCATATTGAGTCCATGAAAGATTGAACTTTTTTTCCCAAGTTAGCGGAAAGGGAGACTTTGTGGAAAAAAACTATATATATCAATTTCCGCTAACTTGTGCCCCAAAAAAAATTCTTCTATGAACTCGCCATGCCCCTCACGGAATACCTTGGGGTGTCTTCTTTCCAAAATGGGGTCACATGTGGGGTATTTATACTGCCCTGGCATTATAGGGGCCCTAAAGCGTGAGAAGAAGTCTGGAATCCAAATGTCTAAAAATGCCCTCCTAAAAGGTACTCATTGGAATTTGGGCCCCTTTGCGCACCTAGGCTGCAAAAAAGTGTCACACATGTGGCATCGCCGTACTCAGAAGAAGTAGGGCAATGTGTTTTGGGGTGTCTTTTTACATATACCCATGCTGGGTGAGAGAAATCTCTCTAAAATGACAACTTTGTATAGAAAATTCTGAAAAGTTGTCTTTTAGAGAGATATTTCTCTCACCCAGCATGGGTAGATGTAAAAAGAGACCCCAAAACACATTGCCCTACTTCTTCTGAGTACGGCGATACCACATGTGTGACACTTTTTTGCAGCCTATGTGTGCAATGGGGCCCAAATTCTTTGGATTTTGATTTGGATTCCAAACTACTTCTCACGCTTTAGGTCCCCTAAAATGCCAGGACATTATAAATACCCCACAAGTGACCCCATTTTGGAAAGAAGACACCTCAAGGTATTTTGTGAGGGGCGTGGCGAGTTCATGTAAAATTTTATTTTTTGTCACAAGTTAGTGGAATATGAGACTTTGTAAGAAAAAAATATAATAATAATAATCATTTTCCGCTAACTTGTGACAAAAAATAAAAACGTCCATGAACTCACTATGCCCATCAGCGAATACCTTAGGGTGACTACTTTCCAAAATGGGGTAATTTGTGGGGTGTTTCTACTGTCTGGGCATTGTAGAACCTCAGGAAACATGACAGGTGTTCAGAAAGTCAGAGCTGCTTCAAAATGCGGAAATTCACATTTTTGTACCATAGTTTGTAAACGCTATAACCTTTGTGCAAACCAATAAATATACACTTATTGCATTTTTTTTTATCAAAGACATGTAGAACAATACATTTAGAGAAAAATGTATAGAAATGTAGTTTTATTTGAAAAATTTTACAAAAAAAAAAAAGTAAAAATGTCAGCAATAAAATACCACCAAATGAAAGCTCTATTAGTGAGAAGAAAAGGAGGTAAAATTCATTTGGGTGGTAAGTTGTATGACCGAGCAATAAACCGTGAAAGTAGTGTAGTGCAGAATTGTAAAAAGTGGTCTGGTCATTAAGGGGGTTTAAGCTAGGGGAGCTGAGGTGGTTAAATGGGTTGTATGATATAATGATATTGACAACCTATTCTCAGGATAGGTTATCAATATCAGACCTGCAGGGGTCAGACTGCTGGCACCCCTGCCAATCAGGGCTTTGAAGGTCCTGCAATCTCCTCAGTGTTCAACTTCACACCAAATGGGACCAGCAGAGGCAGTTATACTACACTTCCGCCATAAACAAGATGGTATGCTGTTAAACACTGAAGAGTGTTCACATTAGCACCCCAGCCCCTTCAGACTGCTGATCAATCGTGGTGCCGAGTGTCTAATCCCAACAAATCCGATCTTGATGACCTAACCTAAGGAAAGTCTGCGTAAACAAAAAGAAGTATGGAGACAGCACGTCCTTCAATTGTAATTTATTCCAGATGCAACTTTTGGCTGAAGAACCTTTGTCAAGAGACGTGCACCCACCGCTCACTGAAATAGGGGTGCTATGTCTTCCCCTCCTTTTCATGTCTGAACTGAGGAAAGGTCATCAATATCATTACAGCGCACACAACCCAATTAACTTTAAAGGGTTTTCCAAAATCTTAATACTGATCTGTGGGGTTCCAACATCTGGGACCCCTACCGAGCAGCTGTTTGAGAAGGCATTCTCTGTGCTTACTAAGCACAGTGTTGTACCGCAGCTGTGTTTGGTCTCGCGGTTCAGCCCCATTCATTTCTATGGAGATTAGCCTTTAATAGGTTCTATAGTGTGGTAGTTTAAAATTACTAACTGATGGTCACGATGGACCCGTTTACGTTTTTGGATCATGTACTGTTTGTTATATTAACACCTTCAGGACCTATGACGAGTATACTCGTCCTGGAGCAAGGGTACTTAGCGCACCAGGACGAGTATACTCGTCCTGGCATTAAACTGTCACCATGTCTGCAGACATGGTGACAGCGCTGAGTGCCGGCTGTTACACACAGCCAGGTACCCAGGGTCAATGCCGAGGGGGGTCCTGTGACCCCCCCCCCCATATCGATGATCGCTGCAAACCGCAGGTCAATTCAGACCTGCGGTTTGCAGCGCTTTATGTAGTTTCTGATCCCTGCGGTCCCAAAATCAAATTTTTTTAACCTCCCCCTGCCCCCATGAATTCATTTATGTGACGGGGTGCAGGGGGGCGGTTTGTGGGCGGTGCGGCAGTTGCGGGAGGCGGGCTGTGTGGCAGGCAGGATCGCGATCCCCCGCCCGCCTCCCGCTGAATTTTCATTGGTGGGTCAGTGGTATACCAGAGTGTCAGCACATTGCTGACACTCTGGTATAAACGGCTGACATTGCTGCAATGTCAGCCGTTTCACCCTTTCCATACCGCGGTCCGTACGGACCGCGGTATGGAAAGGGTTAAGTCAGGGAGCTCCCTCCATCTGCCATCGGGGGGGCTGCTGTGCCTTTGCAGCCCCCAGATGGATGGGAGGACAGGGAGGGAGCTCCCCTCCTTCCCCTTCCCCGTCTGCTCAGTTGTGGCAGACGGGGAAGGTTCCCATGACAACAGGACGCCTTCTCAGGCGTCCTGCTGTCCATGGTGCTGAACAGATCTATGCTAAAAGCATAGATCTGTTCAGTGTAAGTAAAATACAGTACAGTGCAATATATATTGTACTGTACTGTATTATACATCAGACCAACTGGATCTTCAAGAACCAAGTGGGTTGGGTCCAAAAAAATGTAAAAAAAATGTGAAAAAAGTAAAGATAATAAAAACACTTTAAAAAAAATACAGTACACATTAGGTATCGCCGCGTCCGTAACAACCTGATCTATAAAACGGTCATGTTACTTTCCCCGCACGGAGAACGCCATAAAAATAAAAAAATAAAAACTATCAGGAAATTTACATTTTGCCCACCATACTTCCCAAAAAAGGTAATAAAAGTGATCAGAATTGTCGCATTTACGCCGAAATAGTACCAATCAAACCGTCGCCTCATCCCGCAAAAAACTATGGGGACACTATAACATGATTTTTTTTTTGTTTCAAAAAGGATATTATTGTGTAAAACTTACATAAATAAAAAAAGTATACATATTAGGTATCGCCGCGTCCGTATCGACCAGCTCTATAATAATATCACATGAGCTAACCCCTCAGATGAACACCGTAAAAAATAAAAACTGTGCTAAATAAACAATTTTTTGTCACCTTACATCACAAAAAGTGTAATAGCAAGCGATCAAAAAGTCATATGCACCCCAAAATAGCGCCAATCAAACCGTCATCTCATCCCAGCAAAAATCATACCCTACCCAAGATAATCACCCAAAAACTGAAAAAACTATGGCTCTTAGACGGAAACACTAAAACATGATTATTTTTTTTGTTTCAAAAATGAAATCATTGTGTAAAACTTACATAAATAAAAAAAAAAGTATACATATTAGGTATCGCCGCGTCCGTATCGACCGGCTCTATAAAAATATCACATGACCTAACCCCTCAGGTGAACACTGTAAAACGGTGTAAAAAAAGCAATTTTTTGTCATCTTATGTCACAAAAAGAAAGTGTAATAGCAAGCGATCAAAAAGTCATATGCACCCCAAAATAGTGCCAATAAAACCGTCATCTCATCTCTCAAAAAGTTAGACCCTACTTTAGATAATCGCCCAAAAACTGAAAAAACTATGGCTCTCAGACTATGGAGACACTAAGATATATTTATTTTGTTTCAAAAATGAAATCATTGTGTAAAACTTACATAAATAAAAAAATTGTATGCATATTAGGTATCACCGCGTCCGTGACAACCTGCTCTATAAAAATACAACATGATATAACCTGTCAGATGAATGTTGTAAATAACAAAAAAAAAAACGGTGCCAAAAAAGCAATTTCCTGTTACCTTGCCTCACAAAAAGTGTAATATAGAGCAACAAAAAATCATATGTACCCTAAACTAGTACCAACAAAACTTCCACCCTATCCCGTAGTTTCTAAAATGGGGTAACTTTTTTGGAGTTTCTACTTCAAATGGGACATGGTGTCCAAAAAAACTGTCTAGCAAAATCTGCCGTCCAAAAACCGTATGGCATTCCTTTCCTTCTGCACCCTGCCGTTCTGTAAACTACAGAATCAGGGCCATAAATAATGAGTTTTGTTTGGCTGTTAACCCTTGCTTTGTAACTGAAAAACAAATAGTAAAATGGAAAATTTGCACAAAAATTGAAATTCTGAAATTTCATCTCTATTTGCCAATAACTCTTGTGGAACACCTAAAGGGTTAACAACGTTTGTAAAATCAGTTTTGAATACCTTGAGTGGTGTAGTTTCTTAGATGGAGTCACTTTTGTGGAGTTTCTACTCTAGTGGTGCATCAGGGGGGCTTCAAATGGGACATGGTGTCCAAAAAAAAACTGTCAAGCAAAATCTGCCTTTCAAAAACATATGGCATTCGTTTCCTTCTGTGCCCTGTCCAGGGCCGTCTTTACCAAGGGGCAAAAGGGGCAGCTGCCCCGGGCCCAGTTGCTTCTGGGGGGCCCAAGGCAGCTGCCTCTTCAGCCCTGTTAGCCACTGCCCCGGGTGTCAGGCTGTCAGCTACACAGGGGGTGCTGCCATGCCATGCCTGCCGGCACTCCAGGCACCGTACTGTGTTAGAGCTGTGAATGTGATCTAGGACCTTAGATGACATCATCACCATGTGTCCAGTAACCTAGCAATATTACTGGTCACATGGCTATAAGGTCATCACAGGTCCTACCAGGAGTGTTGCAGAAGTTAACTGTGGAGCTTTTTTGTGTGAAGATTACATTAGAAAAAGGTGACAGGGGCTGTTATGTTAATATACTGTAAACTACTGTATAGTGGGGTGCTGTATACTGTGTGGGGGCCTGTATACTGTGGGGGGCCTGTATACTGTGGGGTGGGCTGTATACTGTGGGGGGGGCTGTATACTGTGGGGGGGCTGTATACTATGGGGGGCCTGTATACTATGGGGGGCCTGTATTGTGTGGGGGGCTGTATACTGTGGGGGCTGTATACTGTGTGGGGGCTGTATACTGTGGGGGGCTGTATATTGTGGAGTGCTATACTGCTGTACTGTATACTGTGGGGGTCTGTATACTGTGGGTGCTGTATAGTGTGGAGTGCTATACTGTATAGTGTGGGGTGCTGTATACGGTTAGGTGCTATACTGTGAGGTGTTGTATACTGTGGGGTGCTGTATACTGTGGGCTGCTATACTGCTCTACTATCTACTGTGGGGTACTGTATAGTGTGAGGTGCTATACTGCATACTGTGTGGTGCTGTATACTACAGGGTGCTATACTGCATACTGCAGTGCACTGTAACACTAGGGTGAGCCGAGCCCTGGTCTCCTTCCTGCAGAGCGGTGCCCACTTCCAGCCTGAGCCCAGCTGCCCAGAGCACTGATCCTGAGCCGCTGGAGTCTTCAGAACTGGAAGCATTTACAGTCATTCACTGTACTCTACCAGATGTGTGGATTTTTTGTGTGTGTGTTGTGGTGGAGGGCGTGATTGCCTGCTAAGGTGTGGGAAGGCGGGATCCAGGAGGCCCAAGTAAATTTTTGCCCAGTGTCCAATCAATATTAAAGACGGCCCTGGCTCTGCCGTGTGTCCGTACAGTGGTTTAGGAACACATATGGGGTGTTTCTGTAAACTACAGAATCAGAGCCATAAATATTGAGTCTTGTTTGGCTGTTAACCCATGCTTTGCAACTGGAAAAAACTTATTAAAATGGAAAATCTGCCCAAAAAGTGAAATTTTTACATTGTATCTGTATTTTCCATTAATTCTTGTGGAACACCTAAAGGGTTAACAAAGTTTGTAAAATCAGTTTTGAATACCTTGAGGGGTGTATTTTCTAGAATGGTGTCATTTTTGGGTGGTTTCTATTATATTAGCCTCACAAAGTGACTTCAGACCTGAACTGGTCCCTAAAAATTGGGTTTTTGAAAAGTTCAGAACAATTTCAAGATTTGCTTCCAAACTTCTAAGCCTTGTAACATCCCCAAAATATAAAATATCATTCCCAAAATGATGCAAACATGAAGTAGACATATGGGGAATGTAAAGTAATAAATACGTTTGGAGGTATTACTATGTATTATAGAAGTAGAGAAATTGAAACTTGGAAATTTGCAATTTTTTAGAAATTTTTGGTAAATTTGGTATTTTTTTATAAAAAAAATTTATTTATTTTTTTACTTCATTTTACCAGTGTCATGAAGTACAATATGTGCCGAAAAAACAATCTCAGAATGGCCTGGATAAGTTAAAGCGTTTTAAAGTTATCACTACATAAAGGGACACTGGTCAGATTTGCAAAAAATGGCCTGGTCCTTAAGGTGAAAATTAGCCGGGTCCTTAAGGTGTTAAAACTTCACTTTTAATAATTCTTATAACACATTATATATATATATATATATATATATTGTATTTTACTTCTGACAATAAATCACTTAGCCTATAAACATTAAAACTACAAACCGGATTCCAAAAAAGTTGGGACACTATACAAATCGGGAATAAAAACTGAATGCAATGATGTGGAGGTGCCAACTTCTAATATTTTATTCAGAATAGAACATAAATCACGAAACAAAAGTTTAAACTGAGAAAATGTACCATTTTAAGGGAAAAATATGTTGAATCAGAATTTCATGGTGTCAACAAATCCCCAAAAAGTTGGGACAAGGCCATTTTCACCACTGTGTGGCATCTCCCCTTCTTCTTACAACACTCAACAGACGTCTGGGGACCGAGGAGACCAGTTTCTCAAGTTTAGAAATAGGAATGCTCTCCCATTCTTGTCTAATACAGGCCTCTAACTGTTCAATCGTCTTGGGCCTTCTTTGTTGCACCTTCCTCTTTATGATGCGCCAAACTTTCTCTATAGGTGAAAGATCTGGACTGCAGACTGGCCATTTCAGTACCTGGATCCTTCTCCTACGCAGCCATGATGTTGTGATTGATGCAGAATGTGGTCTGGCATTATCTTGTTGAAAAATGCAGTGTCTTCCCTGAAAGAGATGACGTCTGGATGGGAGCATATGTTGTTCTAGAACCTGAATATATTTTTCTGCATTGATGGTGCCTTTCCAGACATGCAAGTTGCCCATGCCACACGCACTCATGCAACCCCATACCATCAGAGATGCAGGCTTCTGAACTGAGCGTTGATAACAACTTGGGTTGTCCTTGTCCTCTTTGGTCCGGATGACATGGCGTCCCAGATTTCCAAAAAGAACTTTGAATCGTGACTCGTCTGACCACAGAACAGTCTTCCATTTTGCCACACTCCATTTTAAATGATCCCTGGCCCAGTGAAAACGCCTGAGCTTGTGGCTCTTGCTTAGAAATGGCTTCTTCTTTGCACTGTAGAGTTTCAGCTGGCAACGGCGGATGGCACGGTGGATTGTGTTCACTGACAATGGTTTCTGGAAGTATTCCTGAGCCCATTCTGTGATTTCCTTTACAGTAGCATTCCTGTTTGTGGTGCAGTGTCGTTTAAGGGCCCGGAGATCACGGGCATCCAGTATGGTTTTACAGCCTTGACCCTTACGCACAGAGATTGTTCCAGATTCTCTGAATCTTTGGATGATGTTATGCACAGTTGATGATGATAGATGCAGTCTTTGCAATTTTTCGCTGGGTAACACCTTTCTGATATTGCTCCACTATCTTTCTGCCCAACATTGTGGGAATTGGTGATCCTCTACCCATCTTGGCTTCTGAGAGACACTGCCACTCTGAGAAGCTCTTTTTATACCCAATCATGTTGCCAATTGACCTAATTAGTGTTAATTGGTCTTCCAGCTCTTCATTATGCTAAAATTTACTTTTTCCAGCCTCTGATTGCTACTTGTCCCAACTTTTTGGGGATTTGTTGACACCATGAAAATTTGAATCAACATATTTTTCCTTTAAAATTATACATTTACTCGGATTAAACGTTTGATCTGTCATCTACGTTCTATTACAAATAAAATATTGACATTTGCCATCTCCACATCATTGCATTCAGTTTTTATTCACAATTTGTTTAGTGTCCCAACTTTTTGGGAATCCGGTTTGTATCAGTGATGCGGGTTTGCTCAGTTACTTGCGGTCTATCTAAATATTATATATATTCTACCGTTTTTGTCTGGCTCTAGCTGCCGCGCCTCTTTTATACTAATTAGCTACTTCGTAACATTGTGATACATTTATTTCTGAAGCGGTGCTATGACCGTGGTTTCGCGCATGCGCCCGGACTTATATCTTTTTTTTACTTGAGATCGAAATCTCGCGGAATTCCTATAAGCATCGCGCCTGCGTACGGACTTAAATTTTAATTTCACCACACAGGTCTTCTCACAATACTCCCTTTTATGACTCTGCGCATGCGCGTGTACTTATTGCAATTCTGTCGCTGTAACCAATGATTTGGATCCAGATCTATTTTTATATTCATTAGTAGCGATCAACTTCTCGCGGGATTGCTATGAGAATCGCGCCTACGTGCGGACTTAGATTTTTACACAGGTCTTCTCACGATGCTTCCGTTCAAGACACCACGCTTGCGCGTGTACTTGGTGTATTCACGGTGCCTAATGTTCCTACTCAACCGAGTGTACACTGCGCAGGCACGAGGACTTTGTGGATTTCTTCTATCTTCTCTTCATCTGGACCTATACTAGTACCTTTTTTTTCATCTGTCACTGGGCCTATTTTTATTCTATAACTAGCTGCACTATTTCTGCTTGAAGAGTTTCTTCCTTATACTCGTACATGTAGTTGGATAATTCATACTATATGGGTATATCTTTTTATATCTTTATTCTCAGTACTTCCTTTCCATGTGTGACACACGGTTGGCTCTCCCTATAGTGGATACACCGCCTCTTACATGTATAGATGTATGTGAAACATATATTTTTCATTCACTCATCCACGGCTGTACCCTCTCTCTTGGGGGCTATTTACGCTCTTTTTTTATATTTAGACGAGATTGTACCATCTATTTTTACAGTAATTTTTTTTCTTAATAGTGTAATAATTCACATTCTTTATACTTCCTTTTTAAGGCTATATCCAATATTTTGGCAACAACCTATTCTTTGTTATCATTTTGTCAGATGGTGTACTCCCACCCAGTTGACTCACCCTGTGGCAGACTCTCCACCATTCCGTATGGACGCCTCTTCAACGCCATCGGTAAGTATAATTTTCTTTCTTTTCCAGTGGTATGACTTTTTTTGTTGTTATTCTTTTCCAGAGATGGTCCCTCTCTCACATTAATTGTCTACAATTATTTATTCTATTCTCATCATTTTTTTATATATTTTTTTTCATTTCTATAACTTTTTATCTATTTTCTGTCACATTGTTCTTATAAAAATTGTGAAAAGGTGAACCCTTCATTGATTCCAATTGGTGACAGTGATTTCAATCGATATATCCACCTAGCTTCCTCCTGTTGTAATTTGTTGTCCATGTTTCCCTGCCTTGGGCCTACTTTGATCTTCTGTATTTCCCATATTTGAAGATCTCTTGGATTCCCATTATGGTATTTATTGATGTGTCGTACAAGGGGGGTATCATCATCAGTATTAAGAGTACTTAGATGCTTTGAAATTCTCCTTCTCAGCTCCTGTATGGCTTTTCCTACATAAATCTTAGGGCATTTACATTGTATTGCGTACACTACTCCGTGGTCTTGCAGTTTATGTATTCTCTGATGGTGTATTTCTTCCCATCATGGGGATTTATAAATTCTTTTTTTTGGGACCATATATTTACAAAAAGCACAGCCACCGCATGGGTAAGACCCTTGTATGGATAGCCAGTTCTTTTTTGTGCTTGTCTTTAAAAAAAAAAAAAAATCTATAGTGTGGTAGAGCTCTATGTAATTCCAAAACACGTATTCATCAATATGCAGATGATATTTCAAAAGTCAATAATAACCCATGCAATTACCAAAAGTGAAGAATAAAAAGCTGTAATGAGAATTAAATTCACACTTGCACACAGAAGGACAGTCATTAAAAACAGAGCCCATTTTGAGACCCTAAAATGTAGGATTTATTTAAAGAATGACATTATCCAGAAATACTCAGAGTTTAGTCAACAGTAATAGCAACAGCGAAGATAATATATCATCTGCCTTTAAAAATATACTGTATGTCTACAAGAGAAGAAATACCACACAGATCCTTTTAAAATTCATGCAAAGTCCTCAGCCCAAGACAGCAATTAATTGCAGCACATGAAGTGCAGCTAATTCTTACTGAAATCTCCTCGCTTCGCTTAATCATCTCACTTGAGACACGCGGAGCCGTATTCCTCAGCAGACTCAAATACAGAAATATCAAACATGTTTTCTGCGTGGCTCTTGTGTGAACAGCTCCCACCAAGATGAATTATTAACACAAAATAAACTTGCAAAGATTTGACTTTTGCATTTCATTCTGTCGGGAGTCACAGTTACTTCCAAATCCAAAAACGGGGTTTTCACTGCAGACTCGGTTTACAAGGCGTTGCGGTCTTGATTGTTCTGCTCTTTCTGGATTTTAGAGGTAAATTTAACAGTCTCTTGGCGCACTTCACTCGCTTCCATTGTCGTCAGACTCGTCTTTACTTTCTATTTTCTCTTCAACTTCAGAATCTTCTGCTGCAACGTCTTTCTTAATTTTAGGTAATGATTCACTGACTGAAAATTTGCGCATTTTAATGTTTGGCAGCTTCTTTAGATCCAAATCCCATTCTCTGAAAATAAGCAGTTGAGGAGAAGGAAAGAAAAAAAAAAAAGCACACATTTGTTAATTTATCAGAACTGCACAGATTTACCCCGAGGAATGCTGGAAAACGGTTCATCAATCACATACACCTTCAGTGCTTAGAACTGTACAGGAGGCTGAACTAGAACAGTGGTTTATAAATCATATCAATCTCCATTACTGGAGCCCAATTCCTTGTGTATTAGAACCTGAGCTACATATGATCTTAGGCCTCCTGCACACCACCGTATCCGTTTTGCAATCCGCAAATTGTGGATCCCAGCCGTGTGTATGTCAGCATTTTTTTTCAACTTGTCCTATTCTTGTCTGCAAATGAACAAGAATAGGACTTGATCTATCTTTTTTTTCGGGTCGTGGAAAGAACATACGGATGCAGACAGCAAACGTTGTGCTGTCTGCATGTTTTGCGGTCCCCTTGAAATGAATGGGTCAGCATCTGATCTGCAAAAATTACGGATTGGATGTGGACCGAAGTTATTATCATGTGCATGAGGCCTTAAGGCACTACTGACTTGCAAATAAATGACACATTGCAATTTAAAGAGGACCTGTCACCACAAAATGCAATGCAATTAGAAAGCACCATGGTATAGAGTAGGAAGAGATGAGCAGCTATCGGTTCAGGAGGTGCTACCAGTTATTGATGGCACTGTGTGTATAAAGTCTGTATTACACTGCTGGGAAGGAAGCTCATCAGTGAAGGAGACTGCAGTAATTACATACACTGATTTCCTCCACAGTATGGGGAGCAAGTGGCGTGCTAAGCGGGGGCGGACCGCAACAGGTGCAGAAGCAATGAGCGCTTCCATCAATACATCCGTCTCTCCCACACTGAATGATGAAGACTTCTCCCTGCTCCACCATTCAGTCTGCAGGCACAGATCGCGCTGCCCACATGTGTGGGAGGAGCCTGCAGCCGGGAAATCTGCCTGCTTTTGGCATTACTACTATGAAGGGGCACAATGGGAATTATTACTATGGAGGGGGCACAATGAGCAGTACTACAAGGGGGGCACAATGGGCATTACTATTATGAAGGGGGAACAATGGGCAATACTACTATGAAGGGGGCACAAAGGACATTACTGCTATGAAGGGGGCACAATGGGCATTACTACTGTGAAGGGGCACAGAGGGCATTACTACTGTTAAGGGGGTACAGTGAAGGCATAACTACTCTGAAGGGGCAAAAAGAAGGCATTACAACTGTGAAGGGGACACATATAGGGCATTACTACTGTGAGGGGATGCAAAATAATGAGGGCATAACTACTGTGAAGGGGGCACAATGAAGGGATAAGTACTTTAAGAGGGCACAATGTGGGCATAACTACTGTGAAAATTGTACGGTGTGGGCATAAATACTGTAAGGGGGCACAGTGTGGGCATAAATACCGTGAGGGGGCACAGTGTGGGCATAAATACCGTGAGGGGGCACATATCTGGACAAAACTACTGTGAAGGTTGTATAATGAGGGCAATACTACTGTGAGAGGGTACCATTTTTTTTTAAGTTGGGGAAGGGGTGGTGACAGAGAAAGGCTCGCCCTGGGTGCCAAATACCCTAGGCACGACCCTTTGGGGAGCAGATCACTAATGCCACAATCATTATTTGCCAGCAGCAGAGCGTAATTAGACGGCACAATCTGCTGCCAACAAACAATGATTTTTGTTACCACATGAAAGATGTGATTACCCGATGAATGAGCATTTCGCTAATTCATCGAGTAATCAGCGGCACCTTTAGACCAGAAGATCACTGCTAAAGAGCATTCCTACAAACACCAGTTAGCAATGATCTGGCCAATTCTCGGCTAGTGTATTACGGCCCTAAATGTGCGTAAAAAGATAGCTGTCAGTCACTGATAACACCTCCTCCCTGTACTGATAGCTGTTCACAGGAGGTGGAATGAGCAAATACCTGTATAGAAATGTATATCCTATCTATCTATTCTATATTATCTATCTATTCTATCTATTCGATCCCATCCTATCTATCTATCCCATCCATCTTTTCTATCCCATCTATCTATTCTATCCCATCTATCTATTCTATCCCATCTATCTATTCTATCCCATCTATCTATTCTATCCCATCTATCTATTCTATCCCATCTATCTATTCTATCCCATCTATCTATTCTATCCCACCTATCTATTCTATCCCACCTATCTATTCTATCCCACCTATCTATTCTATCCCACCTATCTATTCTATCCCACCTATCTATTCTATCCCACCTATCTATTCTATCCCACCTATCTATTCTATCCCACCTATCTATTCTATCCCACCTATCTATTCTATCCCACCTATCTATTCTATCCCACCTATCTATTCTATCCCATCTATCTATTCTATCCCATCTATCTATTCTATCCCATCTATCTATTCTATCCCATCTATCTATTCTATCCCATCTATCTATTCTATCCCATCTATCTATTCTATCCCATCTATCTATTCTATCCCATCTATCTATTCTATCCCATCTATCTATTCTATCCCACCTATCTATTCTATCCCACCTATCTATTCTATCCCACCTATCTATTCTATCCCACCTATCTATTCTATCCCATCTATCTATTCTATCCCATCTATCTATTCTATCCCATCTATCTTACAGGTTTTACTGAATCTTTTCCCACAAATATCTATATATCAATCTGCTCGGCTTCTCCTGCTCTATAACATGCTGCCTGCAGATTACATTACATTTTATGGTGACAGATCCTCTTTAGGTCCCAATAAAAGAAATTAAAGAGAATTGTCCCCAGGAAATTCTCTGATGAACCAGGCACAATGCCTTGTAAGTTAGCTCAAAGTAATGATATCTTTCACTTACCGATCTGTTGCTTCATTCTGGAGAAAAGGTACTTTTAATCCATATGCAAATATGCAGTTAAGTGCACCGAGGGCCGACTAAAGCCACAGTGTGCTCCTCCCACCTTTCTCTGCTAGCTCCTCCCAACATTATAAACCTTATTCTGCAGGTCAGTACAATTACACAAATATCAATTTTATATACAGGTCCTTCTAAAAAAATTAGCATATTGTGATGAAGTTCATTATTTTCTGTAATGTACTGATAAACATTAGACTTTCATATATTTTAATTTCATTACACACCAACTGAAGTAGTTCAAGCCTTTTATTGTTTTAATATTGATGATTTTGGCATACAGCTCATGAAAACCCAAAATTCTATTCTAAAAAAATTAGCATATCATGAAAAGGTTCTCTAAACAAGCTATTAACCTAATCATCTGAATCAACTAATTAACTCTAAACACCTGCAAAAGATTCCTGGGCTTTTAAAAACTCCCAGCCTGGTTCATTACTCAAAACCGCAATCATGGGTAAGACTGCCGACCTGACTGCTGTCCAGAAGGCCATTATTGACACCCTCAAGCAAGAGGGTAAGACACAGAAATAAATTTCTGAACGAATAGGCTGTTCCCAGAGTGCTGTATCAAGGCACCTCAGTGGGAAGTCTGTGGGAAGGAAAAAGTGTGGCAGAAAACGCTGCACAACGAGAAGAGGTGACCGGACCCTGAGGAAGATTGTGGAGAAGGACCGATTCCAGACCTTGGGGGACCTGCGGAAGCAGTGGACTGAGTCTGGAGT
This sequence comes from Bufo gargarizans, assembly GCF_014858855.1. Classification (NCBI taxonomy): domain Eukaryota; kingdom Metazoa; phylum Chordata; class Amphibia; order Anura; family Bufonidae; genus Bufo; species Bufo gargarizans. The sequence continues at coordinate 160,792,628 of NC_058080.1, forward strand.
AGAAACATCCAGAGCCACCATGTACAGGCGTGTGCAGGAAATGGGCTACAGGTGCCGCATTCCCCAGGTCAAGCCACTTTTGAACCAGAAATAGCGGCAGAAGCGCCTGACCTGGGCTACAGAGAAGCAGCACTGGACTGTTGCTCAGTGGTCCAAAGTACTTTTTTCGGATGAAAGCAAATTTTGCATGTCATTCGGAAATCAAGGTGCCAGAGTCTGGAGGAAGACTGGGGAGAGGGAAATGCCAAAATGCCTGAAGTCCAGTGTCAAGTACCCACAGTCAGTGATGGTCTGGGGTGCCATGTCAGCTGCTGGTGTTGGTCCACTGTGTTTTATCAAGGGCAGGGTCAATGCAGCTAGCTATCAGGAGATTTTGGAGCACTTCATGCTTCCATCTGCTGAAAAGCTTTATGGAGATGAAGATTTCATTTTTCAGCACGACCTGGCACCTGCTCACACTGCCAAAACCACTGGTAAATGGTTTACTGACCATGGTATTACTGTGCTCAATTGGCCTGCCAACTCTCCTGACCTGAACGCCATAGAGAATCTGTGGGATATTGGGAAGAGAAAGTTGAGAGACGCAAGACCCAACACTCTGGATGAGCTTAAGGCCGCTATCGAAGCATCCTGGGCCTCCATAACACCTCAGCAGTGCCACAGGCTGATTGCCTCCATGCCACGCCGCATTGAAGCAGTCATTTCTGCAAAAGGATTCCCGACCAAGTATTGAGTGCATAACTGAACATAATTATTTGAAGGTTGACTTTTTTTGTATTAAAAACACTTTTCTTTTATTGGTCGGATGAAATATGCAAATTTTTTTAGATTTAGAAATTTGGGTTTTCATGAGCTGTATGCCAAAATCATCAATATTAAAACAATAAAAGGCTTGAACTACTTCAGTTGATGTGTAATGAATCTAAAATATATGAAAGTCTAATGTTTATCAGTACATTACAGAAAATAATGAACTTTATCACAATATGCTAATTTTTTTAGAAGGACCTGTAGTTTTTATGATCTTAATACTACTTTTAAGTAAATAATCTGAAAAAAAAAAAAAATCTAAATTGTTTGCATTGTCACATTTAGACCCAGAACCTTGCAATAATTCCATCCACAGAACTATGTGAGGGCAAATTTTTTGCAAGATGAGCTGTAGTTTTTATAGGCACCATCTTGAGGTGCATACACATTTCTGATGTCTTTTCCTTTTTTGCAGCAGACGCGATGACCAAAAAAAGGTGATTTTGAGCATTTAGATTTTTTTTTCCATGACTGCGTTCATTGAATGGGACAAATCCCTTTAAATGTAATAGTTTGGACATTCTAGTACGCAGCAATACAAATTATGTTCACTTTTAAATTTCTATATGTAAAATTGAGAAAGAGGGGCGATTAGAATTTTTTAACTTTTTTTTTGTCATCCTAGGTGACTTACATATGTGCAGGCAGAGTTTAATGAGCAGTTTACTATGACAGGCCTGGTTGCCCTCATGACTCCAGGCTACCATATTAAATGACTAGCACCTTGTAATTTCACCACAAGGGTGCAATGGAAAGTCAGAAAAAGTTCCCCTCCCTAACTTCTCAGATGTGTCGGTCACTACTAACTGTGTCATCTGACTGTTAAATAAGTAAGACTGGCGTTATTTATGCTATTGTAACACCCCCTGTCCTCTGCACACTCCCCATTTCCTTGACTGACGGAGATAGACATCAGCATGCTGAGGGCAGAGCTTTGTCCTAGCATGAACATATCATATACACTACTTTATATAGCCTTGCCACACTGAGAATGGGTTTCTATGCTTAGAAAGCTAGTATACATATTTCGGCTTTATTCACAGGCACAATATATTATCATAATGAAACCTGTAATATCTATTAGCTTTTTAAGTATAGAAAAACCTCAACTGTCAATGTGATAAGGCTGTAGCCAGGTAGTAAGTAGACAGCCTTGCATACAGGGATCCCAGGTTTGAATCACGGGAGAGACTTTCAGATTTTTTTCTTCAAATATTTTTTCTCCCTCATTTAAAGAGGACCTTTCATCGGTCCAAACATTGCAAGATAACTATCAGGCTGTGTAGAGCGGCTCCCCGGGATCTCACTGCACTTACCATTATTCCGGGGCGCCACTCTGTTCTCCCGCTATGTCCCCTGGTATTTTCGCTGATTTGGTTATACTGGGAGGAGTCTGCCCTGTTTCTCCCTGGGCGTTCCTTCTCCCAGGCTGTAGTGCTGTCCAATCACAGCGAGGAGCTCACAGCTGGGGAGTTTTTTTTTTCTCCCCGTCTGTGAGCCCTGCACTGCAATTGGACAGCGCTACAGCCCTGGATCAACCTCACATGCGTGCAGCCTCACAGTTTTCCCAATCACATCCCTGTTGTTCTCTATTATCAGCCACAGTCAGAGCATTTTACACAGAGGATATATATCTATACATAATCAACCACCAGAGGACTGTATACAGTACTAACCGATCAACCATTATCAGAGGACTGTATATAAACACATACAGCAATATAGTACTATAGTATAGATGTACAGTTACTTCAGGTCATTAGACAGCAGGAACTGTGACCATAATAGGGCACAAGTGGCGCAGTCTCCAGGATCCAAGGTTCTCATTTGAAGGTTTGCATTTTTTACATTTTTATCTGGCAGTAGCAGAAAAAAAAAATTGATACAGGGAAGGGGCAGGCAGCTATAGCCAATAACTAGGGATGAGCGAATTTCATATTTTGAAATTCGAGTTCGGGATGTGGTATAATCTGAATTGCTCATGGATTCCGTTACAATGGACCATAACGCAATTCCATGACTGAATGCATAACTGAATCCGGGACTGGAAAACTGGTCAGAGTTGAGGGAAAGATGGCTGGTGCTAAATACAGGGATATTCTTGAGCAAAACCTGTACCACTCTGTGCGTGATTTGAGGCTAGGACGGAAGTTCACCTTCCAGCAGGACAATGACCCCAAACACACTGGAATGGCCTAGTCAAAGCCCAGATCTCAATCCAATAGAAAATATGTGGCCAGTCTTAAAAATTTCTGTTTACAAGCGCAAACCATCCAACTTGAAGGAACTGGAGAGGTTTAGCAAGGAGGAATAGGCAAAAATCCCAGTGGTGAGATGTGGCAAGCTCAAAGAGACTTATCCAAAGCGACTTGGAGCTCTGATTGCTGCAAAAGGTGGCTCTACAAAGTATTGTCTTTAGGGGGGTGAATAGTTATGCACATTGACGTTTTCTGTTATTTTGTCCTATTTGTTGTTTGCTTCACGATAAAAAAAAAAAAAAAAAAAAAAAACACATCTTCAAAGTTGTGGGCATGTCCTGTAAATTAAATTATGCAAATCCTCAAGGATTCCATGTTAGCTCCAGGTTGTGAGGCACCAAAATACGAAAAAAGTCAAGGGGGTGAATACTGTAGGCACTGTATTACACTAAGATTCTATAAGTGTGGGTGTTATGTAGTGAGCTGTAAAGGATGGACATGATGCAGTTTGATAGGGAATCCTACATAAACAAGAATATTCTTGTCCTTGTAGAAATCAGAATGATGTGTTTTTCCTTATTTCCTTTAACAACCATCCACTGTTTTGACAGCAGATGGTGCAGGTCCTTGGTCTACAGCCATGTCTATTGGTGCAGCTGCAGTTGAGGGGTTTTAAAGGCCACTGGAGCGCGCCAGTGAAGAACTGGTGCTTGGAAACAGTTTGGGTTCTTGGAGCAGGCTCTGCTTCACAGCCAGGGTCACAGGAAGTGGCACGATCAAAGGGGACTGCCCCCCGTGATCAGGTCACTGAGTATCTCAGTGACCCGATCGGAGACTAGGGGAGCAATCCGCAGTCAGCCCTGAGGACCTATGAAGGACACCAGGGCTGTCTGGTCAGTAAGCCTGAAGTTAGGGAACCCTAGTATTGCCCTAACAGTAGCCTGTGCCATGACACAGAGCATAATACATTACCATACAGGACTATGCTAATACAAAATAAGCTTAGAGGGGTCACTGTACTTTCAAACACTGTCATTTAATTTAATAGAGAATGGTGTAATTAGCAGACTTCTAAATCACTTTAAAAAAAAAAAAAAAAATATATATATATATATATATACACATATATATATATATATTTCTGCATCCCCCTGAAAAAAGCTTCTAGTCACTAGAGGTTTCACTCCCACCTAACTTGCAGTCCACTGTCTATTGTCAGGCAAGATCCCTCCCTAGTAACCGAGACATAGAAGACGGCTCACAGGAAGTGTCAGAGCTAGCTGAGGTCAAGAACTGCTTCTACTTTGCTTCTGAAAATTATAGGATCCTCCTGTGTGTCTGTAAGTGTGATTTCCCCCTCCTTATCTGGCTAGAAGTTACTCAAACACACTCGCAGTGTTCTACATAGCGTGTTTTGGGTGTCCATCATTCTGCCGGATGGCCTTGGTTTAGCGTTTAATCCAGTGTTTGTGAACACGCTGAAGAACCGCTGGTGATACTTCCTCACAGCACTGCAGGAGTCACGATTTCAGCTAAGCAATATTACATGCTGCACATTTCATTGTGTTTCTGAGTAAATCTTAGTCAAGATTAACATATCACATGACCCTTTAGCACCTGAAAAAGCTGAACTGAATTCAATATGGTGGATTTTAAAGCAGTGTCCAAAAAAGTTTCCTTCACCAAATAAGGCAATCTCCCTCCCAATTAATACGTTCACATATTGGAAGTAAATTTTCTATAAATTACACCAGTTAAAAAGGAAACACCAGACTTTTGTCTCATCGTGTTTATTGGCCGGCAGGTGGTATGTATTAATATACAGAATTTTCTGCTTTATTAGAAAAGGGTCAGTGCGTCTTATAAAGTGATTTAGCTAATTAATTTTCTGCTTTATTAGAAAAGGGTCAGTGTGTCTTATAAAGTGATTTAGCTAATTAGTATCCTAGTATCCAGGAGGCTAAGGGAGTGCAGTGTTGTACTCACCGCTCCCTGGTCTTCCTCCGGGCGCCATGCTGCAGTGTCGTGACTGCGTGGAGCGGCAGGATGTAGTGCTATGACCTGACGTTGTACGCAGTCAGGTCACAGTGCGGCATGGGTCCAGAGAAGACCAGCGGTGACTGCAAGAGACACCATAGGATCTGCAGAGTGGTGGCAGAGCAGGAGATGCAAGTTAATGCATTTATTCTATCTCTGATCTGAGGTTTGACATGAGTGTCTGATTTGATGTGGGGGATTGATCTAAGGTCTAACATGGGGGTCTGAGGTCTTATATGGGGGTCTGAGGTCGTATATGGGGGTCTGATGTGATGTTTGATATGGAGGTCTAATCTGATGTGGGGGTCTGATCTGAGGTTCTCTTCTGAGAAAAACATTTTTTCTTATATTTTCTTCCTCTAAAACCTAGGTGCATCTTATCATCAGGTGCTTATCAAGGGCTAGAGACCTTTAGACCATTTTCTAATGCCTAAAACAGGCGTCTATAATAGTAAATGAATCCCCTTTTTAAGATCTGGCATCAGCGGGAAGAAGTTGCAAATTGCGGCACAGAGGACCTTCGCGTCGCAATCTGCACCAGAAATACACCTAACTTAGGCGTATTTCCATTTGATAAATGACCCCCCCTAAGTTCTTTAAGTCTATCCTGGTATGTCTTATGCTTAAGACCCTCCACCATTTTTATAGCCCATCTTTGCAGCCGTTCCATTTTATCTATGTCTTTGGACATATGGAATCTTTATTTGGCAGAGAAAGAGAAAAATGGTTGCCATTGTACCAAGTTATCAAGGAGACTTACCTAAAGGTTTTTAAGTGTTTTGTATTCGCAATATCTGGTATCTCTGTAAAATAGTAAAACAAGAGTATTTTAGTCAGCAGTGAATGTTAAAGTAAAAAAATAGATATATATAAAAAAAAATTATATATACATTATATATATTTACACGCACAAAATTATGATCCATATAACTTTTGTCAGTTATTGGAAGTATTGACCTTACAATGGATTTGTTATTATATTAAGAACACATAGTACACCTTTACATTTTCATGGAGAGAAAGGAATCGTTTGATTTTCAGAGGGTCGCTGGTGAAGAAAGAAGACATTTTACGCACAGGTAAGGGGCGACCGAGCTCCTGCTTTGAGCGGCAAATAAATTCTATTTAATGAAACTGTGCAAAAACAGAATTGTGAGGCACTTAATGTGATAATCTGACAAGAGTGTAAACTGGGGTATGGAGAACTTACTCGCCTGGCACATCCTCTATGAAATACAGCACGAGTCTATGAGAGCCAGGATGTCCGTCTCAAGAAACTCGAAAAGAAAGCGAGACTTCTGGTTATCTCAACACCCGCTGTGTGAATCGGCAGGTCAATGTGCCGATCACGTGATCAAACAGGTGATCCCAATGGAGGCTGTATTACAAGAGGAAGTGCCTGGTCACCATGATGTCCAGTACTAATGAATAATCAAATGAATTTATAGTTTCAAATGGTTAAATTACTCAAATTTATTAAATTAAAAAGTAAAAAAAAAAGTGACAGGGTCTGAAGACTTTCCGAGTGTAGGTGTTAAGAATACAATACTTGTTTAGGTAATTGTAATGTTCCCTTAAGTGGTCTTAGGTTTATTAAATGCACTGCTTTCCAATACAACACAGAACTAAGAAGGCAAAACAGAATACTTAAACAAAGTTGCCGGGACTAAGAAAATTCTGCTAGTCGAGTGCAGAAAGACTGCCTTGGGGGAAACATTGTGAACAGGACGCAGAGATTGGCTTCGAACCTGCAGGTAGCGAAAATAACTATTTTAGAACAAGTGTAGTTATCAAGATAAAACAGATCTTTTATGGTTCATTGGGAAAAAAAAAGATCAACATATGTAGCAAGACTTCACTTGTCAGAGCAAGGATTTTGATCATGCTCCAGTGACAAAAGCTTGCAATCAAATGACGTCCTCGGTCTAGTACTGAGGACATGGAATAAGTCATAAAAGGATTGCCAAGTAGGGTAACCAAGGGCAAGCAACTTATCTCCATGTTCGCTCACTTATGCTATAATTTTATTTTTCATCATTTTTCAAAACAGGCAACTAATTGTACAGTATCAAAACCACAGCGTATAAGCAGAGATCCCTGCAGAGAGATTCTGTAGAAGAGAGCTAACATTAAAGATTCTCTTCTGGGTAATATTGGCTTTTTAGCTGAAAGCAGATGGATGACTGAATTAACAAGGCTTCATGAAAGGTCAGGATTGGATAACATACTTTGTGAGTCATTTTTTTTTACTTCTCACACACTGGGTGACATTCCATTAAAGGAAAACAGAACATGTTTTGTACTTTACAGAGTAAAAAGATATGGATTTAGTTATAAAATAATAAGGTCTCTGGTTTAGTGATATTTATGGCATCAACTGCAGGACAGTTATTAAAAGAAAAAAAAAAAAAAGAAAACCTGCAAAGGATTAAGACAGCATTAACATCAGTGCTATTGATTTCCGCCCTTCTGCTCTGATCTAGGAGCAGAACAACAGAAATAACGGAACTGCCGAATTTGGCACATAGCTGAACCAAACGGAAATCATTGCCTATAATGGGTTCCATTCAGCAGACTGGAATTTAAGTGGAGAAAAAAAAAAAAGGCCCGCGTGCATGACTTTTTTCCCTCTGGCATTTTAAAAAGAATTTGCAACGGAGGACTCCCGCAGACACTCTGAAGCAGATGTGAATTTAGCCTCCCACATAATAACTGTATACGGTTTTATAATAGAAAACCCATTTTATATAAATGTTTAAATAAATACAGGTTCATTATGTAAATTAGGGAGACCCATAAAAAGGCATACCATAATATTTAACCCCTCAGGGACGCATGACATACCGGTACGGCATGTTTGCCAAGTCCTTAAGGACCCATGACGTACCGGTACGTCATGGGTTTAAAATGCGATTGCGGCGGTGCTGGGTGTTAGCGGGAAACTCGTGTGGGACCTAATGTACCCAATGCTAGATAAGGGTTACCACTTGTATGTGGATAACTTTTATACTAGTATTCCCTTGTTCCAGTCCCTTGCCACCAGATCCACGTTCGCTTGTGGGACCGTGTGGAAAAATCAGCGCGGCCTCCCTGCCCACCTCCTCCAGGTCCCTCTCCCCAGGGGTGAGACCCGTGCCCTTACCAGTGGAAACCTGTTGCTGGTCAGGTATAAGGACAAGAGGGATGTCCTTATGCTGTCCACAATCCACAGTAACAGCACCACCCCCGTCTCTGTGCAAGGTACCGCGGCAACGGTCCTCAAGCCCAATTGTATCGTCGACTACAATCGGTATATGGGAGGAGTTGATCTCTCTGATCAAGTCCTCAAGCCATATAATGCCATGCGCAAAACCTGGGCATGGTACAAAAAAGTTGCGGTCTACTTGGTACAGGTTGCCTTGTACAACTCTTTTGTACTATCCCGAAGCGCTGGCAGCACAGGGACATTCCTCCAGTTCTATGACGCAGTCCTCAGGGACCTGATTTTTTCAGACAGGGAAAGAGCAGGCCGGAGTACCTTGGGAATTGGAGGCGCCCGGATCGTCCCTGGCCAACATTTTCCAGGTGTGGTCCCCCATACTGGAAAGAAGGGACGAACCCAAAAAAGATGCAGAGTGTGTCATAAGAGGGGGATACGGAAGGACACCACAACTCAATGTGACACTTGCCCCGATCATCCGGACCTCTGCGTTATCGATTGCTTCAGGGAGTATCACACTTCCATGGCGTACTAAATTTGTATAATCCCCAACAGTCCCCTAGAGCAGCGGTCTCCAACCGCTGGGCCACGGCCCTGGACCGGGCCCTGGAAGATGGTTTGCCGGGCCGCGGTGATCAGGGCAGTCTTTAACTCTGTACTAATGAAGCGCTTCCATTATGGAAGTGCTTCATTAGTACAGAAGGACCAGGAAGCGGTGAAGGATCAGTACTCACCACTTCCTGGTCCACGGCTCAGCTATCGGCTGTGCAGGGCTGCGCACAGCGTGAGGTCGCTCTGTGACCTCACACTGTGCGCCGCTATACACAGCCAGGCAACAGCAGAATGAAGAGGATCGCGATGGTGACCAGTAGCAGGAGAGGTAAGTGTTTTTTTAATTTTTTTTTATTTGCACTAGGGGCTGATGGCTGACCTGGGGGACATATGGCTGACATAAATGGCAGACATGAGGGGCAGACATATGGCAGGCATGAGGGGCAGGCATATGGCTGACTTGGGGGTCTTATGGCTGAAATTGGGGGGGCTTATGGCTGACATTGGGGGGGCTTATGGCTGACATTGGGGGGGCTTATGGCTGACATTGGGGGGGCTTATGGCTGACATTGGGGGGGGCTTATGGCTGACATTGGGGGGGGCTTATGGCTGACATTGGGGGGGGCTTATGGCTGACATTGGGGGGCTGATAGATAGCTAACATTGGGGGGCTGATAGATGGCTAAAGGTTTGGGGGTTGATCTGAGGTCTGATTAACATTGGGGGTCTGATTGCTGGTCTGACCTGAGGTGTAATGAAAAATATTTTTTTCTTATTGTTCTCCTCTAAAACCTAGGTGCATCTTATAGGGCGAAAAATATGGTACAGTGCAGCAGAGACCAGTGCAGCAGAGACCATAGTCAGTTTATATAGTGTTATATATTTTAATATGCACCTTGTGTTTTGTTATGCGCGTGAATCAGTCAGCCGCCCCCCCGCCCGGTCCATGGGAATATTGTCTTGCATGAATCCGGTCCTTGGTGCAAAAAAGGTTGGGGACCACTGCCCTAGAGAACATAAAAAACTATGTCTCTCAGACTTTGGATACACAGAACCATTTTTTTCCCCAAAAAATATTAGTTCTAGTGCAGGCATCCTCAAACTGCAGCCCTCCAGATGTTGTAAAACTATAACTCCCAGCATGCCCAGACAACCTACAGTCATCAGCAGGGCATGGTGGGAATTGTAGTTTTACAACATCTGGAGGGCCGGAGTTTGAGGATGCATGCTTAGTGTCTCCAAAGTCTGAGAGCCATAAATATTGGGCATGGCCGCGTCCGTAAAAATATTCTCTATAAAAATAACATGTAACCCCCTGAAAGAACAGCGTTAAAAATATAAAATAAAAATGGTGCCAAAACACCCATTTTTGGGCAAAATTTCCATTTGAATCCTTTTTTTCCGGTAATAAAGCAAGGGTTAACAGCCAAACAAAACTAAATATTTATTGCCCTGATTCTGTAGTTTGCAGAAACACCCCATATGTGGTCATAAATGGCTATATAGCCACACGGCAGGGCATAGAACGAAGAGAACGCCATATGGCTTCTGGAAGGCAGATTTTGATGGACTGGTTTATTTACACCATTGAGGGGTGTACTTTCTTAGATGGAGTCATTTTTTTGGAATTTCTATTCTAGGGGTGCAACGGGGAGCTTGAAATGGGACATTGTATAAACAAAACCAGTCCTGCAAAATCTGCCTTCCAAAACCCATATGGCGTTCCCCTCCTTCTATGTCCTCCCATTTGGCCAAACAGTAGTTTAGGACCACATATGGGGTGTTTTTGCAAACTACAGAATCAGGGCAACCCATATTGAGTTTTATTTGGCAGTTAACCCTTACTTTTTTACAGGAAAAAATTGGTTAAAATGGAAAATTTTAACAAAAATCTAAATTCTTAAATTTTATGTCCATTTGCCATAAAGTCTTGTGAAAGACCCAAAGGGTTAACAAAGTTTGTAAAATCAGTTTTAAATAATTTGAGGGGTGTCGTTTCTAAAATAGGGTCATTTTTGGATGGTTTCTATTACATAAGCCTCAAAAAGTGACTTCAGACCTGAACTGGTCCATAAAAAGTGGTATTTGGAAAATTTCAAAATTTGCTTCTAAACTTCTAAGCTATGTAACATCCCCAAAAAATAAAATATCATTCCCAAAAGAATACAAACATGAAGTAGACATATGGGGAATGTAAAGTCATCACAATTTTGGGGGTAATACTATGTATTACAGAAGTAGAGAAACTGAAACTTTGAAATTTGCTAATTTTTTCAACATTTTTGGTAAATTTGGTATTTTTTTATGCCAAAAAATTTACTTTTTTGACCCAATTTTAGCAGTGTCATGAAGTACAATATGTGACGAAAAAGCAATCTCAGAACGGCCTGGGTAAGTAAAAGCGTTTTAAAATTATCAGCACATAAAGTGACACTGGTCAGATTTGCAAAAAATGGCCAAGTCCTTAAAGGGGTTATCAGAGTTATTTTTTGTTCTTTCTATGTTCCTAACTAAGCAAATATAACAGCTTTCCAATTCACTCACTTTATCTCCAGTGGCTGGTTTCTCAGATTTCACTGAGGGTCACATGACCTGTGATGTCAGCTTCTCTCCCTGCTCTGATAAAGGTAGTTTACAAGCCTGTAAACGAGACGTCACTGTGCTGACCACGCCCCCCTCCCCCTTCACTGCCATCTACTCTCTGCTAGGATTCTTAACCCCTTCAGCTCTGCAGGCAGTGAGGAGACAATGCTGGGCACTGGAGCTGATATACTAGAGAGAGCATTGCACAAGGTAGGGGGAAGATCCTGTGTGTATTAGCAGTGTCATTATACAGGTGGGACATGTAGCCCTACACATACAACATGCTGCAGAGTCTCCCAGCAGGCAGACATGTCACTCAGGGCAGCTCTTATATTCACTCCCTTAGCAGAGCAGGGGAGGGGCAGAGATTGTTTTTATTGCATGTAAACAAAGGGCCAGAAAAGAACCAGGGAAATGAGGAAAAATATTATTATTTTTTTGCATAAAACTTGCTTAGCTCAGTTATATATCAGATTTTCAGTGCTATATATTTTTTTTTTCATAACTCGGACAACCCCTTTAAGGTGAAATAGGGCTGAGTCCTTAAGGGATTAAAGGGGTTGTCCCATAAAAAATATTCTATAGTTTTCAAAACAGCACCTGGATCTGAATCCTTTTGCAATTGCATGTAATGCAAAATTTTGCATAGCCACTGAGTTATTCAATAGAATGTATCTGTATAGCGCCACCTGCCATTTGTTTTTCATCCTTCAACTGCTTCCCGAGTTGTGATAGAAGGGCCATGGACACGCCTCCTGAGCTGTGATAGGGAGCGCTGAGACACGCCCCCTGAGCTGTGATAGGGAGAGCTGAGACACGCCCACCGAGCTGCAGCAGAAAAGACACTCCCCTTGAGCTGTCAGCTTGATATAAATCTAGCAGAGCAATGAATGGGGAGATCTCTGGATCCATGTGAGGTACAGGGCTGGTTCTAGCTTTGTTAGAAATAGACTGTCATGTATTATATGATGTCTGACTTTGAACATTAATTATCGGATAACCCACTTACAGAGCATCTGTCACTCCTCAAACTTTTAAAACTGTACCTCCCTCAGATTGTGCCACTCTACCGAGTCCTTATGTGTTCTGTTAGTTCTGGCGCCCGATATGCAAATGTGGCCACACATGGATACACAAGAGGACGGACACTGGCAATCTCTTCTCAAAGCGGGGATCCATTCACTACACTGATCAGAGCGGCTATGCATGGCCTTATTGGTATGTTAGGTGCAGATTGATGGACGTACACACTTTTCAAAGTCCTAAAATCGGTTTCAATGATCTCAATGCTCCTAATGGTGAACCTACAAATAATCCAAGAGAGTTATTGTTTCTAACAGAAGATGGGGTCAATACAAAAACTTTTTGTCAAGTGTTTCAAAATCTCTTTCTCTAGAACTACATATACCGAATAGCCCATAGGAAAATGTGAACCTGGCAGTTTCAAATACGCAGACAAAAAGGACATTTGTAGTGTATCACCGCGTGATCTTTGTATGACTATTTCTCACTGATGGCAACAGCCAAAGTTATTTCCATCTCAACTAAGCTGCCACATGTTCAGGTTTGTTGATGCAGACAACACAGATTATTTAAACGTGAAAGTTTTGAAGAAAATGAACAGAGCCAAACATGGAGGATATCGGAATAGAGTCCATTTGAAAAGGGAGGCGTTTTGGATAATGACATTTGACACTCATCACCCCAAGGGCCTAAATAGTGTGATACTGTATGTGTCTAATCTTGCCGTTTTGCTAAATCGCCTATTGGTGTATCACATATAGGTTTGTGCAATGCCCCCTCTCTCAGCTGTGACTCACAGAATATACGGAGATGGCTTGTCATTGTGTTTTATGCTATGACCAAGTGTGATCACACAGGAAAAGTAAGCGGTAACATTTTTTTACTTTGTGATTTTCCATGTATTAAATAATGAAATGTTATATTTTTACTAGTGCTGGGTATCTGGATCCAACATGGAACAAAAATGTTGGGTGTCCAGTCCTGTATTCATCCGTACACGGTGAATAATTTAAAGGTGTCAGGAGTTCAGGGTGAGCAGTTCTATTTCTATTTACAGAGGGAGAGTGTGGCAGAGGAAGCAGGATGGGTGAGAGTGCACAAAGTGACTTCAAACTGCCCTTGGTGCACTTAACTGCTCATTTGCATATTGATTAAAAAATTTCGCCCTAGAATGAAGCAATGGATCCCTACGTGAAAGATTTCATTAAATTCAGCTGAGCTAGACCTACAAGGCATTGTGCTTGCTGTAACAGTGAATTTCCTGGTGACAGACTCCCGAGATCACCCTGTAGCAAATACACACAACATTTTTACAATAGGTGCATCAGGAATCTGCTAAATGACACTAGAGACTGCTGTTTTACACTTAGAAGAATGCTGTTGACTTCTTACCACTGGAGTCTGCTGGTTTGCCCTTTATCAAGATGGCCATTGTTTGTGGGATGGGAACCATCTTGTTCCCTGTTTGGGCCTATTTCAGTCCATACGAATTAGCCAACCATTGCCTGAGTATTGTGACTTGTTCCAGTCTCCTGCCCCCAGAGAACTATCATTGGCAGTCAGTTCGTACTAGGGCTGAACGATATGGGAATTTTGTGCGATTGCGATTAGGGCCCTAAAAATTGCGATAACGGTATGCAATGCAATATTTTAAGGGAATTGTGTTAGAGGTCTATTTGCTTGGATTTTCCCATATGAGCCGCTGACGCGGCTGGGTATGACATAGTTATGGGGAATCTGTGGAGGACGCTGTTATGTGGGGGATCTGTGGAGGACGCTGTTATGTGGGGGATCTGTGGAGGACGCTGTTATGTGGGGGATCTGTGGAGGACGCTGTTATGTGGGGGATCTGTGGAGGACGCTGTTATGTGGGGGATCTGTGGAGGACGCTGTTATGTGGGGGATCTGTGGAGGACGCTGTTATGTGGGGGATCTGTGGAGGACGCTGTTATGTGGGGGATCTGTGGAGGACGCTGTTATGTGGGGGATCTGTGGAGGACGCTGTTATGTGGGGGATCTGTGGAGGACGCTGTTATGTGGGGGATCTGTGGAGGACGCTGTTATGTGGGGGATCTGTGGAGGACGCTGTTATGTGGGGGATCTGTGGAGGACGCTGTTATGTGGGGGATCTGTGGAGGACGCTGTTATGTGGGGGATCTGTGGAGGACGCTGTTATGTGGGGGATCTGTGGAGGACGCTGTTATGTGGGGGATCTGTGGAGGACGCTGTTATGTGGGGGATCTGTGGAGGACGCTGTTATGTGGGGGATCTGTGGAGGACGCTGTTATGTGGGGGATCTGTGGAGGACGCTGTTATGTGGGGGATCTGTGGAGGACGCTGTTATGTGGGGGATCTGTGGAGGACGCTGTTATGTGGGGGATCTGTGGAGGACGCTGTTATGTGGGGGATCTGTGGAGGACGCTGTTATGTGGGGGATCTGTGGAGGACGCTGTTATGTGGGGGATCTGTGGAGGACGCTGTTATGTGGGGGATCTGTGGAGGACGCTGTTATGTGGGGGATCTGTGGAGGACGCTGTTATGTGGGGGATCTGTGGAGGACGCTGTTATGTGGGGGATCTGTGGAGGACGCTGTTATGTGGGGGATCTGTGGAGGACGCTGTTATGTGGGGGATCTGTGGAGGACGCTGTTATGTGGGGGATCTGTGGAGGACGCTGTTATGTGGGGGATCTGTGGAGGACGCCGTTATGTGGGGGATCTGTGGAGGACGCCGTTATGTGGGGGATCTGTGGAGGACGCCGTTATGTGGGGGATCTGTGGAGGACACTTATGGGGGACCTGTGGATGACACTGTTATGGGGTGGATCTGTGGATGGCACTGTTATGGGGGGATGTGTGCTATGACACATAGGGCCATGAGGGGGGCCATATAAGACACACATATAGCATCTTATGCTGGTCCCCCCTCATGGCCCTATGTTTCCCCTCATGTGTCCTAATCTGCGCACATAACTAGCTTTGTGTGTAAAGTATTTTACTACTGTGTGAAACAAGCTCTCTCCTATTGATAAAATGGCCAGCCTCTGTACTCACTTTCACTATGAATGCAATGCACTGCAGAGAGCGGCAGAGAGCTGGCCGGTCGGGGCGTGATTGACGTCACTTAGTAACGCTCCTCCCACTTCAAGAAGCAGGAGCGTTACTAAGTGACTTCAGTCACTGCACTGCATTCATTGTGAAAGTGAGTACAGAGGCTGGCCATTTTATCAATAGGAGAGAGCTTGTTTCACACAGTAGTAAAATACTTTACACACAAAGCCAGTTATATGCGCATGGCCCCTTCAGATATAATCGCGGCATTTTCGCACCGATTATCGCGATTCGATTATTTTTTCGATATATCGTGCAGCCCTAGTTCTTACTCTTCGTTAGACTTGTACTTCACCTCATCTACACTTCAGCAGTTCTGCTGGGGACATCTACTGTCAAGTCCTTCACTGTGCTCTACTCACTCTTCCTGCTTTGGATTCCAGGAGTGTTTACCAGTATCGTAATACCGTGTTACAAGAGCAATACAAAGCAGGAGCAATTTTTTTAATTGTTAGATTACTGAACAGTGCCTGATGTAAAAATTATAAGTGACAAAATGCAAATCACAACAATACTGCAACTTGTGTGTTGTGCAGCTGGTGAGGACCCACTTTCTCACTTGAGCAAATTTGGCTTGGGGCTACTCCCAAGGACATTTTCTAAGTGGCTCCCCTGGTATTCACTCTTTAAATCCTATACAGGGATCTGCACTTTCCTGTAGAAAAAACACCAGGCCACTATGTCTCGGAGTACTCTATGTTCAAGTCACAGCTGACCCACAGGGGTCAAGAGACATTGGTCTGGAAACCTAAAGGAATAAGACAAAACCGTAGTCAGGGACAAGTCAAGATGGGCAGCTCATGGTCAGTACGAAGATCAGGCAAAAGTCACGACAGACACCAAAGGATTAAAATTCAGGAAACAGGCAGAAGTTTGTACAAGGGCAAATACATGTAAACAGCACACGATTCACACCATTGCAAGAACAGATGAACTGGAACCTATTGCTCAGGCACCCTCCCACAGGGAAGCATCCCTTGGTGACTAGTCATTGGCTGTGGAAGATCACTGTGCGCGGATTGGCCAGAGAGAGGGGGCGCACCCACTACATGCAGGGAGAGGCAGTGCTAGCTAGAAGCAGGCCACAGCCATCGTGAAGAACCAGGAAGGTAGTCTGGCGGCTAGGCAAGAGGAGAAGACTGGTGGGTCTGAGCCACCGGAAAAACAGAGAAGGGAAGGGTAAATGAGCACTATAAAACTGGGCAAAAAAGGATAGCTGGGAAATATAAGGATCACTACAAGTAATGCAATATATCTGAAATGTTGTTCTCTTTTTAAGTCATTAATTCGATATGTAAACTGGTGTTCAAAAAGGTGGATAAAAATCATGTTAAAATTGGGAAAACCCTCCCCAAAATGTCACTTTTTTTATTGTAGATTTTTAATCTGTGTCTGCAGTAAATCTTGTTGCTGCACAACTCAGGGGAACCACTTGCATTTTTGACCCCTTAGTGACATCATAAATTTTAGCCATAAGGACCAATAATATTTTCCCACTTTGTGTTCTAGCAGTCATAATTTAAATTTTTTCTTCTAAATGTTTTTTTATTTATTTTGCGGGATAAGTTGTAGGTTTTTTTCATTTTGGGGTGTATATATAGTGTATTTAATACATTTTATTATTTTATTTTTAGGGGGAGAGATAAAACAACTGCAATTTTTACATTATTTTGTGGAATTTCTGCCATTCACCGTGTGGTAAAAGAAATATAATTTTATTATCTGGGTCACTATGATGATGATGTAACATTTCTATATATTTTTACTGTTTTTTTCTCTCCTCCTGCAGCCTGTCAGCTCTGCAGCTGCCCCCTCATTCTCCTCCAGACTGAAAGGGAGTGAGGCAGTTGCTTTAACTGCCCATATTTCTGGTTTAGTACCAGCTAGAGATATTGATCAAAAGCTGGCATTCCGAGCTTTCAGACAATACCAGAATGAGTGCAATATGTTCAGTACAGGGGAAGATATCACTGTTAGAAATTAGGATGCAGTGAATAGCTGCTACTAGGAGAAAGCAACATCCAAAGCAGCCCTCCCCCCGCAACTTTCTGCTCGAGCCCAGCTCTGCCAGAACAGTTAAGAACTTTTCCCAGTGCCCAAGCTGGACTCGGGCAAAACAGTTCAGTCGTGAAGCCAACCCTAACACACAAAGATCATTACGATATGCAATATAAGGTTTATCACAAAAAAAATTATAACTGAATGGAATACAGAGAAAAAGAGGAGTTAAGAGAAGGCATTGATGGGTTTTTCTCTCTGGATCCCAATTACTGTAAAACGGCCCACATATATTTGCCTACAGGCACATATGGCCTGGGAAACCTAAATCGTTCAGCTGCAACTGTAAAGCAAGACTCCAGCAGTTATTCACCCTCCAGCAGAAAACATACAACATCAATAGTGTAGCTGGTCGTTAAGCAGTTAAGATACCATATAAATAACTGCTGGCATTTATCCTTTTTACTTGCAGAGATGACTAAAATGATGTCTAATATATTCTGCAATGTGCCATAAAGAAGTGGAGATGTGAATTCTCACTTGCAGTTTCCAACTCTTATGTAGCTTTTGATGGTTTTGTAGGATAAGAAGAGAAAACATTTAGAAACTGCATGTGTTCAAGCTACTGAACCATAAACAATACAACACTGCAGTAACACATAATGGCTCTACCAAGGAAGGAAAAACAGAAATAAATCAAAAGAATGAAGCTAAAGTATTACCCATCCCATATCCGTCGTACAGTCTTCTTTCGCGCTCTATGGTCTGTTTAATGACGGTCTCCCGGGAGCCATGCTGTCTGGCTTGTCTACCTTTGATGCTGTTATGCAATTCAATTTGTTCCAGTTCACTATCGAAGCGATGTAAATAGCTGAAAAATGCAGAGAAAATTACTAAGATGACCATAATATCTATCATCTGAGCAGGTATAACTATGTTATCAGCAAAAAGCGTTTCAGTGCATTTTATTGTTTATCACAGCAGAATCGGAACAAGCTTCCCAAGGACTCTATAACCTGGGCTCAGTCTACATTAAAGGAGCCATCCAAGTTATTCTTTGCATGTTTGTATCTAAATGAAAGTAATGGATTTTCAATTGATTAACTTCTTCTACAGTGGTCTCTTTCTCATAGTTCATCGACCATCACATGACCTGTGACATCAGCTTCTTTGCCCACTATGATGGACGCAGCTGAAGTCTGATCTGTGGGCTGTGCTTGTTGCAGGGACAGGCCACGCCCCTGTGCACGGGTGCTCACTACCGATGTCTGCAGGCTTAGTTGTCTGATCTGCGGGAACACACATGTGCGATCCATCATTAGCTGAGACTGAATGAACAGCGCTTGCCAGCTGTCAGTGTGTATGGGTCAATCATGTGCACTGAACATCAGTACTGAGGTCCGCCAAGTGGGTGGAGCCTGTTAGAGTGAGACGCCATGCCCACTGCACGTTACTGGAGGCAGTATGTGGAATGGATTGGCATTAACTTTAATAACCCAATAAGCAGAAGAGGAATTCCAGTGAGTTCTAACAGGGTGGGGGACATAGTTTACTGGACTGTAACAGGTGAAATAGCTGGCCAGGAGAGCAAACAGAAGAAAAAATGTCAGGTCGGTAACTAATGGGAAGCGCTGCAGCATGAGATCAACCTGTGTCAGCTAAGAGCAGCAAGACTGACCGTGTGAATAAGTAATGGAAGCCATTCTGCAAAGAGAACCAAGACAGGGGGAGGAGAAGGGCAGTTTTAGCTGACATATTGTCATGAGAAGGTCATAGAATGTTGTTACACCCCCCACGGTTCTGCAACTGCATGTAAACAAAGGGGCCAGAGCAGTACTAGGTATGTGCGTAATGTACAGATTCCTGACCATCAGGTTTGCAGTGTTATTTTTTTCTACAACTTGGACAACCCATTTAATGGATGTATTTCTGTCTGGCCCTGTCAATCAAGAAAGAGAGGGAGGGGCTGAGAGAGAAAGGAGGAGGAGTAAAAGCAAACAATGCTATTTTCACTATATAAAACAAATACTTGCCAATGTACTTATCAAATATATTTTGATCAAAATATTTTGCGCCCATCCATCATGGCAAGGTGATGATTAAATTCCCATCCAGAAAAAGTTCACCTTGCCATGCTAATGGCCACAAATTATTTTTATCAAAATATATTTGCTAAGTACCTCATATTTATTTTATATAGGTAATATGGCATAAACTTATATATACTATAGCGCTACTGCATTTTGATTTAGTATATTCAGCCGCATATTTACTTTATTTTACAGGATGTGCTAGCTTTGTTCTGTTTTGCTTGCAGAGAAAGTGGGAGAAACAAGGGTGCACAGAATGGCATGGGCCTGCCCTCAGTGCACTTAACTCGTCATTTCCATATGGGTTAAAAGTACTGTTTCTCCGAAATGAAGCAACCAACATATTACTAAGTAAAAAGTGTCATTACATTCCCTACAAGGTATTGTGCCTGGTTTACCAGTAAATGTCCTGGTGACAGACTCCCTTTAAAACAACATTTGTGCATACACCCTATCAAGATATACAGACACCACAGAGTGTGATCCCTCCTCTATAAGCCCAAACTTGGCCCAGCTCTGTATTAGATGGCTCCATATTGATTTGAATAGGCACTATGTAATACTACATTGAAAGCAAAATTGGAGAATGCAGAATGTATTAAAAGTCCCACATCTATTAATTCATCTCATGCATTTGGATACATTGTGCAGGTTTGTTGGGTTTTTATTGAGAAGAAGTTTCAGGTGAAACTTTTTAAAGATCTCCTTTTCTGGTTATGGATATATTTGGTGTTTGCACCATAAAAGCTCCCAATGCATTCCCCAAATATAGGCATAGACCCCCAACTCACCCATTGCTAACCTTTTACTCTTGCGCTCTTTTAACTGTATAGGGAGAAGCACCAGGCTGTGCTTCCCATACAGTGGGCCATTGCAAAAATAAAATAAAAATTCTAACATTGTGGTCAAACGCTGACATATCCCATTGTATGGCAACACGGGAATATTACGCGTTCCATTGAAAGTATACTCCAGAAGTTTATGTCTGACAGAAGGTTCAGACGTGATCTAAACCTAGGCAATTTCTACCAAAATCAGGTGTAAACTGAATTAAAAAGGTGGGCCACTGTGTTATGCCTAGTTATACTGTATATGACAATTTTGGACTTACACTTGGTCTTCTGATCAATTAAAATAACACGGCAGCCAGTATCCTGGTTGTGAGTAATGAATGGAGCAGCGGGTCAGACATGTGCACTGCCCCCCCCAGTCATCCGTATGGAAGTTCTGGAAATAACAAGCTTTGTACTTGGCAGTCTCCAATTCTCCCATAGAAATTAATGGAGCAGCAGGAACATGCCAGAACTGCCACTCCATTATTTTTTGGGGGGCCCCAACAACCTAATAGTTATCCCTTATTCTGTGGGTAGGAATAGCTTTTTAAAGGGGTTGTCCACTTTCTACTTAAATTTCTGAAATGCCATACACTGATGTGTAATGGCAAACGAAAAGATAAAAGGGTCCATTGGTTACCTAAGAAAGTAGAAGTACCCAACACCCAAACACCATCCCAACTCTGCTGCCAAATGGGTGCAAAATGAAAAAAGGCCACCGTGTCCATAGAGTCCAAAAAGGCATAGTCATGTTATTTAATCTACAGTAGATTCTGCACCTGTGCAGTACAGAGAGCAGTACGAGGGGTAGTCACATGAGTAAATCATGTGACCAACGCTATCTTAGATGGGGTGGTCAGTTTACAAACAGCACCCATGGGAAGCAGGGTGAGGCTTTTATGAGCGTGCCAGGGTAAGAAACGGGCCCTATTGGCATTTCATATGCTGACACTGCAATACAAGTGAATATTAGTACAGAGCTCCTTTAACATTTTCTACTTAAATATTTTCTAGTAAACGGACCTTAATTCACACACAACGTAAAGCTAATTATGCAGAATACCTACCTTTCAATTAGCTCACATGCTTCCTTCTTAGTGTACTCTGTTTTGTTAGGATCAAGATGGCTTTGAAACCACTCAAGTTTCTCACCTACGTAGAAAAGAAAAATAACAATGACATTAACTATCTGGCTGTCCGCTGTGGGAAAAGTACTGAACTGTTCTGCCCCAACTGAGCTCGGGCAGAAAGTGGAGGGAGGAGGGCTGTTTTAGATGCGGATACGTCCTCAATGATAGCAGCTAGAAGCTTGAGTAAGGGAGCGGGTTCTCCCGAAACGTTGTGTGGTGGGGAGGAGGTGTGAACGATGTCTGTCTCAGCGTCCCTCATGATGTACCATTTTATATTGGAATGACGTAAAGAAAAAAAACTAAAAACTAAAGGTTTTGTACCAGCGACTTGTGAGTATGACTTCTATTACTCTCACATACAATATTGGCACAATGAGGTAAAATGTACACACAAATCTGCAAGTTTGAAAGACTGTCAGTGCTGGGTTAAGCAGAGCTTCTGGTGTGGACTTGTAATTGCTACAGGTGACTGAAGTCCTTCATAATATACTTGTTCGAAAGCTGGCATCCATACAAGACCAAAATGAGAGCATTAGTCTAAGCAACAGAGGAACTATCACTATTAGAAATCGAGTCAGGAATAAATCGGGCGTAAAACCTGCTTTTACTTACACTTTCAGCTGTATTCACTGCATCCCGATTTCTAACAGTGAAAAATCTCTAGCAGGTACCAAACCAGAGGTATCAGCAAATAAAGCAAATGCCCCCCCTTCCCCCCTTCCCCCCTGTCAGTTTGGTAAAGGAGAGGCAGTCGGAGAGCTGACAGGCTGCAGGAGAAGAGGAAAAAAAATAGTAAAAATATATAGAAGTGGCATTATCATCATTGTACGGACCACATAATATGTTGTTTTTACCACATAGTGAACGCGGTAAATAAATTCAACAAAATAATGTAAAAAAAATGCAGTTTTTTGTTTTCCCCTAAAAATAAAATAATAAAAGTTATTTAATACACTGTATGGGTGGGCCATTTATATGGATACACCTTAATAAAATGGGAATGGTTGGTGATATTAACTTCCTGTTTGTGGCACATTAGTATATGTGAGGGGGGGAAACTTTTCAAGATGGGTGGTGACCATGGCGGCCATTTTGAATCCAACTTTTGTTATTTTCAATAGGAAGAGGGTCATGTGACACATCAAACTTATTGGGAATTTCACAAGAAAAACAATGGTGTGCTTGGTTTTAATGAAACTCTCTCCGCAGGAGAAATGCTAGCACAGGCTTCCAGTATCTGTAGTTTCAGGTAACTATGTGTACTGGAAGCCTATGCTAGCATTTCTCCTGCTGTGTTGCTATCAGTGTGTGAAGAGTGGAAGAAGAGGGTTGCATTGACAATCCAACACAATGGGCAGCACATTGAACACATTTTATAAGTGGTCAGAAACTTGTAAATAACTCATGAAAAAATTAAGTTATGTTAAAACCAAGCACACCATTGTTTTTCTTGTGAAATTCCCAATAAGTTTGATGTGTCACATGACCCTCTTCCTATTGAAAAAACAAAAGTTGGATTCAAAATGGCCGCCATGGTCACCACCCATCTTGAAAAGTTTCCCCCCTCACATATACTAATGTGCCACAAACAGGAAGTTAATATCACCAACCATTCCCATTTTATTAATGTGTATCCATATAAATGGCCCACCCTGTATATACCCCAAAATGGTTCCTAAAAAAAAAAAAAAAATCTACAATTAATCCCACACACAAAAAAAAAAAAAATATATATAGAAGAAAAAATTACCTAAATAGTTATGACTGCTAAAACATAAACGGGGGAAATGTTATTGGTCTTTAAGGCTAAAATGAATTGTGTCACTAAGGGGTTAAAAATGCAATTGTGTTCCCTGAGTTGTGCACCAACAAGATTTACTGTAGACACATAAAAAATGTACAATATAAAAAAATGACATTTTTGGGAGCGTTTTTCCAGTTTGAACCGGACTGTTAAATAAACTATATGAGCACACATTTTAACCACTTAAGGACCACAGGTTTATACCCCCCTAGTGACCAGGCCCTTTTTTACAAATCGGCACTCCACAACTTTAGCAGTTTATCGCTCGGTCATGCAACTTACCACCCAAATGAATTTTACCTCCTTTTCTTCTCACTAATAGAGCTTTCATTTGGTGGTATTTCATTGCTGCTGACATTTTTACTTTTTTTGTTATTAATTGAAATTTAACGATTTTTTTTGCAAAAAAATGACATTTTTCACTTTCAGTTGTAAAATTTTGCAAAAAAACCCACATCCATATATAAATTTTTCGCTAAATTTATTGTTCTACATGTCTTTGATAAAAAAAAAATGTTTGGGTAAAAAAAAAATGGTTTGGGTAAAAGTTATAGCGTTTACAAACTATGGTACAAAAATGTGAATTTCCGCTTTTTGAAACAGCTCTGATTTTCTGAGCACCTGTCATGTTTCCTGAGGTTCTACAATGCCCAAACAGTAGAAAAACCCCACAAATGACCCCATTTCGGAAAGTAGACACCCTAAGGTATTCGCTGATGGGCATAGTGAGCTCATAGAAGTTTTTATTTTTTGTCACAAGTTAGCGGAAAATGATGATTTATTTTTTATTTTATTTTTTTCTTACAAAGTCTCATATTCCACTAACTTGCGACAAAAAATAAAAAATTCTAGGAACTCGCCATGCCCCTCACGGAATACCTTGGGGTGTCTTCTTTCCAAAATGGGGTCACTGGTGGGGTAGTTATACTGCCCTGGCAATTTAGGGGCCCAAATGCGTGAGAAGTAGTGTGAAATCAAAATCTGTAAAAAATGGCCTGCGAAATCCGAAAGGTGCACTTTGGAATATGTGCCCTTTTGCCCACCTTGGCTGCAAAAAAGTGTCACACATCTGGTATCGCCGTACTCAGGAGAAGTTGGGGAATGTGTTTTGGGGTGTCATTTTACATATACCCATGCTGGGTGAGAAAAATATCTTGGTCAAATGCCAACTTTGTATAAAAAAATGGGAAATGTTGTCTTTTGCCAAGATATTTCTCTCACCCAGCATGGGTATATGTAAAATGACACCCCAAAACACATTCCCCAACTTCTCCTGAGTACGGCGATACCACATGTGTGACACTTTTTTGCTGCCAAGGTGGGCAAAGGGGCACACATTCCAAAGTGCACCTTTCGGATTTCACCAGCCATTTTTTACAGATTTTGATTTCAAACTACTTCTCACACATTTGGGCCCCTAAATTGCCAGGGCAGTATAACTACCCCACAAGTGACCCCATTTTGGAAAGAAGACACCCCAAGGTATTCCATGAGGGGCATGGCGAGTTCCTAGAATTTTTTATTTTTTGTCGCAAGTTAGTGGAATATGAGACTTTGTAAGGAAAAAAATAAAAATAAAAAAAATCATCATTTTCCGCTAACTTGTGACAAAAAATAAAAAATTCTAGGAACTCGCCATGCCCCTCACGGAATACCTTGGGATGTCTTCTTTCCAAAATGGGGTCACTTGTGGCGTAGTTATACTGCCCTGGCAATTTAGGGGCCCAAATGCGTGAGAAGTAGTGTGAAATCAAAATCTGTAAAAAATGGCCTGCGAAATCCGAAAGGTGCACTTTGGAATATGTGCCCCTTTGCCCACCTAGGCTGCAAAAAAGTGTCACACATCTGGTATCGCCGTACTCGGGAGAAGTTGGGGAATGTGTTTTGGGGTGTAATTTTACATATACCCATGCTGGGTGAGATAAATATCTTGGTCAAATGCCAACTTTGTATAAAAAAATGGGAAATGTTGTCTTTTGCCAAGATATTTCTCTCACCCAGCATGGGTATATGTAAAATGACATCCCAAAACACATTGCCCAACTTCTCCTGAGTACGGCGATACCAGATGTGTCACACTTTTTGGCAGCCTAGGTGGGCAAAGGGGCACACATTCCAAAGAGCACCTTTAGGATTTCACCAGCCATTTTTTACAGATTTTGATTGCAAACTACTTCTCACACATTTGGGCCCCTAAATTGCCAGGGCAGTATAACTACCCCACAAGTGACCCCATTTTGGAAAGAAGACACCCCAAGGTATTCTGTGAGGGGCACGGCGAGTTCCTAGAATTTTTTATTTTTTGTCGCAAGTTAGTGGAATATGAGACTTTGTAAGGAAAAAAATAAAAATAAAAAAATCATCATTTTCTGCTAACTTGTGACAAAAAATAAAAAATTCTAGGAACTCGCCGTGCCCCTCACGGAATACCTTGGGGTGTCTTCTTTCCAAAATGGGGTCACTTGTGGGGTAGTTATACTGCCCTGGCAATTTAGGGGACCATATGCGTGAGAAGTACCTTGCAATCAAAATGTGTAAAAAATGGCTGGTGAAATCCGAAAGGTGCTCTTTGGAATGTGTGCCCCTTTGCCCACCTTGGCTGCAAAAAAGTGTCACACATCTGGTATCGCCGTACTCAGGAGAAGTTGGGGAATGTGTTTTGGGGTGTCATTTTACATATACCCATGCTGGGTGAGAGAAATATCTTGGCAAAAGACAACATTTCCAATTTTTTTATACAAAGTTGGCATTTGACCAAGATATTTATCCCACCCAGCATGGGTATATGTAAAATGACACCCCAAAACACATTGCCCAACTTCTCCTGAGTACGGCGATACCAGATGTGTCACACTTTTTTGCTGCCAAGGTGGGCAAAGGTGCCCAAATTCCTTTTAGGAGGGCATTTTTAGACATTTCGGTCCCAGACTTCTTCTCACGCTTTAGGGCCCCTAAAAAGCCAGGGCAGTATAAATACCCCACATGTGACCCCATTTTGGAAAGAAGACACCCCAAGGTATTCAATGAGGGGCATGGCGAGTTCATAGAAAAAAACATTTTTGGCATAAGTTAGCGGAAATTGATTTTTTTTTTTTTTTCTCACAAAGTCTCAATTTCCGCTAACTTGGGTCAAAAATTTAAAACTTTCATGGACTCAATATGCCCCTCACGGAATACCTTGGGGTGTCTTCTTTCCAAAATGGGGTCAGTTGTGGGGTGTTTGTACTGCCCTGGCATTTGAGGGTCTCCGCAATCATTACATGTATGGCCAGCATTAGGAGTTTCTGCTATTCTCCTTATATTGAGCATACAGGTAATGAGATTTTTTTTTCCCGTTCAGCCTCTGGGCTGAAAGAAAAAAATGAACGGCACAGATTTCTTCATTCGCATCGATCAATGTGGATGAAAAAATCTCTGCCCAAAAAAAAAAAAGGAGGGGAAAGGCGTCTGCCAGGACATAGGAGCTCCGCCCAACATCCATACCCACTTAGCTCGTATGCCCTGGCAAACCCGATTTCTCCATTCACATCAATCGATGTGGATGAATAAATCATTGCCGGGATTTTTTATATTTTTTTTATATATACAAAGTGTTTGCCAAAGCATAGGAACGCCGCCTCCTCCTCAGCTCGTATGCCTCGGCAAACATATCTGTTACTGCAGAGGAGAAATCTCGTCTTGCAGCGCCGCATACACCGACTTTTGTGTAATCTGACAGCAGCGCAATGCTTCTGTCAGAATGCACATCAGTGCTGCAGCTGCTTGATCGCTTGGTCCACCTAGAAGGTAAAAAAACTTTTATAAACTTTTGAAACAGAACAATAACTTTTTTGCTTACCGGTGATTTTTTTTTTTGTTTTGTTTTTTTTTACCTTTATTGAACAAACCTCTCCTTCCCCATGGGACAATGTGCAAAGCGCAAATCGCCCAGAGATGCGGCGAAGTACATTATGCACTTTGTCCCAGGTGAAAGGAGAGGTTTGTGGCAGCTCTGTGTGAAAGGGCCCTAAGACCCCTGTGTGCCTGTCCTGTGTACGCAATCCCTATGCTAATAGTGTACCTGAGTGTGGAACTTGCGGAAACACTCCCCTATGCATAGGGCAGGCTGGTCAGGACAGTCAGGACAAAAAAAGGTGGTGTCACGCCTTATTCCACCCCTGCTACAGACACGACATCTTTTTCTTGTGGAACGTTGAGTTGGGGTACCAGGATAGACAGACGGGAAATGTCTGCCATGTAGCCGGCTCACTACATCAGGGCCTTGGGGCACGGACCCTCCTGGATACAGGATTTCCGAAATGATCTCTTCCTGGAATTTTAGGAAGGATCCTGTTCTCCCAGCCTTACTGTAGAGAACAAAACTATTGTACATCGCCAATTGGATCAAATAAACAGACACCTTCTTATACCAGCGTCTGGTTCTGCGGGAAACTAAATAGGGAGCCAACATCTGGTCATTGAAGTCCACCCCTCCCATGTGAAGGTTATAGTCGTGGACAGAGAGGGGTTTCACAATGACTCCAGTTGCCCGTTCAATTTGGACAGTCGTGTCTGCGTGAATGGTGGACAGAAGGTAAACGTCCCTCTTGTCCCTCCACTTCACCGCGAGCAGTTCTTGGTCACACAAGGCAGCCCTCTCCCCCCGTGCAAGTCGGGTACTAACGAGCCGTTGGGGGAAGCCCCGGCGACTAGGTCGCGCGGTGCCACAGCATTGAATTCCGACTAGATGTAAGTGCCGAAAGAGGGCCACGCTTGAGTAAAAATTGTCCACGTATAAGTGGTACCCCTTGTGGAGTAAGGGTGACACCAAGTCCCAGACAATCTTGCCACTGCTCCCCAGGTAGTCAGGACATCCGACCGGCTCCAGTTTTGAGTCTTTTCCCTCATAGACCCTAAAACGATATGTATAGCCTGTGGCCCTTTCACAGAGCTTATACAGTTTGACCCCATACCGGGCGCGCTTGCTGGGGATGTACTGTTTTATGCCAAGGCGCCCGGTAAAATGTACTAGGGACTCGTCTATGCAGATGTTTTGATTAGGGGTATACGCATCTGCAAATCTGGATGACAAATGGTCTATGAGGGGCCGAATTTTATGGAGCCGGTCATAAGCAGGGTGGCCTCTTGGATGACAGGTGCTATTGTCCGTAAAATGCATAAAGCACATGATGGCCTCAAAACGTGCCCTAGACATTGCAGCAGAGAACATGGGCATGAAATGTATTGGGTCTTTAGACCAATATGACCGCAATACATTTTTTTTAGTTAGACCCATGCTGAGGAGAAGGCCCAAAAAAAATTTAAACTCGGAAACAGTGACTGGTTTCCACCGGAAAGGCTGGGCATAGAAGCTTTCCGGATTGGCGGTAATAAACTGTGTGGCGTAGCGGTTGGTTTCTGCCACAACTAGGTCATAGAGATCCGCGGTGAAGAACAGCTCAAAAAACTGAAGGGCCGATCCTAAATGAGCCGTCTCCACGCGAACTCCAGACTGGGCGGTGAAAGGGGGCAATACGGGTGCGGCGGAATCAGGGGATTGCCAATTAGGATTTGCCAGCACCTCTGGGAGACTAAGGGTTCTACGGGCCTGTGAACGCGGTGGCTGCGACGGGGGAGTTATTGCACGTGCCACCGTACCAGCTGGAACTGCCCTTCTGGTGCTCGCCACTTCACCAGGGAATACGGCAGTGCTGGTAGAAGGTCCAGGCTGTGCTGCGCTGCTGGTGTATGCCGCACCATAAACAAGATCAGCGCTAGCACCACTCTGCTGCAAATGAGGATCATCATGCAGGGTAGGCAGAACTCTTACATGGGATCGGGTACGTCTGGCCGTAGCAGGGACCTCTACCTCGTCATCCTCACTAGCCGTTAGAGTGCCACTGCTGTCTACAGGTTCATATTCTGAACCACTGGATTCAGCGGATGAGGCGTCCCCATCGCTTTCATCCATCACGGCCAGAATCCTGTAGGCCTCTTCAGCGGAATACCCCTTGTTTGACATTTTGGGTTCACTAAATTTAGGGGGTATTCCTCTGAGACTACCCAGGAAAAAGAGCAAACCTGCCTAGTAAAAGGGAGTGCTTGCGAAGTAAAGCTGCGATCGCTAATAAAGATCCAAAAAGCTCAAAAGTGATCTTTTATAGCGCCGCAGCGATTTTACGGTGTTTTTGCAGTGATCAGAAAAAAAAAATTCTGTCACTGCGGTGGGGCGGACTGAACGCAAGTGTGCGCACAAGATCAGGCCTGATTGGGCGAACACTGCGTTTTTTGTAGAACCTAAGGTGACCCTAATGTACTTATATAGATCTGATTGCGATCAGTATTGATCACTTACAGATACTATATAGTACTAGTGCTGATTAGCGACAGCGATGACGCTAATCAGCGACTAATCGGTGACTGCGGTGCGGTGCGGTGGGCGCTAAACTACCTAGCAAGTAGCTAACTACCTGGCAGGGGTGAGGGACCCTTACAGGGGGGGGTGATCAATGACAGGGGGGTGGACAAGGGGGTGATCAGGGTGATCAGGGAGTCTAATATGGGTGATCAGGTGCTAAATAAGGGGTTAATAAATGACAGGGTAATATCTAATGTGTAGTGTGGTGTTTGGTGCTACTTACTGAGCTGCCTGTGTCCTCTGGTGGTCGATCCAAGCGAAAGGGACCACCAGAGGACCAGGCAGCAGTTATATCAGACGCTATTTTCAAAATAGCGTCTGACATAACCATTTCATTGGACGATTCAAAAATCTACAGCCTGCCAGCCAATGATCGCGGCCGGCAGGCTGCAGATGAACTTGTGCACTATGCGTTCCTGTGAACGCGCGCTCCTGTGTGCGCGCGTTCACAGGAAATCTCGGCTCACGCGAGATGACGCCAATCGGCGTTAGCGTAGCCTGGGAGCGCCGCAGAGATGACGCCTTTCGGCGTTAGAGTAGCGGTAAGTGGAGGAAAAATATTTCCACCAAAAACATAAAAATATATAACTGTAAATGAGTGATAATGACAGTAAAACGGTCACATGATTATTGATTGCTATAAAGAAACATAATTACCACTTCTCCAATTTCTGATTTACTTGTGTAGGTCGTAACTACCTTTTAAGTGGAAATCCTTTATAGTTAATATCTACCTAAGGCCTCATGCACACGACAGTTTTTTTTTCACGGTCCGCAAAAACGGGGTCCGTGGCTCCGTGATCCGTGACCGTTTTTTCGTCCGTGGGTCTTCCTTGATTTTTGGAGGATCCACGGACATGAAAAAAAAGTTGTTTTGGTGTCCGTCTGGCCGTGCGGAGCCAAACGGATCCGTCCTGAATTACAATGCAAGTCAATGGGGACGGATCCGTTTGATGTTGACACAATATGGTGCCATTTCAAACGGATCCGTCCCCATTGACTTTCAATGTAAAGTCTGGAGTTCTTTTATACCATCGGATTGGAGTTTTCTCCAATCCGATGGTATATTTTAACTTGAAGCGTCCCCATCACCATGGGAACGCCTCTATGTTAGAATATACTGTCGGATATGAGCTACTTCGTGAACCTCAGATCCGACAGTATATTCTAACAACCATGGTGATGGGGACGCTTCAGGTTAGAATACACTACAAACTTTGTACAAGACTGCCCCCTGCTGCCTGGCAGCACCCGATCTCTTACTGGGGGATATGATAGCACAATTAACCCCTTTAGGTGCGGCACCTGAAGGGGTTAATTGTACTATCATATTCCCCTGTAGGAGATCAGGGCTGCCAGGCAGCAGGGGGCAGCCCCCCCCCCCTCCCCAGTTTGAATATCGTTGGTGGCACAGTGTGCCCCCACCATCGCCCCCCCCCCTCCCTCCCTCTATTGTATTAAATCGTTGGTGGCACAGTGTGCCAACCACCATCGGCCCCCCTCCCTCCCTCTATTGTATTAAATCGTTGGTGGCACAGTGTGCCAACCACCATCGCCCCCCCTCCCTCTATAGCAGTAACATTGGTGGCAGTGTGCGGTCTCAACAGTAGAAGATTCATACTTACCTGCTTGCTGCTGCGATGTCTGTGTCCGGTCGGGAGCTCCTCCTACTGGTAAGTGAAAGGTCTGTGCGGCGCATTGCTAAAGAACTGTCACTTACCAGTAGGAGGAGCTCCCGGCCGTTCACAGACATCGCAGCAGCAAGCAGGTAAGTATGAATCTTCTACTGTTGAGACCGCACACTGCCACCAATGTTACTGCTATAGAGGGAGGGGGGGGGGGCGATGGTGGTTGGCACACTGTGCCACCAACGATTTAATACAATAGAGGGAGGAAGGGGGGCCGATGGTGGTTGGCACACTGTGCCACCAACGATTTAATACAATAGAGGGAGGGAGGGGGGCCGATGGTGGTTGGCACACTGTGCCACCAACGATTTAATACAATAGAGGGAGGGAGGGGGGGCGATGGTGGGGGCACACTGTGCCACCAACGATATTCAAACTGGGGAGGGGGGGGGGTCTGCCCCCTGCTGCCTGGCAGCCCTGATCTCTTACAGGGGAATATGATAGTACAATTAACCCCTTTAGGTGCCGCACCTGAAGGGGTTAATTGTGCTATCATATCCCCCTGTAAGAGATCGGGTGCTGCCAGGCAGCAGGGGGCAGTCTTGTACAAAGTTTGCAGTGTATTCTAACTAGAAGCGTCCCCATCACCATGGGAACGCTTCTGTGTTAGAATATACTGTCGGAAATGAGTTTTCACGAAGTGAAAACTTAGATCAGAAAAAGCTTTTATGCAGACGGATCTTCGGATCCGTCTGTATGAAAGCAACCTACGGCCACGGATCACGGACACGGATGCCAATCTTGTGTGCATCCGTGTTCTTTCACGGACCCATTGACTTGAATGGGTCCGTGAACCGTTGTCCGTCAAAAAAATAGGACAGGTCATATTTTTTGACGGACAGGATACACGGATCACGGCCTCGGCTGCAAAACGGTGCATTTTCCGATTTTTCCACGGACCCATTGAAAGTCAATGGGTCCGCGAAAAAAAACGGAAAACGGCACAACGGCCACGGATGCACACAACGGTCGTGTGCATGAGGCCTTAGGGGGATTTCTCACACACAGTTTTGGAGAAACTGCATTGCAGCTTTTTGTATATACCGTATTTTTCGCTCTATACGTTTTTGAGGAGGAAAATAAGGAAAAAATTTTTTTTACACTTTACATATGAATACTGCTGTGTGCGGGGCCCGGTGTAATAAAGTACAGTGACTGCACCGGGCCCCACCGTGATTCCAACAGCTTGTGTCTGCCTTCAGCCCCTCCTCCCTCCCCACTGATACATCGCAGGCAGCGCTGTGCAGCATCACGCAATGTATCAGTGTTAGCAGAGTTAAAAAAAAGAAAAAAAAGTGCGTCTTATAGGGCAAAAAATATGGTAGTTTTCTGAGCTAAAGTGCAAAGTGGATCCAGCAGGAAGAAGTATAAGGGTGCATACACACCACTGTATGTATTTTGCTGTCCGCCAAAAATACAGATGACGTCCGTGTGATTCGTTCAATGACACGTTCTATCTTTTTTGCAGGGCTGTGGAACAGACATATGGAATAGTTCCACATACGATCAGAAAAAAATACAGATAGGATGTAGAGCAAAAATATGATGGACTCTGCTGTGATTTTGACTTTGCTTTTGGATTGTGATCCAGTCCTGTTATTGCCTGTATGTCATTAATTTATTATTTTCTGCATTTGTATTTTCCCTTATAGGGCCCAGCAGCTATTTAGGAAGGGACTGTCGTCCAGTTGTGGGCCGCCGCTTTAGGACAGATCGTGCAATTAGGTAGGGACAGTGGTGTGGGTGAGTTCAGGGCTCCACCATTCCCTCCCATTACACATAGGTGAACCTGAACCTGTGTATACACACACACACACACAAACAACAATATAGTACATTTTACTTACGAAGAATGCTTAACTTCAAGGCTTTCTCATTCTTCAACCTTAAAGAAAACATACAGTTAATGAATGTGCCATACAGTGGGAAAAAACTAAAATAGGTCAAGAGGTATGAATATGTACACCAAGGGTACATGCACACG
The DNA here is from genome assembly GCF_014858855.1 of Bufo gargarizans. Taxonomy (NCBI): domain Eukaryota; kingdom Metazoa; phylum Chordata; class Amphibia; order Anura; family Bufonidae; genus Bufo; species Bufo gargarizans. The sequence continues at coordinate 160,826,063 of NC_058080.1, forward strand.
TTCAGGATTCATGTGCGGAGAATCTGCACTGATATCCGCATGTGTTCACAGGCAAATCGGTGCGGTCAATCCACATTTGGATTTGGTGCGGATTTTACTAAGTGAATAGAGAAAATACGGTCACGAAAAATAAAATAAATTGACATGCTGCGGATTTTAATATCCGCACCGTAGGTCAAAATCTGCACTGAAAAAATCTGCAAGAGAATTTCAAATTCTCATAGAATAAAATGTACATGATCTACGGTGCATATTTTCCGCATGCAAATCCTCGGGGAAAATCTGCATGCAATCCTGATCATGTGCATTTAGCCTTATGGGGTAATAACAGTGCAGTCAAAATCAATCTGCCAAAGGTGTTGTTTTTCCCATAATCATTAAAGAAATCCTTCTTGAAAACTTTTGCCATGCAAGGAATCTGTACACATGACTTTACTAAGGCTACTTTCACACTCGTGTTTGGTGCGGATCTGTCATCGATCTCCACAAACGCATCCGTTCAGATAATACAACCGCATGCATCCGTTTAGAACGGATCCATTTGTATTATCTTTAACATAGCCAAAACGGATCCGTCTTGAACACCATTGAAAGTTAATGGAGGACGGATCCGTTTTATATTGTGCCATATTGTGTCAGTGAAAACGGATCCATCCCCATTGACTTACATTGTGTGTCAGGACGGATCCGTTTGGCTCAGTTTCGTCAGACGGACACCAAAGCGGAATGGAGGCGGAAAGGAGCCAAACTGATGCATTGTGAGCGGATCCTTATCCATTCAGAATGCATTAGGGCAAAAATGATCCATTTTGGACTGCTTGTGAGATCCCTGAACGGATCTCACAAACGGAAACCAAAACGCCAGTGTGAAAGTAGCCTTATACTATATTATAGCACAAAGTCTGGATTACAGAAACAGCCTGCGACCGCAAAGTACTATGCATTAACCCCTCAACAGTCACATACAAATTTCGAAACCCCCCTGAAAATGTCACTTTATTTTAGATTTAGAATTTACATTTTTAACCCCTTAGCTTTAACTGTTCATATCTTGGGCTTGGTAACACCTAGAGATATGGGACTGTCTTGTTTGAACACTGACAGTCTAGGCTTTAAAATAAGACAAGAATGATAGCACTTTCTTTACATCGGGAGATACAGCAGTTAGAAATCGGGTCGGAATTGAAAGCCTATACCTGCTTTCACTTTCAGCTGCTAATACTCCCGATCAATTTCAACAGCTGTATCTTCCGAAGTAGAGGAGATCATGCTGTCACTCTGATCTTGTTTTAACCCTTTCCAGATATCCACTGTACATGTATGGCGAATGTCAGGTCTTTAAAGATGGCGTGCGACATAGCCGCTGGGTGCCCAAGGCTAATGTCTGTGATCGGTGATAACCTTGCTGAGGTCAGAGAAGGCGTTCCTTAACAGTAATAGACCAGAGCCTATACAAGCCTTCTAGGCCTATTACTGGTATATTCCAATGCAGGCCAGCAGGAGGCAGCACTGCATTGGAATATATAGATTTTTGTATTCAGTAATGGATAAAATGCTATTACTGAATAGAAACCACAATCTAATGATTGCATATTGTCCAATTCGATGTTTTTCCTTGCTTCATCTAACCAAAATAACTTAATAAAAAGTAATCAAAAAGTTACACATACAAAAATTGTATCAATAAAAACTACAGATCATCCCACAAAAAATGAGCCCTTACACAGTTCTGTAGAGGTAACTATAAAAAAAAAGTTAAAACACAAAAAAAAAGCTCTGGAATTTTTTCCAGCTTCCCACTACATAGTATACAATATTAAATGGTGCCATTAGAAAGAAAACAGCTTGACCCACAAAAAACAAGCCCTCATACGGCTATGTGAACAAAAAAAAAAATAATTATGGCTTGAGGATGGCAGGGAGTAAAAAAATAAAATAAAAAAAATATGGAAAACTGCCATACCAGGAAGGGGTTAAAGCATAGACTGTTAACTTTCAAACAAGATCAGTCCCATATATTTATCCGTTACGAAATCTGATAGGAGGGGTTAAAGCAGGCCTATTCCCTCCCCCTGCTGCCTGAGCAGAGTTTGGGCAAAACTATTGTACGCTTTTTTTCTATTGACTACCTATCCTCAGGATAGGTCATAAATATCAGATCAGCAGGGGAAGGGGGCCAACTCCCAGCACTCCTGCCAATCAGCTGTTTAAAGAGAAAGCAGCGCTCATGCAAGCTCTACCTTCTCTTTACTGTTTACCTGCTCGCCATCACAAGTGCAGCTGGTGAGCAGTGTAATTACAGCTCATCCGTCCCCATTCACTTCTATGGGACGACTCCAGACTATTCACTTGAACAGACAGGAGCCGTCCCGTAGAAGTGAATGGGGGCGCCATAGTTGTAGTACACGGCTCAACGCTGTAGTTGCCACAGCGAGCAGGTAAACCGTGAAGGCAGCGCTTGAACGACTGGCATTCTCTTCAAACAGCTGATCAGCAGGGGTGACTGGAGTCAGAACCCCACGGATCTGATATCGATGACCTATCCTGAGGATAGGTCATCAATATAAATAAAGTGGACAACACCTTTAAAGGGGTTGTCAGAGTTATTTTTTTGTTCTTTGAATGTTTCTAACTAGGCAATGTAAAGGCTTTACCATGCATTTACTTCATGTGCAGTGCCTGCTTTCCCAGAATTCACTAATGGCCACATGACCTGTGATGTAAGCTTCTCTCCTTTCTCTGATGATGTTTCATGCACAAGCCTGAGAGAGCAGATATCTGTACACCAGACGTCACGGTGCTGGCCACACCCCCTGCACTGCAGCCTGCTGCTGCTCTCTGCTCTCACCCTGGATTCTTTCAGGAAACTTTAACCCTTTAAGCAGCACAGACTTAGGGCTGAAGGCTTTACTCAGTAGCTGCAGGCAGTGAGGAGACAAATGCTGGGCAGGTAGCTGACAGACTGGAGGAGTTCTGCAGAGCATTGTCCAAGAACAGGTAGGGGGGAGATCCTGTGTGTATCAGCAGTGTCATTGTACAGCTGGGACTTGTAGTCCTAAACATACAACATGCTGCTGAGTATTCCAGCAGGCAGACATTTCACTCAGGGCAGGGGGAGGGGCAGAGATTGTTGTTATTGCAGGTAAACAAAGGGCCAGAAGAGAACCAGGGAAATGAGGAAATAAAACATATTGCTGCCCATCAGATTTATAGTGCTATATATTTTTTTTTCTTAAAGGGTTTCTACCACCAGATTTTCACCTATTTAGCTGTCTGACACTAGCCCGCCCCTCTCCTCTAGATTGACAGCCTACTTCTCTCCAGCTCGGCCGAATTCTCGCGCCTGCGCCGTGTGCTTCTGTATTCGGCGCAGGCGCAGTGACTGTCGGACCACTCCCTGCGCCGGCATCTTCACTGCGCCTGCGCCGATTACAGCTGTCAATCTAGAGGAGAGGAGCGGGCTGGAGAGCGCTGGGCGGCAGAAGTAGTGAGTAGACGGAGCCTCTAGGTGCTGAAAAGATGCCCCCATAGCACCTAGAGGCTCATTTGCATATCAATAAAATAAAACGTTTTTAAGCTTAACCGCCCCAGACAAGAGTAATACATGAACATGGTTAGGTACAGCAGCAGATCGCTAGTGTCAGACAGCTAAATGGGTGAGAATCTGGTGGTAGAAACCCTTTTACTCGGACAACCTCTTTAAGGGATTAAACAACTAGAGAATACAGGAAAGTGTGTCAGTCATATACATTACTTACTTCTCTTTTCTGTCTTGCTTGTGGCCTTCTCGTGCTAACTGAGCAGCTTTTCTACTGTAAGGATGGATGACCTTGTTTTCTGGTTTACCTTTATTCGGTGGTGCTTTAGGCTGCAACGTAAAAGCCACCATTAAAAGGAAACTGTCAGAAGTGTTTGCCAACATCGCTAAAAGGCTCTGAGGAATCCATTTCAATCATACCTATGAAGCTGATCCTACAGCTAACATAAACTGAAGAAACACATTTTAATCAGTATACTAATGAATACTAAAGAGTTGCCACGTGTCCATATGGCATTCCTTACCCAGGTCAGTGTAAAGACTTCTTGGCTGCAAACACTCCACAACACCACCACTCTTGACCAAAAGCTTCAGTGGTCTCCTGCTGGTTAGGACATAATGTGAAACTGGAGACTGCTGGAGCTATCAATCAAGAGTAGGGATGAGCGAACTTGTGTTTTGAAGTTCGGTGTACAAGGCTTGGGTTTGGGCTATCTAAAAATTCTGTTGTGGATTCCGCTACCACGGACCACACAACGATCTGCTAATAAAGCTCGTGCTCGTCACTTAGCATCATAGGGAATCATTCTTATCAGATGGGCGCTCACAGTATAAGACACGGCAGAGAACAGAAGACCAGGCTGGAAGTGAACAGGAAGATCATCATTAGAAGCTCTAGTGAGAAAAGCAACTGGGTCCATGTCACTGCATTCTGGATTGATCCAAAAATGAATGAAATAGATGGAGACAGCATGTCCCTTGTGTTCCTTTTATTCCAGATGTGACGTTACGATAAAAAAAACATTTTAACCCCTTAGTGGCCACCCTGTTTTGGGCCTTACTGACAAAGCGTTTTTCTTCATCGCGTTCCAAGAACTATAACTTTTTTATTTTTCTGTCTATATAGCTTTATGAGGGCTTGTTTTTTGCTGGACAAGTTGTAGTTTTCAATGGCGCCATTTTGGGGTACACATAACTTTTTGATGTACTTTTATTAACTCTTTCTGGGAGGGAGATGGGAAAAACAGCAATATTGCCACTGCGTTTTTACGTTATAAATTTTACGGCGTTCACTTTTCAGTATAACATAATATCATCTCTATTCTCTGGGTCCGTATGATTACAGTGATACCAAAAACATGTAGTTTTTTTTAGGTTTTACTACTTTTTTGCAATAAACCCCCTTTTAAAAAAAAAAAATATATATATGTTTTTGCATTGCTGCTACCCAAGACCCATAACCTTTTTTTCCTTTTCTTTCTATAAAGTTGCATCGGTATCATTTTGGAGTAAATGGCGCTTTTTGATCACTTGTTATAAAAAAAAAAATTCTGTGGCAACTAAGAATAAATTTGCAATTCTGGCTTTTTTATCCATTTTTAATTTTTTACGGCGTTCACTGTAGGGGATAATTTAAGTGATATGTAGTCCGGGTCGTTACAGACGTGGAAATAACAAAATATATGGGGGAGATTTTTTATTTTATTTTTTCATTGAAAAGCCTATTTTCAATGGGAAAAAAAAAGTGTAATTTTTTTATTTAATAGATTTTTTTTTACCACTTAATAGTCCCACAAGGGAACTATAACAGACAGTATTTTGATTGCTTTTAAAATGCAATGCATTATCCCTATAATGCATTGCATTTTAATAGAAATGCTATTTTAACATAGAAAGGCGCAGCCTGCTGGAAATTCGTACAGCCGGGACCAGGGCCTACAACAGATGCCAGGTAGCCTTCAAACACAGCCTTCCGCTCCCTCTGTCACTGCTTTACATGCGGCGGGCTGTTAGAGCAGGGTCGCGGCTCTAGACTGGGCCGCTGTAAAAAAAAAGCGGCGGCCCAGGCTAAGGCCCCTTAGTGAACGCCATAAAAACACATATCGGTGGTCACTAAGGGGTTAAACTGAAGCATCACATCTGGAATAAAAAGGAACACAACGAACGTGCTGTCTCCATCTATTTCTTTCATTTTGGATCAACTTATATGGGTGATTGAACCTATACCCCGGGAGACAGGCACCCATCTTTTTATTTTTTTACTTGGAGTGCTGTTCACTTTGGATGTTCGTAACAATTAGCATGTTGGATTGGGAAGTGGTGTACATTTAGTGACCACACACTTTCTGTGATTTGCAGTGTTTTAACAGCTCCAAACTTTTTATTTGATAGGCTACTAAAATAATTGTTGTCCTTTTGTTTGTACATTACATTTTAAATTTTTGAGTTTTTTGTTTAGGGAGAAATCTGAAAAAAAAAGTATATTTTTTCAAACTATAGCGCGCTATTCTGTAAGTATGCAAGTAACATCAAAATAAATTATTAAAATGGGTTCCCTATTTTGTGTCGGCTGTTTTGATATATAACCAGTATATTTTTGTGTGAGTAGGTTGACTATGGCAATTGTTTCGGTTGAAATTAGTATTTTTTTTCTCTTGCGTGTAAGGCTACTTTCACACTAGCGTTTTTTGCGGATCCGTCATGGATCTGAAATTACAATAATACAACCGTATGAATCCGTAATGAACAGATCCGGTTGTATTAGGTCTTATATAGCCATGACGTATCTGTTATGAACACCATTGAAAGTCAACTGGGGACGGATCCGTTTTCTATTGTGTCAGAGAAAATGGATCCGTCTCTATTGACTTACATTGTGTTTCAGGACAGATCCGCCTTGCTCCGCACCACATCGTGGACTGAGAAAACACTGCTTGCAGTGTTTTTCTGTCCGCGATGGGAACGCAACCAAATGAAACGGAATGCATTCTGATGTACTCTGTTTCGTTCAGTTCAGTTTTGTCCCTATTGACAATGAATGGGGACAAAACTGAAGCGTTTTCTTCCTCTATTGAGATCCTATGATGGATCTCAATAGCAGAATTGAAAACGATAGTGTGAAAGTAGTCTAAGCTATTATATACCCTGTATGTATTTTATTTACTTTTTAAAGGGTTTCTGTCACCAGATTTACCCCATTAAGCTAGCTGACATAAGCGATGTGCTAATGTCAGCTAAACCTAACTAGCATATTCCTACTTTTATCTATGCCCCCAGAAATATAAGTTTTATAATATGCTAATTAGCCTGTAGGAGCAGGGGGGGGGGGGGGGGGGCGCGTTGTTCCTGCTCCTAGAGGCTCCGTTTGTGGCGGAACCAGCCTCGCCACTGGGCATTGGAGAGGACTGGCGGGTAGCCTCCTACCTGCTGACTATGGCCCCTGGTAAATTTGTACGTTTGAATGTAATTTGGGCATGTGGTATTTTATATTGCTGCTCCTGGCCCTTTAAGGACCATCCGTGGACATATTATGACTTTTAGGAACAATGCCCTTTAAGACTGTATAGCAGATTGCATTCAGGCTGTCTTAAATATTATGTATGTTATTATGGGTTTGGTTAAATTGTATTGCAATGTATTGTGAACTGTATACATCTTGCTCTTACTGTAATGTTTACTATGTTAAAGGCATTGCTGTTCTGTGCCTCTTCTCCTCCCCCTTTTTCCTGTCCCATTGTTTCCCCAGCAAGGTGTTGACTCAGGGACACTGGGAGACCAGTTTAAACCAGCTGCTCCTCAATCTCCCATCAGCCCTTGCTATTGTCTGGCCCCCACCCTTCCTTGTACCATAGTCCTCCATGTGCCCTATTGTATGTAAATGAGGCTGATGGGGGGGGGGGGGGTGTTAAAGTAGGTGTGCTATGTCTAAATAAAGTCAGTTCCTGTTTTAACCCTCAAAGTGAAGTGTCGTCTCATTCTTGGGGGAGGATTTATGGTATGCTGTTCCAGTTTGACTGCTAGCAGCGTAAACCTATTCGTATGGTTTCCTATTCCACTGTCTACAGCATTCATATACTTGAGAAGATTTATATGCTTCTTCGGTTCGGTGATGGTGGTATCTGCCAGAGTGCTTGGAAACCTCAGGAAACACTAGGAGCATCCATCAACGAAGGTACTCAGTCGGGGTGCCAGGTGATCCGTTACACCGTTCTTCCACCTTTGTCGCCTCCCTCCAAGTCCTGATTGACAGGGCAAGGCAGCGCTCGCATCTGTCTGCCAGCCCTGTACTCTGGTGAAATCTCACGCCGTTCAGCATTCGGCGCAGTGAGAGGGAAAGACACTCGCAGGCTGCCAGCTTCCTCCCCGCGCCGAATACTGAAAGGTGCGAGATTTCACCAGAGCACAGGGCTGGCAGACAGATGCGAGCGCTGCCTGGCCCTGTCAATCAGGACTTGGAGGGAGCATCTATAAAAGTTAGATTTCTGGTGTAACGGCATAGATAAAAGTAGGCATAGGCTAGTTAGCCATGTGCTAATGTCAGCTAGTTTAATGGGGTAAAATCTGGTGACAGAAACCCTTTAAATTAATGTTTGGTAAATAATATTTCTTCCAAGAGGTCATTAAAAGGCCTCTGAAGAATATTTACATTTTTTTGCAGCCAAAAGGACAAAGGCAGAACTGATCAGGGTCTGCTAAGACCCAGCTGCTCTGCTCAAGACACCCGGCGAACAAGCAATCGATTTGTCCAATAGAGATAATCAGCATAGCCACTTCATCTATTTACTTAAAGGAAACCTGTCACCATGATTTAGCGCATAGAGCTGGGGACATGGGCTGCTAGATGGCCACTAGCACATCTGCAGTACCCAGGTCCCATAGCTCTCTGCGCTTTTATGGTGTTAAAATACCGTTTTTAGTGATATGCAAATTACCTCCTATGTGTCCTGTAGCCGGAGATGAGTCCAGCGGAAGGGAGCCCAGCACCGCCCCGCGTCCGCCGAATCTCCTCCTTGCCTGCTGACGTCATAGAGCTGCAGTGCCGAAATCTCGCGATGCGCGAGCTAGCGCATGCGTAGTTCGTTCCCTGTGCTGATTCCAGTACAGGGAATGAACATGATGCCGAGACTGCGCATGCGCTAGCTCGCGCATCGCGAGATTTCGGCACTGCAGCTCTATGACGTCAGCAGGCAAGGAGGAGATTCGGCGGACGCGGGGCGGTGCTGGGCTCCCTTCCGCTGGACTCATCTCCGGCTACAGGACACATAGGAGGTAATTTGCATATCACTAAAAACGGTATTTTAACACCATAAAAGCGCAGAGAGCTATGGGACCTGGGTACTGCAGATGTGCTAGTGGCCATCTAGCAGCCCATGTCCCCAGCTCTATGCGCTAAATCATGGTGACAGGTTCCCTTTAAAGGGGTTGTCTTAATTCAGAAAATGACATTGATCATAAAGATAAAGTAAATACAAGGCACTTACTAATGTATTGCGATTGTCCATATTGCCTCCTTTGCTGACTAGATTAATTCTTACATTACATTATACACTGCTCGTTTCCACGACCACCCTGCAATCCAGTAGCAGTGGCCATGCTTGCACACTATAGGATAATTGGGCCGTGTAAATCCGCTCTGCATAACTAAAACTGCTGACTGAGTCGCTATAAATCTTTCCGATAAGTATGACTGTTAGGCCTTACGCGCACCACTGTTAGATGTTTTGTGGTCCGCAAATGGCAGCTCTCTACATTCCGCATTTTGCGGACCAGAATGGCCGGGCCCTAATAGAACAGTCCTATCCTTGTCCATAATGCGGACAATAATGGGCCATGTTATGTTTTTTTGCGGCATGGCCATGTGGACACAGAATGCATACAGCGTTATTTCCTTTTTTTGCGGCCCCATTAAAGTGAATATGTTCGTTTGCACGAGTCCTAAAACAAACATTTACAAGGTAGAAAGACAAGACAAAACAACAAAAAAATAAAAATTCTGGCTGACTATCCGTGTGGCAAAGAGAGGGAATCTGTCAAAACATACCCACTTTATTATGATGGGTTCAGATGTTTTCTTAATAAGAACAGAAAACCAATGATCTAAATCCTGGGGGCGGCTGCAGACTTTGCAAGTGTCCACTAATTAATATGTCAATCAGCTCCTTCACTTTCTTCTTTTCTCACCGTCCACAGACACTGCGCGAATGTCGGAATTGCTAGAATTATTTCTTTCTTTAAAAAGGAGGAGGACAGGGCTGAACAGAGTTTCTGTTCTGTAACGAAGTCTCTCCGTCCAGCTCTTCTGACCTGCAATCCTGTGCTTCTAAATTGGAAGCGAGTCCTCCAGGCAGCCGGCTTGCTTATGTGTGTGATGTATATGTGAAAATGCGCATTTCTGTGATTTCTCTTGGCGGCTAAATTTAGAACTTCGATACGTTTCCATAGCAACGCATTCTGATAGATTCTAATGGATATCTATAGGACACGAAAACTTCAGGCCAGATCTTGGAAATTGTCCAGGTTTCTATGGCCACAAATCGTCTAACTCTAGTTTGTAGAACACTAAACATCAAAGTACTAAAGGAAAATAACAGGACATTTTACTTCATATTCACTTAGTCCAATTAAGTGCATTACCGTGATTCCAGACCTACAAAGCCATGATTGGGTGTTGCCATTGGCCCTTTGTAGCCTAACATTTCCCCATCTCTATTCATATCATTGTCTGCCCAAATCTATATTACATTACATTATACTCCTGCTGTTACAAGGATAACCCATATATAAGAAGACTGAAACACTATAGCCCGGGGTTTCCATAGGCGTACTAATAAAAAAAGTCTAATGAGCAAAAAGCCCAGCAGATTGGACAAACACTGGCTGAGGCCGCGTTCACATCACAGCTTCATTTGATGTTCATGATTTACATTAGTCATGGGATAACGCCTTTAAAAAAAAAAGTAGAACTCTCATCTGTCGTTTCTACTTTCTCTCCTTTCATCATCCACTCCTCATTTTGGCTTTCAAAACTGCACGAAGAAACCTGACATTTGGAATCAAATAACGTTCCTGCAATTATAGATGGTGGCTTCCAACACACACATTTGGTGAACTAAGCCTTGAATAATGTATTTTTATTGGGCCATGATACAGAACTGACTAGAAAATGCAATATCTTCTCTCGACTGTAAGCTCTTCTGGCGGGGCTTTCTCCCCTTCCGTGTTGGTCTTTTTACTTTGTTTCTCGAGTTTGTTTGGTCTATTGAATCTGCTTGTTTGATCGATGAATGTGCATTCACGTGCAATGTATTAAGGTGGTTCTCCAGGCATTTCATTTAATTAGTACTTTGCCCTAACATGTAAAAGGAAGATCTTTTAGACAGTGCCTGTCCCTGGCTCCCCAATGCTGCCGTCTCTGCTGCACTGACACAGGCTGCGGGCCCTTCTGCCCGGGCCCTGACCAGATGTGTGCACATCTTTTCCTGTTCAGTTGCATTTACTATAAGACAGCTGAAGCGTACACATCCAGTTGGGACCACGGCAGAGATGGTGGCATTGAGGGAGCCATGGACAGGTAAGTACTGTCTAAAAGGTATTCCTTTGACCGGTTAGTATGAAGTACTTATTAAGTGAGATGCCTGGAGGAGTCCTTTGAGCCTTCTGTTCATACGTACTGAATGGGGAGAAGGGAGAAAGCCGTTGCCAGACGCCTCTCTAAAACAGTTGAAATTCAACAATCACAATCCTTATCTCCCCAAACATCTGCCGAGAGTCATGCCATATACATTACATGGTCAAAATAGGCGTGTTCAGTTGACATAGATCTAATGTGTATGGTAAGCTCAAGACCAGACTTAAACAAGTTGTCCCATGAAATATATTCTACAGTTTTCAAACTGGCACCTGGATCTCAATTATTTTGTAGTTGAATGTAATAAAAAAAAATTGCATAGCCACTGAGTTTTATAAAAAATTAAATAATAAAGTATCTGTATAGCGCCACCTTCCCTTTGTTCTTTTTCTTATTTCTTTGTCCCACTGAGAAGGCCGCACATGCTCAGTTTCATCCTTCAACTGCCTCCTGAGCTGTGATAGGGAGAGAGCTGCAGCAGAATAGACACGCCCTTGGAGCTGCTACAGACAAAACACTCCCTTTGAACTGCAGGTCTGATATACAGTAAATCTAGTAGAGTAATGAATGGGGTGGTCTCTGGATCCACGTGAGGTTCAGAGATGGTAGATGTATTTTATGATATCTGATTTTCATTTTTTACATCAATCATGGAATAACCCCTTTAAGTTGCATTAAAAAACGGGGTAAAATTGCATATTAGATTCAAGGAAATGCATTCAGAACTGGTTCTATGTAAAACCACATTTTAATAGTAGATGATGCCCTTGGCATAAGCATATGATGATAAAATACAGGAAAAATTAGGTGAAAGCCAGGTAATACAGAATGGCGCAGAGTTACTAAACCTGCAGGTGTAAATGGGGAGCAGGTGTGTTATATTTGGTGTTATCGCTCCCAAGCGCCCTCATACTGGTCACTGGAAGTTCTCTCTGAGGATCTGAAAAAAATAATTGTTGCTTTACACAAAGATGGCCTAGGCTATAAGAAGATTGCCAACACCCTGAAACTGAGCTGCAGCACGGTGGGTAAGACCATACAGTGGTTTAACAAGACAGGTTCCACTCAGAACAGGCCTCCACCCCAGCTATTGCTTGACAGTATTTTGTAGTTCCATTGATGTCATCCTATGGTTGTGTTAAAGGGGTTCTGCACATTGTTTAAACTGTTGATCTATCCTCTGGATAGCTCATCAGCATCTGACCGGCGGGGGTCCGACACCCGGGACCCGCAACGCTCAGCTGTTTGAGAAAGCAGCGGCGCTCTAGCAGTGCCACAGCCTTCTCACTGTTTACCACTGGCCCAGTGACGTCACGACTAGCATCACTGGCCTGGGCGGGGCTAAGCTCTGTTCAAGAGAACGGAGCTTAGCCCCGCCCAGGCCAGTTGATGGTCACTGTATCCCTCCTGCCAGTAAATGTAGAATTAAGCTCTTCTTCTCCTCACTCAGATCTCTCTTTTCACCTCTTTTGGCATGGACTGTATTTTTATTTTTACACCTACTTCAGGTACTACTAGCAATGCTTTTGCCATCCAGCTTATTCTATAACAGAAGAATAATGATGATCACAGGTGTGGTTTTTATACTATTGCTTGTTAAATAGGATTTGATTTTGGGTACTTTCACACTGCCTGCCGGATCCTGCAATCCAGACACAAACTGATGGCATTTGTCAGACGGATCCGGATCCGTCTGACAAATGCATTGAAATACCAGATCCGTCTCTCCGCTGTCATCCGTCTCTGCGCATGAGCAGACTGGAAAGCCGGATCCGTTTTGCCGGAACACTTAATGCTGGATCCGGCGCTAATACACCTCAATGTAAATTAATGCTGGATCCTGCATCTGTTCAGTATTTTTGGCAGCATGCTGCAGTATTTTCTCCGTCCAAAAAATGGAAGAGGGACTGAACTGATGCATCCGGAACGGAATGCTCTCCATTCAGAATGCATTAGGATAAAACTGATCAGGTTTTTTTCCGGTATTGAACTCCTGTGACGGAACTCAATACCGGAAAACAAAACCGCTAGTGTGAAAGTACCCTTGGCTGACCTCAATAAGTAGGATGAGGTGTGCCTGTGATGGAATGGCTGCCATACATGTGGAGATGCCGATTAAAGAAAAACTGGAGTGATCTCTTATTTTTTACAGAGCTGGATATATTTTTTTTTTAAAGAAATGCTGTCTCTCAAAATAAAACCTTTAGAAGAAATTGCCTTCGTTCTACAACAGTAAGACAGAAAAGTGAAATGTTTCTACAAATACCGATTACCACAAAGGGATCACTGTGTTTAACGTTCCAGCAAGCAGATTAATGGAAGGACACAACAGGGCTACAGCGAGTCACAATCGCTCCTAAATGGCCATAATTTGCCTACAATTGGCAGGTTTACTGATCGTACCCTGGTGAAAGTCAATTATATGGATGTCATACAAAAGAAAGTACACAAAGATTGCAAAAAGCTACCTAAATCAAAAAGGTCAGAGAAATGAAAAGTTTATGGACAAACAAGAATCTATTAAACTGAAATGACCGTCAAAGGAACAGTGAGAAAAATGTGGGCTGTGGATACAATAAACTTTGGTTTTGTCTAAAGTAAAGTTATTTTATTATTGCACAGAAAAAATCTTATTTTTTTTCCTAGAGATCAGGAGATGTAGAAGGCTTCAATACGCCAGTGCAGAGCCAGTATGGTTACTGGAAGTTACATCCGTTCAAATGAAAGAAACTGCTGTTCAACATGGGACTGGCTAGAGAAATACTACATAAACGCCTTATCCCGATGACTCAATCTTAGGCCTTATACGGGCATTCATTTTAAGAGTTTTAGGGTACTTTCACACTAGCGGTAATGTTTTCTGGTATTGAGACCCTATGACGGATCTCAATTCCGGAAAACATTAACGCTTCATTGTCAATGGGGACAAAACGTAACTGAACAGAAGGGAATGCTCCAAAATGCATTCTGTTCCGTTCTCATACCGGAGAGCAAACCGCAGCATGCTGTAGTTTGCTTTCTGTCCTGGGATGCGGTGAAAACGGATCTGCCATGGCCCACAATGCAAGTCAGTGCATCCCCTATTGACTTTCAATGGAGTTCATGCCGGATCAGTCTTGGCTATGTTAAAGATAATACAACCGTATCTGTTCATAACGGATACAGATGGTTGTATAATCAGTAACGGAAGCGTTTTTGCTGAGCCCTGCCAGATCCAGCAAAAACGCTGGTGTGAAAGTAGCCTTAGAGAAGTTTTCTGCATTCGTTGCTTGTTCTCACAATATCTTTGCCCTGGAACAAGGAACATTATTATTATTTAGCATTAAAGTGCCATTCATTCCATGGCGCTGTACATATGATAAGGGGTGCACATACATACTACAGACGATTGCACTAAGCATGAACAAGACGAGTTCCTGACTGGTACAGAAGGAGAGCGGGCCCTGAGGGCTTACAATCTACAAGCAACATCAGTATTTTTATGACCAAAATGCAGAGTTACTGCTACATTTCAGGTGACTTAATACTCGCCGTATACTTCTGCGTAAACTTATATACAAATACTTATATACATAAAGAACTGCAAGAATACACAATAGGCTGTCCATGCAAAAGACGTCAGTTTCATGATAGGTAGCCCAAAGTAAATTAAGAGAGGAGGGAGAACAGTGTACATAGGCACAACCTCTATCTTATCTGGTGAGAACGGGGGCTTATAGACCCTCACCTAATGGGGGAAATGCTAGGATCGCAACACACAAAGCGGCATATAGAGTTAAACTGTAGATTTGGATGCTGCCAAGCTTCAGCCTTCAAGCATGGCGGACAAAATCAGGGACTGAAAGGAAGACAAACCGGGATCAGTGGCGGCGATGCAACCAGGTAAGTCCAAAAGGAGACGTATTGGTTAATTTACTTTATTTAACGTTCTCTTTCTAGGTAACATGTTTCGGGGCCAAAGTGTGATATAGGCCTGAAAAGCGTTACCTAGAAAGAGAACATTAAATAAAGTAAATTAACCAATACATCTCCGTTTGGACTTACCTGGTTGCGCCACTGGCGATCCCTGTTCTTCTTCCTTCCAAAGAAGGAATATACGTAAGAACTAAGTTTTACAGAAACTTCCTCGCCCTCCTGTTAACCAAAATGGTACAAAAAATGATGCCATTTGGTAGGACTGACAAACTGTTATGTATACATTCTATCGTACGAAAAATGTCTACCATATTTTGCCCTTATATAGGTCATTACATTCATCTGATATCCCTACATTAGGCTACTTTCACACTGGCGTTCGGTGCGGATCCGTCTTGTATCTGCACAGACGGATCCGCACCGATAATGCAAACTCTTGTATCAGTTCATAACGGATCCGTTTGCATTATTCATAAAAAAGTCAAAACGTATCCGTTTTTAATTGCACCATATTGCATCAGTGAAAAACGGATCCGTCCCCATTGACTTACATTCTAAGTCAGGACGGATCCGTTTGGCTCTGCATAGTCAGGCGGACACCAAAACGCTGCAAGCTGCATTTTAGTGTCAGCCTCAAAAGCGGAACGGAGACCAAACGCAGCCAGACTGATGCATTCTGAGCGGATCCTTATCCATTCAGAATGCACTGGGGCTGAACTGATCCGTTTTGGGCTGCTTGTGAGAGCCCTGAAACGGATCTCACAAGCGGACCCAGAAACGCCAGTGTGAAAGTAGCCTTAATGGTCTAATGGTGTTCCCCCATGACAATAAGGGCCGCTTCACACGAGCGGATGCCGTGCGTGGCATCCGCTCCGTGAAAGAGTGCCAAGACCCGCTGCAGACTGCAGAGGCACGGAGCGGTAACATGACTGTTAATGCTCCGTGCCTCTCTGTGATCTCTTTACTACGAAATCACAGTGACAACTGTGATTTCGTAGTAAAGAGATCACAGAGAGGCACGGAGCATTAACAGTCATGTTACCGCTCCGTGCCTCTGCAGTCTGCAGCGGGTCTTGGCACTCTTTCACGGAGCGGATGCCACGCACGGCATCCGCTCGTGTGAAGCGGCCCTAACTGGGTCTAACAGGCTGTTACCTGCACCTCTTCACACGTAGCTTTAGTCTAGCACCTCTCTCATCTTATGGAAAATGTAAAAACCCCTTCCTCGCTCCACGATTTTCCATTTTTCATTTTTACTCCCTGCCTTCCTGCAGTCATAACTTCTTTATTTTCCTATTCACATAGCTGTATGATGGCTTGTTTTTGCGAGAAAAGTTGTACTTTTTGAAGGCACCATTTACTGTTGCATATTATATAGTTATTATGGATGCAGTAAAATAACAGGTATTATTATCTATGCAGTAAAACTGATACAAAAATACCACATTCATATAGTTTTCAGAGCAAAAACAGAGACAGACATACACTAGGTCCGAGAAATCGACCAAACACATCAATGAAGTCTCTAAGTCCATTAAAATTATAACCGAGCACAGATGGCATCCATGTTCCTTCAGTGGTAGAAGATGCTCAGGAAATACATTTTCAGCCTAGCAGAGTACCCTGAATCCAGATGCCATACAGAGAGCAAAAAAATAATAATGGACAAATGGACCAAAAGTCAAGTAAAGACAAAAGTCAAATACAGTATTTTTCGCGTTCTAAGACGCACCTGATGATAAGGGGCACCTAGGTTTTTCAGGAGAAAAATAAGAAAACAAATATTTTGAACCAAAAGGTGTGCTTTTGGATGGTTTTGAACTAATGGTGGTCTGTGTGGATGACGCACTGTTATAGGGGGGGGGGGGAATCTGTGGATGACACACTGCTATGGGGGGATCTGTGGATGACGCACTGCTATGGGGGGGGATCTGTGGATGACGCACTGCTATGGGGGGGGGGGGATCTGTGGATGACGCACTGCTATGGGGGGGGGGATCTGTGGATGACGCACTGCTATGGGGGGGGATCTGTGGATGACGCACTGCTATGGGGGGGGGGGATCTGTGGATGACGCACTGCTATGGGGGGGGGGATCTGTGGATGACGCACTGCTATGGGGGGGGGTCTGTGGATGACGCACTGCTATTAGGGGGGGGGATCTGTGGATGACGCACTGCTATGGGGGGGGGGGGATCTGTGGATGACGCACTGCTATGGGGGGGGGATCTGTGGATGACGCACTGCTATGGGGGGGGGGATCTGTGGATGACGCACTGCTATGGGGGGGGGGGATCTGTGGATGACGCATTGCTATGCGGGGGGGATCTGTGGATGACGCATTGCTATGCGGGGGGGATCTGTGGATGACGCATTGCTATGCGGGGGGGATCTGTGGATGACGCATTGCTATGCGGGGGGGATCTGTGGATGACGCATTGCTATGCGGGGGGGATCTGTGGATGACGCATTGCTATGCGGGGGGGGGATCTGTGGATGACGCACTGCTATGGGGGGGGGATCTGTGGATGACGCATTGCTATGCGGGGGGGGGATCTGTGGATGACGCACTGCTATGGAGGGGGATCTGTGGATGATGCATTTTTATGGGGGGGGTCTGTGGATGACACATATATAGCATCTTATGTAATCCTTAAAGGGCTTCTGTCAGCCCACTAAACCGTTTTTTTTTTTTTGTTTACTAATAATCCCTATACTGTGAGTTCTGCATACAAAAGTTAAATAATCATTTTGGTTCAGTAGAATTTGATAAAAAGCTATTTTTAAAATATGCAAATTACCTTGCTACCAGCAAGTAGGGCGGCTACTTGCTGGTAGCAGCCGCATCCACCGATCCTAATGACGCCCCCTCAGCCGCTCCATCCTCAATGCGCCTGCGCCGGGTGTAGATGTGACGTCATTAGCCTCTCGGATTGAAGATAGGTGCAGGCGCCGGATTTTGATTGCAAACAGGCAGGGCCAGCAGAGAACGATTACGTTCCCTGGCCCTGTCAATCACAATGCGGAGGGGGCGTCATTAGGATCGGAGGATGCGGCTGCTACCAGCAAGTAGCCGCCCTACTTGCTGGTAGCAAGGTAATTTGCATATTTTAAAAATAGCTTTTTTATCAAATTCTACTGAACCAAAATGATTATTTAACTTATGTATGCAGAGCTCACAGTATAGGGATTATTAGTAAACAAAAAAAACAACAAAAAAAAAAAAAAAACGGTTTAGTGGGCTGACAGAAGCCCTTTAACCTCTTGGTTAGCTTTGTTAAAGTAGCGTACTGGTCTATAGTAGTACTCACTATCAAACTACCGTAGCAGACCGGCCGGCAGCGTAACATCACTCACTCCGTCACGCACCTGCTCCTCACACTTTATTAATGAAGCAGGCGCTTGGCGGAGTGAGTGACGTTACGCTGCCAGCCGGCCTGCTATGGTACTTTGTAGGGTGGACTACAACAGAGGATTGCGCTACTTTAACAAAGCTAACCCACTGGTTAAGGATTAAATGACTACACTTTACAATGACTGCTGTGCGCGGGGCCCTGTGTAATAGAGTACAGTGACTGCACCGGGCCCCGCTGCGATCGCAACATCAGCGGCCTCCAGACCCCCCTCCCTCCCCGCTGATACATCGCAGGCCACGCTGTGCAGCATGGCGGCCGTCAATGTACCAGTGTCAGCACATCATTCGCTTTGTAAGACGCACTGCCATTACCTCCCCACTTTTAGAGGGACAAAGTGAGTCTTATAAAGTGAAAAATATGGTAGCTTTCTTAGAATAATCATCATACGGTGATAAGGAAAAATTATTTGCCTCCTTCCAGATTTAATTTTGCATATTTGTCATACCAAATGGTTTTTGCAACTTGGCAACAGGAGTGTAAAACATCGCTTTTGACATTTCTTGACATCTTAGTCATAAATCAGACAGAAAACATTTTTATGAAAATATGCCTACATAAACATATGCCTATAAAAATATGGGGACATTAATGATCCTCCGTGCACTAGAAAACTGGAATAAAAAAGTTGCAAGGTTTGGAGCGCACCATAGTTGGGGCTTTTGGAGCCTTATTCTTTCACTGGAGATATTAGCAAGGCCTCTTTTACACATCAGGGATCCTGGATGTGCGGCGTCTATGGTCTCCAGACAGCACATGTTACCCATTGACTTTCTTCAGTGGTTTTTTACAGACGTAGGTCCGTTTGGAAACCACAGAAGCATGACCTATTTTTGTCAATTTTTACGGATCTTTCAGGCACATTATAGTATATGCAGTGGCAGATTATAATTCCAGCACCGCCCCAGACGCCCACATGCGCACAATAAATTCAGCAACACCGAGCCCTGTCCTGTCGCCCTAAGCTGTGTGGCCGCACAGCTTCTACTGATAGTCCCCGCTTCCTCCCTCTTGCCGAGCTGCTCCTCGCCAGAAGAGGAGGAGGTCAGAGGAGCAGCACGACAAGAAGGAGGAGGCGTTACCAGACTGTCCCCATCGAGTTATCACTGTGTTATCTGGGGTTTTACATAGGACTGCAGAGAACATCTACTACATTATCAATGGTGTTACATAGGACTGCATGGAACATCTACTACATTATCTGTCCCCATAGAGTTATCACTGTGTTATCTGGGGTTTTACATAGGACTGCATGGAACATCTACTACATTATCTGTCCCCATAGAGTTATCACTGTGTTATCTGGGGTTTTACATAGGACTGCATGGAACATCTACTACATTATCTGTCCCCATAGAGTTATCACTGTGTTATCTGGGGTTTTACATAGGACTGCATGGAACATCTACTACATTATCTGTACCCATAGAGTTATCACTGTGTTATCTGGGGTTTTACACAGAACTGCAGAGAACATCTACTACATTATCTGTGGGGTTACATAGGACTGCTGATGACATCTATTACATTATCTGTCCCCATAGAGTTATCTGAAGTATTGCATAAGACTGCAGAGAACATCTACTACATTATCTGTACTCTAAGAGTTACGAGTCTGTTATCAGTGGTGTTACATAGGACTGCAGAGAACATCTACTACATTACCTGTACCCAGAAAGTTATCAATGTATAATCTGGGGCGCATAGGACTGCAGATGACATCTACTAGATTACTTGTACTCATTTGTAGTAGACGGCACCTGCAGTCCTATGTAATACCACAGAGAACACAGTGATAACTCTGAGTACAGTGTAGTAGATGGTACTTGCAGTCATATGTAACACCACAGATAACATAGGTTTCTCCAGGATTCACATATTGATGGACTATCCTCAGGATAGGTCATCAATATGAGATTGCCAGGTCCGACTTTCAGCACCCCTGCTGATCAGCAGTTTGAGGAGAACGTGGTCTCCAGTACGCGATGCGGCCTCCTCGTACATGTGATAGCAGCATTCACTTGGATGGGACTGAGGTGCTCCTAGGCCCCGTGACTGATGAAGGTGACATGTCACAAGACCTAGGAAGAGGTTGCAGCACTCATGGAGCAGCGCAGCCTCTTCATAGAGGAAAAAAAAAATATTGGGCTGCACACAGAAGGGGAGATGTCAGGGGAAAATGGAAGGAGGGGGCCCAAGTTGGGTAGACGGCCCAGAGCCTATGACGCATTTAATCCACCCCCGAGTCTGTGGGTTGTGAAAACCAAGGGCACATCACAGATGCCATCGATATTGGGTCCGTGCTGATCAAGGATCAGAGTTTGGAAGGGAAGAGTTGGAACAATGCAGTGGAAAAGTCGATAAAATCCACATGTGGTGTGAATTTTGCTGATTTGCATTTCCGGTCGAATTTAACATTGCCAAAAATCCTCAGCAGACCCACCAAGTGTGGCCATATTCTGCATCTCGTCTTGATCTAAGCATCGGGATTCACATTTTTTCCGAGGGTCCATACACTAGTGAATTTAAAAGAAAAAAAGCTAAAACGCTAGAAAAACTTAATTTTCGCCCACCTGCCAATTCACCACCAATTTTTTCTCACCCAATAGCATATTTTTCATGGTGGATTTTTCCCCTACAGAGAAGGTGATGTAAGACACCTGTAAAGGATGCCAACAGATGCAGCACGTTGTGTTTTAGAGTAAAAGAGACAAAAAATACCACCTAATTAACAAAAACACAAACTGTGTGTGTTCTGCTCATATTTCTCAAAGATGTTCAACTAAGGCCTCTTTCACACGGGTGTCATGTTTTTTGCCCGGATAAGAGGCGGGTGCGTTGCGGGAAAATGCGCAATTTTCCCGCGCGAGTGCAAAACATTGTCATGCGTTTTGCACTCGCGTGAGAAAAATCGCGCATGTTTGGTACCCAAACCCGAACTTCTTCACAGAAGTTCGGGCTTGGGATTGATGTTCTGAAGATTGTATTATTTTCCCTTATAACATGGTTATAAAGGAAAATAATAGCATTCTGACTACAGAATGCATAGTATAATAGTGCTGGAAGGGTTAAAAAAATAAAAAAGTTAACTCACCTTATCCTCTTGTTCGCGTAGTTCGTTCCCGGTCTGTTCTTTGCTAGCTGTGGGCTTGGGCTGAATGACCTGTGGTGACGTCAGATCACATGCTCCAATCACATGGTCCATCACCATGGTGATGGAGCATGTGATCTGACATCATCAAAGGTCCTTTAGCCCAAGCCCACAGCTAGCAAAGAACAGACCGGGAACGAACTACGCAAACAAGAGGATAAGGTGAGTTAACTTTTTTATTTTTTTAACCCTTCCAGCACTATTATACTATGAATTCTGTAGTCAGAATGCTATTATTTTCCCTTATAACCATGTTATAAGGGAAAATAATACAGTGAATAGACTGTCACCTAGAACCCATGCGTGAAAATCGCACCGCATCCGCACTTGCTTGCGGATGCTTGCGATTTTCACGCAGCCCCATTCACTTCTATGGGGCCTGCGTTGCGTAAAAAACGCACAAAATAGAGCATGCTGCGATTTTCACGCAACGCATAAGTGATGCGTGAAAATCACCGCTCATGTGAACAGCCCCATAGAAATGAATGGGTCAGGATTCAGTGCGGGTGCAATGCGTTCAACTCACGCATCGCACCCGTGCGGAATACTCGTTCGTGTGAAAGGGGCCTAAGGCTACTTTCACACTAGCGTTACAGTTTTCCGGTATTGAGTTCCATCCTAGGGGCTCAATACCGGAAAAAAAACCGCATCAGTTTTGTCCTAATGTCTTCTGAACGGAAAGCAATCTGTTCAGTATGCATCAGGGTGTCTTCCGTTCCGTCCCTTGTACGATATTTGGCCGGAGAAAATACTGCAACATGCTGCAGTATTTTGCACATGCGCAGACCTTTAAAAATGTAAAAAATAAATAAATACCGGATCCGTTTTTACGGATGACACCGGAGAGACAGATCCGGTATTTCAATGCATTTGTCAAATGGATCCAAATCTGGAAACAAATTATATCAGTTTGCGCACGGATTTCCGGATCTGGCAGGCAGTTCCGGCCACGCAACTGCCTGTCGGATTCTTCTAACGCTAGTGTGAAAGTACCCTTACATCTGGAGCTGATGTATTTACTGGGGAAAAAAGGCAGGTGCAAAAAACTTCAGCACAAATCTAAGTCTGAAAGAAGACTAAAGTTTTTCTTGTTGCTCTTTGATAATTAAAGGGTTGTCAGATTCAAAATGCTCTCATGGCAGACTGCCACTTTCACCAGCCCCTTCCAATCCAGCACAGCCACTCATTCTGCAACGGTGATGTCCTACATACCACTGAAGGCAATCATTGACTCCAAGAGTGTACAACACCGCTGAGGCCAGCAATGGGCTGTAGCGCCATACAAGACATCACTGCTGCAGGCACATCTGCATCCACATACAGCATGACTGCAGCGTGAAGGAGAGAAAGGAGCAGCCACGTTAGATCAGAGGGGGATGGTAAAGGTTAGTTAAAGGGGTCCCTCTGGATAGATCATCAGCATCTGATCAGCGGGGGTCCGACACCCGGGACCCCCGCCGATCAGCTGTTTGAGAAGGTAGCGGCGCCGCGGCCTTCTCACTGTTTACCGCTGGCCCAGTGACGTCACGACTAGTATCACTGACCTGTGGCGACCTGGGCGTGGCTAAGCTCCGTTCCCTTAAATGGAGTTTGGCCCCGCCCACACCAGTTGATACAAGTTGTGAAGTCACTCGGCCAGCGCTAAACAGTGTGAAGGCTGCGGCGGGTGTCGGACCCCCGCCTATCAGATGCTGATGATCTATCCAGAGGATACAAAGTGCAGAACCCCTTTAAAGCTTTTTTTTTTTTTTTTTTTTTTTTTAACTCGCTCCACAGCAGTTTGCCATAAGAGATTTTTAATTCTGACAACCCCTTTGAGGTTTAAAATCAAATTACACTCACTGTGAAACCTCAAACAGTTTGGATAGTCTTATAAGGAAAAGAAATGTGCAGGAAACATCAGAAGGCCTAAAGGATGACAGAAAAACGTGACTGTGCCCATTTGCTCTATTTCTCCTTTAAGGAACGCTGAACTACGCAGATTATTATTACTTGTGACAGACGAACCCTGAAGAAGGAAGCTGCCAGGCCGAAAAACGATGGAATACATACCATAAATGATTAGCTTTCAGAACTGCAAACAAACGTCATATACAGTGCATGCGGAAAGTCTTAGGACCCTTTCACTGCTTTCACATATTGATGTGTTACGGCTGTGTGCAAAAAAAAAAAAAAAAAAAAAAAAAAAAAGCTCTAGTTTTTCCCCCCCATCATTCGGCATGCGATACCCCATAATGAGAAAATGAAAACAGAATGTTTAAAAGCTTTGATAATTTACTTTAACCCCTTAAGGACTCAGCCCTATTTCACCTTAAGGACCAGGCCATTTTTTGCAAATCTGACCAGTGTCACTTTATCTGGTGATAACTTTAAAACGCTTTGACTTATCCAGGCCGTTCTGAGATAGTTTTTTCGTCACATATTTTACTTCATGACACTGGTAAAATGAAGTAAAAAAAATATTTTTTTTTGCATAAAAAAAAAAACTAATTTACCAAAATCTTTGAAAAATTAGCAAATTTCTAAGTTTCTGTTTCTATACTTCTGTAATACATAGTAATACCCCCAAAAATTGTGATGACTTTACATTCCCCATATGTCTAATTCCTGATTGAATTATTTTGGGAATGATATTTTATTTTTTGGGGATGTTACAAGGCTTAGAAGTTTAGAGGCAAATCTTGAAATTTTTCAAAAAATTACAAAAACCCAATTTTTAGGGACCACTACAGCTCTGAAGTCACTTTGCGAGGCTTACATAATAGAAAACCGCCCAAAAATGACCCCATTCTATAAACTACACCCCTCAAGGTATTCAAAACTGATTTTACAAACTTTGTTAACCCTTTAGGTGTTGCACAAGAGTTATTGGCAAATGGGGAGATTTGAGAATTTCATTTTTTTGCCTAATTTTCCATTTTAACCCATTTTTTCCACTAACAAAGCAAGGGTTAACAGCCAAACAAGACTGTATCTTTATTGCCCTGACTCTGCCGTTTACAGAAACACCCCATATGTGGCCGTAAACTACTGTACAGGCACACAGCAGGGCGTAGAGGGAACGGTGCGCCGTATGGCTTTTGGAAGCCAGATTTTGCTGGACACCATATCCCTTTTGAAGCCCCCCTGATGCACCCCTAGAGTAGAAACTCCAAAAAGTGACTCCATCTAAGAAACTACACCCCTCAAGGTATTCAAAACTGATTTTACAAACTTTGTTAACCTTTTAGCTGTTTTAATGGAAAATAGAGATACAATTTCAAAATTTCACTTTTTTGGCAGATTTTCCATTTTAATATTTTTTTTCCAGTTACAAAGCAAGGGTTAACAGCCAAACAAAACTCATTATTTATGGCCCTGATTCTGTAGTTTGCAGAAACACCCCATATGTGGTTGTAAACTGCTGTACGGGCACACAGTAGGGCGTAGAGGGAAAGGCGCGCCGTATGGTTTTTGGAAGGCAGATTTTGCTGGACTGGTTTTTTGACACCATGTCCCATTTGAAGCCCCCCTGATGCACCCCTAGAGTAGAAACTGACCCCATTTTAGAAACTACGGGATAGGGTGGCAGTTTTGTTGGTACTAGTTTAGGGTACATATGATTTTTGGTTGCTCTATATTACACTTTTTGTGCAGCAAGGTAACAAGAAATAGCT
The DNA here is from genome assembly GCF_014858855.1 of Bufo gargarizans. Classification (NCBI taxonomy): domain Eukaryota; kingdom Metazoa; phylum Chordata; class Amphibia; order Anura; family Bufonidae; genus Bufo; species Bufo gargarizans. The sequence goes on from NC_058080.1 coordinate 160,851,363, forward strand.
TTTTTGGCACGCTTTTTTTGTTATTTACAACATTCATCTAACAGGTTAGATCATGTGGTAATTTATAGAGCAGGTTGTCACGGACGCGGCGATACCTAATATGTATACAATTTTTTTTATTTATGTAAGTTTTACACAATGATTTCATTTTTAAAACAAAAAAAATGTTTTAGTGTCTCCATAGTCTAAGAGCCATAGTTTTTACAGTTTTTGGGCGATTATCTTAAAGGGAACCTGTCACCGCGATTTTGGGTATAGAGCTGAGGACATGGGTTGCTAGATGGCCTCTAGCACATCTGCAATACCCAGTCCCCATAGCTCGGTGTGCTTTTATTGTGTAAATAACCCGATTTGATACATATGCAAATTAACCTGAGATGAGTCCTGTATGTAAGATGAGTCAGGGACAGGACTCATCTCAGGTTCATTTGCATATGTATCAAATCGTTTTGTTTACACAATAAAAGCACACAGAGCTATGGGGGCTGGATATTGCGGATGTGCTAGGGGCAATCTAGCAACCCATGTCCTCGTCTCTCTCCACAAAATCCTGGTGACATTTTTTGCGGGATGAGATGACGATTTGATTGGCACTATTTTAGGGTTCATATGACTTTTTGATCGCTTGCTATTACACTTTTTGTGACGTAAGATGACAAAAAATAGCTTTTTTACGGTGGTCATCTGAGGGGTTAGGTCATGTGATATTTTTATAGAGCCGGTCGATACGGACGCGGCGATACCCAATATGTATACTTTTTTATTTAAGTTTTACACAATGATTTCATTTTTGAAACAAAAATAAATAAATCATCTTTTAGTGTCTCCATAGTCTAAGAGCCATAGTTTTTGGGCTATTATCTTGAGTAGGGTATGATTTTTGCGGGATGAGATGACGATTTGATTGGTACTATTTTGGCGTACATTCGACTTTTTTTATCACTTTTATTACCTTTTTGGGGAAGTAAGGTGAGCGAATAGAATTCGGAGGGTACATCTGAAGTCGATTTGCTAAAAACTCCCTTGTAATACTGTACGGAGTTTCCGCACCATACAGCGTTAGAATGTATTGGCTCAGATGCGCGAGACTTCAGTTCCCAGTGGTACCTTGGAAGCAAACCCAAGGTTTTTTACAATGAATTCCTGAAGCTTTTACACAAATAATTTCGGCTCACCTGAGCCAATACATTCTAATACTGTATATGGCGGGAACTCTGGGCAGCATTACAACGTTTTTAGCAAATCGACTTCGGATAAAGTCTCCTCAAAATTTATTTAAAAAAATAATAATTATATTATATATCATACATCCCAACTTTTGAAAATTGCAGAGGGACAATGTGTGCGGCATCACAGCAGTTTTTTCGTACTAGGCCGGGTCTCTAACTCCGCCCTAAGCGTAATTACTGGAGCCCCTGCCGCCATTTTTCTTCTTGCGCTTCAATGTCCATATAAATATTAGCTCATAAATAATCTGATTAAAGATATTTTAAGGTCAAAATTGCACCAAGTAAGGAAGTTCTGGTCTAATATACAGGTAGTTTAGTAAGTAGTAGAGATAAGCGAATTTCCGCTTATGAAATTCGTTCACACTTCGTTTGGTGGTAAAAGCAGAACTGCGTTAGCGATTCCGTTACCACGAACCATAAGGCAAGTCTATGACGTTCCGGCATGGTCCACAATGCAAGTCAATGGGGAGGGATCCGTATTCTCTGCTACAATAGAAAACGGATCCATCCCCATTGACTTTCAGTGGAGTTAATGACGGATCCGTCTTGGCAATGTTAGGGCTCTTTCACACCTGCGTTCTTTTCTTCCGGCATAGAGTTCCGTCGTCGGGGCTCTATGCCGGAAGAATCCTGATCAGTTTTATCCGAATGCATTCTGAATGGAGTGAAATCCGTTCAGGATGCATCAGGATGTCTTCAGTTCCGGAACGGAACGTTTGGAGAAAATACCACAGCATGCTGCGCTTTTTGCTCCGGCCAAAAATCCTGAAGACTTGCCGCAAGGCCGGATCCGGAATTAATGCCCATTGAAAGGCATTGATCCGGATCCGGCCTTAAGCTAAACGTCGTTTCGGCGCATTGCCGGATCCGACGTTTAGCTTTTTCTGAATGGTTACCATGGCTGCCGGGACGCTAAAGTCCCGGCAGCCATGGTAAAGTGTAGCGGGGAGCGGGGGGGGAGCAGCATACTTACCATCCGTGCGGCTCCCGGGGCGCTCCAGAGTGACGTCAGGGCGCCCCAAGCGCATGGATCACGTGATCGCATGTACACGTCATCCATGCGCATGGGGCGCTCTGACGTCATTCTGGAGCGCCCGGGAGCCCCGCGGACTGTTAGTATACCGCTCCCCACTACTACTATGGCAACCAGGACTTTAATAGCGTCCTGGCTGCCATAGTAACACTGAAAGCATTTTGAAGACGGATCCGTCTTCAAATGCTTTCAGTACACTTGTGTTTTTCCGGATCCGGCGTGTAATTCCGGCAAGTGGAGTACACGCCGGATCCGGACAACGCAAGTGTGAAAGAGGCCTTAAAGATAATACAACCGGATCCGGTAATAACAGATGCAGACGGTTGTATTATCAGTAACGGAAGGGTTTTTGCTGAGCCCTGCCGGATCCAGTAAACACCAGTGTGAAAGTAGCCTAGATTTATTAATGCACATTTATGTATTACCTGCAATTTTCCAGGTACAAAAATAGGGACATTTAAGGATCAAAGAGGGACACTTGGGAGGTATGATAAATATATATATATATACACACACAAATGATGTGAATAAGACTCGGGCCCAGCCTGGTCCATACAACTTATAATTGCAGCCCCCCCTCACAGACACGTGCACAGCATATGTCCCCTCACACACATACCGCTTGTCCCCTAACGTCACAAGTGAAACTGGAGGCTGCACCACGCGGGAATATAACCATCACTTACCATTGTGACGTCACAATCTCTGATTACACAGGCCTTATACACGGAATCTCTCCCACAGTAGACGATAACCGTAAGATCCTAGTGAAGGTAAAGGACCTTTCATGACGTCACGACCATGTGCTCAGTCACATGTGTGGGCGGGGTTAAGCTGCTGGTTGATAGTCATGTGGTCTGTGTGTTTCCGGAGCCTTTTGACACCGTGGTGATGTGCACCTGGCAGGCTGCTGTCAGCACACTCAGCTCTACAGTGTACACAGTCTGTACCATGTGATACACACTCAGCTCTGCAGTGTACATAGTCTGTACCATGTGATACACACTCAGCTCTGCAGTGTACACAGTCTGTACCATGTGATACACACTCAGCTCTGCAGTGTACACAGTCTGTACCATGTGATACACACTCAGCTCTGCAGTGTACATAGTCTGTACCATGTGATACACACTCAGCTCTGCAGTGCACAGTCTGTACCATGTGATACATACTCAGCTCTGAAGTGTACACAGTCTGTACCATGTGATACACACTCAGCTCTGCAGTGTACAGTCTGCACCATGTGATACATACTCAGCTCTGCAGTGCACAGTCTGTACCATGTGATACACACTCAGCTCTGCAGTGCACAGTCTGTACCATGTGATACACACTCAGCTCTGCAGTGCACAGTCTGTACCATGTGATACACACTCAGCTCTGCAGTGCACAGTCTGTACCATGTGATACGCACTCGGGGATACACTTTTTACAGCTGGGTAGGAGGTGACATGTAGCAAACGTGTGGACCTGTAATAGTGCATTGGAAGCTGCAGAGCTTTGTGTGTACTGCATGTGATATAGTGCGCTGTGCAGAGCTGGCTGACAGTCTGGTTGTGTGTGTCATGTACAGTGCTGGGACCTGCACAATTTACTCTACGGATGCAGCCACGACTTTATATATAGCCATATACTGTATATAGTAAGCGTTAGCGATCCAATCATGGGTCGTGGTCATTTCATCAGAAATAACGTTATGTAGCTGACTGACATTAGTGATGTGGTAATGTCAGCACTACATAACAGTATGCTTTATAACTCCCTGCCTGCCACGTGTCCTTCACTCACTGCGCCTGCGCCGAATACTAAACTGGACTGCGCAGGCGCGGGATTTACGGGACACTGAGGAGAACTCGAAAGTCAATCAACTGGACCTGGGCGTGCCAAAGGGTGCGCAGACCAAACCTCTAGGCGCTGAAGCAACTGAATGGGTCCGCATCCATGATGCGGAGTGCACATGGGCCGGCGCCCGTACAGTATATTGCAGACCCGCCATATGCGGGCCACAATACGGCCACACAACGTTTGTGTGCAAGAGGCCTAAGTATGTATGCTAGGAGTTGTAGTTTCACAACAGCTGGAGTGCTGAAGGTTGCTGATCCCTGATGTAAGCCATTAACAGTGGTGAGTGTAACACTTCTCCTGAAACCGTGGTTTTATCCCCTGCCGGCGCGCTTCTCCACACATGCTCGAAGTCACGCAGGCAGCGGCCTCCTAGCTTCAAGTCACGGTAACCACGCCCCCTTCTGTGCCCTTCGCGGTGACTGGCTTTGCCGAACTCTCGTGCATAACCGCTGTCAGTCAGAGGGCATGGAAGGAGGCGCCGTTACCGTGACTTCAAGCAAGGAGGCCGCTGCCTGCGTGACTTCGAGCATGCGTGGAGAAGCGCGCCGGCAGGGGATAAAACCACGGTTTCAGTACTTTTGCTGCATCTGCCTTCAGTAAAGGCATCATCAGAAACACTCTGCGGGCTACACGCAGGTACTGCTGGCGGCTTGGGATCGTTTTGGGAGGTGACGGGTTCCCTTTAAACCCTGGTGTTCTGCATAGTGGGAATGATTTTAATTAATTTCAGCTAGCTACTCTAAAAAACTGCGTCCTGAATGCTTGTCAGAGCGGCAGTGTGTGCCAGCACCCTAGGGCCCCTTTCACATGAGCATTACGGATTGGCTCCGGATGCGTTCAGTGAAACTCGCACCATTTTGCACACAAGTTCAGTCAGTTTTGTCTGCGATTGTGTTCGGTGTTTTCGTTTTTTCCCACGCAATTTAGTTTTGATGCTTTTTTCACACGCTTGGAAAGAAAAACCCTGAAGATTAACAAACACCATCTCCTACCAACCATCAGTGAAAAACGTTTTTCACTGAAGCCCCATTCACTTCTAAGGGCTGTTTCACACGAGCGGATGCCGTGCGTGGCATCCGCTCCGTGAAAGAGTGCCAAGACCCGATGCGGACAGCAGAGGCACGGAGCATTAACATGACTGATAATGCTCCGTGCCTCTCTGTGATCTCTTTACTACAAAATCACACTGTGGGACCAGGACTGTGTGAAAAACGTACACTATAGAACATACTGCGATTTTTTTTTCCTGAACACAGAAATGATGCGTAACAATAATGTGCACAGGCCCATTGAATTGAATGGTCAGGATTCAGTGCAGGAGCTATGCATTCACTTCACTCATTGCACCCATGCGGAAAACTCGCTTGTGTGAAAGGGACCTAAGGGCTCTAGCGTTTCCCTTGGGGGAGTGACGCTTCTTGTGAAGTCTGGACTACAGAAGCACACAGAATTATCATGATTGACAATGCTGTGTGCCTCTGCCCGACCTTTCTGTAAGGCCTCATGCACACGACCGTTGTGTGCATCCGTGGCCGTTGTGACTTTCAATGGGTCCGTGGAAAAATCGGAAAATGCACCGTTTGGCAGCCGCATCCGTGATCCGTTTTTCCTGGCCGTGAAAAAAATATGACCTGTCCTATTTTTTTCACGGCCAACAGTTCACGGACCCATTCAAGTCAACGGGTCCGTGAAAAAACACGGATGCACACAAGATTGTCATCCGCGTCCGTGATCCGTGTCCGTTTTTTCCTATCATTTCAATGGCAAACTTGACTTAGATTTTTTTTGTTCATTTTTCATGTCCGTGGATCCTCCAAAAATCAAAGAAGACCCACGGACGAAAAAACGGTCACGGATCGCGGACATTAAAAAAAAACGGTTGTGTGCATGAGGCCTAACAGAATGATACTGACAGCTTTATGTCACTATTAGTGTTAAGCGAACTTGTATTTCAAGTTTGGCGTCTAAAGTTCAGGTTCGGGTTATCGAAGAATCGCGTTATAGATTCCGCTACCATGGACCAAGTTATTCTCCGTGGTAGCGGAATCCATAACGCGATTCTTCGATAACCCGAACTTTAGACACAGAACTTAAAGGGAACCTGTCACCAGGATTTTGTGTATAGAGCTGAGGACATGGGTTGTTAGATGGCCGCTAGCACATCCGCAATACCCAGTCCCCGTAGCTCTGTGTGCTTTTATTGTGTAAAAAAACCGATTTGATACATATGCAAATTAACCTGTGATGAGTCCTGTATGTGAGATGAGTCAGGGACCAGGACTCCTCTCAGGTTAATTTGCATATGTATCAAATCTTTTTTTTTACACAATAAAAGCACACAGAGCTATGGGGACTGGGTATTGCGGATGTGCTAGCGGCCATCTAGCAACCCATGTCATCAGCTCTGTACACAAAATCCTGATGACAGGTTCCCTTTAAAACACTCAATACTAGTCACTATGATTCGGTAGTGTCAAGACCGTACGATCCCTGTCTCACAAGGAGCGTGATTCCTGCAAGGGACCCGCTCGTGTGAAAGAGCCCCAAATGCGGTTTTTATTTTTTGCATTTACTGCTTATATTTTTACTATTTAAAAGTGACCAGGATTTATGCCCATCCAAGTGCTCTTGACTGTCGATATCATGGACTTACTCTTTTTAATCATGTGTACTCAATAAAAATCTTTTTGCTTTTCTATACAACTGTGTGGCAGTGTGCTAGTTTGTGGTTTGTCGAAGTTATGTAAGTTATGACGAGGCGCACACATTGTCATAAATTAGACAAATCTAACGGCAGAGCAAGGGGGAAACTAGGACCAGTGTAAAAAGCTGGTGTTAGTAAATGTGCCCCATTACCTCCTGACCAAGTGCAGCCATTTTCCCAGCTAGTACTTTGGGCAAACTTGCAGGTCTGTAGCTGGCATGTAATGGGGTGCAAGTGTACCCCAAAATATCAATGTACCGCCAGTTTGGGCACGTCTTGCTGCTTGCTTCTGCAGCCTGCCCTATCTGTAGTTCTGACAAGCTCCCCCACCCCTTCAGCCTGGTCTCCTAAGGCCTCTTTCACACAAACAAAACGGATTGTGTCAGGGTGCGTTCAGTGAAAATCGCACCATTTCGCAAGCAAGTTCAGCGCAGGTGCAATCAGTTTTGATGAGTTTTTCACACGCGTGAATAAAAAAACTGAAGGTTTATACATCTCCTAGCAACCATCTGTGAAAAACGCGCTGCAGTCACCTGACCTTCTGCAGCGTCAGGTGAGAGTGCGCCCTGTGCATCCTGACACTGCAGGCAGCCAGGACACAGCAGCATGGGCCCCGGGAACAGCAAGTAGGAGGAGGGGTAAGTACAGCGCTTCTCTCCCCCTCCTTCTGCGTACTAGTAAGTGCTTCCATAATGGAAGCGCTCACTAGTATTCCCTTTGTAAGATGCACTGCATCTTATAAACGGAAATATACAGCACCACTGGTTATGGGAGCCCCATTCACTTCTATGGTGTCAGGGCTGCGTGAAAAGTGCAGAATATAGAACATATTCGTAACAATAGGGCCCCCATGGCCAGTTGTGTTGTATATTTCCGTTTATAAGATGCAGTGCATCTTACAAAGGGAATACTAGTGAGCGCTTCCATTATGGAAGCACTTACTAGTACGCAGAAGGAGGGGGAGAGAAGCGCATTACTTACCCCTCCTCCTACTTGCTGTTCCCGGGGCCCGTGCTGCTGTGTCCTGGCGGCATGCAGCGTCAGTATGTACAGGGCGCACTCTCACCTGACGCTGCAGGAGGTCAGGTGACTGCTGCGCAGGCCCTGGGAACAGAAGAGAACGGGAGACCAGCAAAGATAAGTTTATTTATTTTATGGTCTGATATGGGGGTCTGAAGGGTCTGATGAGAGATTTAAGGGCTCTGAAGAGTCTGATTGACATTAGAGATCTCGGAGAAGGCAGCAACAGCAGGGACCACACTCCTGTCGTCAGACAGCTGCGTGGCGGCTGTTGCTACCTCCTCTTCCTCATCCGATGCCATGAATGGCTGCGCATCTGTAAGGTCTGGGAATGGATGGGAAAATAATTCCTCTGACTCGAGTGGAGAGGCTATGGTGGAGGTGGTATCTTTAGGGGTGCACATAGCAGAGAGTGAGGAGGGTGCAGATACAGAGGATGAGGAGGGTGCATAAGAGGAAGGCTGAGTGAGCCACTCAACCAACTCTGGTGTGTCCTTTGACGTAATCGCACCAGAGCGATTGTTTGGTGGAAGCCGGTGTATTGTAGGCCTCAATCAATATTTTATGCAAGCCGGTGTATCACACCCCTCAATCAGTATTTTGTGGAAGCAGGTATATCAATCCTCTTTTAGTATTTTGTGGAAACAGATATATAGAAGAAGAAGAAGAAGAAAATCCCTTTATTGTCCCTCAGTGGGGAAATTTTGGCATAACAGCAGCAATCCCATTCACAACAGGAGCAAAAAAAGAGTAATTTGAAATTAAAGAGTAAAATACAAGAAAAACATAACACAGAATTTACTTAAAAAATTCACTACTGGGTTTCTGGGAACAGTGGTGGTTATACATCCTAACCACTGCTGGGAGGAAGGACATCCGATAACGTTCCTTCGTTCACCTAGGATGCAGCAGTCTGTCACTGAAGGAGCTCTCCAGCTCCACCACAGCTTAGTGCATGGGGTGGGAGACATTGTCTAACAATGATGTTCATTTTGCTAGAGTTCTTTTGTCACCCACCTCCTGCACTGGATCAAGGGGACAACCTAGAACAGAGCTGGCCTTCTTAATGAGCTTATCTAATCTCTGTCTCTTAGACACAGATAAGCTGCTCCCCCAACAAACCACACCATAGAATATGGCTGATGCCACCACTGAGTCAAAGAAGGTCTTTAGGAGCGTCCCCTACACTCCAAATGACCCCAGTCTCAACAGATAGAGTCTGCTCTGACCCTTTTTGAAAAGAGCATCAATGTTATGGCTCCAGTCCAGTTTGTTGTTCAGGTGAATACCCAGGTACTTATAAGAGTCCACCACCTCAATGTCCGTTCCCTGTATGTTCAACGGAACCAAAACAGAGGGCTTGTGTCTGCGGAAATCCACCACCAGCTCCTTGGTTTTGCCTGCGTTGATCTGGAGCTGGTTCTGCTAACACCAGTAGAACCCCTTAATGAGTATTGGCTGGAAACCGGTATGTTCAAACCCCATAATCAATATTCGGTGGAAGCTGGTGTATTGCAGGCCTCAATCAATATTTGGTGGAAGCCGGTATATCTATCCCCTCTATCAGTATTTTGTGGAAACAGGTATATAGAACCCTTAACGAAAATTTGCTGAACACCGGTATATCAAGCACCTTAATAAATATTTGGTAGAAGCCGGTGTATCAAACCCCTCAATCAATATTTTTTGGAAGCCGGTGTATCACACCCCTCATACAGTATTTTGTAGAAGCAGGTATATCAAACCCCTTAATCAGTATTTTGTGGAAGCAGGTATATCGCAACCCTCAATCAGTTTTTTTGGGGGGGGCAACAGGTATATCACACCAGTTGCAATTAGTTATTCCAATAGCGTTTGTCCCTCTATCTAGCTGCGGTATCTCAGCAGAACCGCATACAACTGCTGCACAATACAAATACACTATAATTAAATTTCTATATTAGAAGGTATATTATAGGTCTAATATGATACGTTAGAATGTAGATGGGGCTCTCCCAATGCTATTATAAAAAAGGTGCACTGACCTCTGTGATTCACCTTATCACAAAATATGAAAATTGAATAGTTTAAAAGAAGGGGTTGGCACTCCAATTTCAGAATCACTCCAATTTTAAGAAAAAAAAAATGTTTACATTTTTTACGTTTTGTGAGCAATACGAATAGATGAGTTGGTATTATTGATCACTATCGATTATTTTATAAGGGGGATGCTAGTAAGTCATCTGTTGTCACGCCGGACGGGATCTCAGACATACAGATAAACCAGCAAACCAGGCTCTAGGCGAGAAGCAGGGGAAGGGTCACCTCCTAGCAACTCCCTGCCTGCTCTGCTCAGCCCACATACACACCTTAATGGTAGGAATGATGTGTCTTTGTGCCTTGACTAAAACACCCTGGATTCCCTGAGATGGTGAAAAAGGGGAATAGGAGCAGCCTGCTCGCACAGAACCTGGGATGGGAGAGATGACACCAACACAACCAAGATAGCAAACAACAAAAACTGAAACCACACTAATCTTTTCTGAGCTGGAACAGACAACCTTCCCTCCTTGCTTCCAAGGCCAGAATGATTTCTATAACCCGCTCAGAGCACTGGGATAGAGAGCCATTTAAACTAATGACCCCACCCAGTGCCACTGATGGGAGGCAGATCCAGCACGGCTCCTAAACAGAACACTAAACATGTGCTGCAATTCTGGCCGACCTCCGTACATAGTCAGAGCAGGACATGACATCTGTATATGGAAGATTGATATGAAATTGCGGCAATGAGCCAGAAGACTGTTATAGTGAATGTCAAATAGTTAGTTTTTATTATTCTATTGCCTTACGATTATGAATGATTATGAATTTTTATTATATGAATGTCATCATACTGCAGTACTGATAGGGATACATAACATTTGAAATATGGAAAAAGAATAATTGAATCAAATCTATCTCAGGTTTTAGCATGACCTGAATGATTCAGACACCTATGGAGTATTTATTGCTGTCATAGATCATATGGGGGTTTAACTACTGAGAAAGGAACAGTGTAGCTGTTCCGAAACGCGTCTGGTGTACTACTACCCCCTATGCATGCACTTTAATGGACCACCAGCTTTAATTTTTCAAAAGGAGCGCTCTGGGATTATACCTAACTAAAGCGGAAAAAACGGTCAGCTGATTTTCTCACATGATGCACTCATAGCTCCGCTCAATTAAACCAACAGCCATTTGCACGCAAGAGTGGCGCCGGAGCAGAGAAACTCCCAAGCAGGAGGCAGTATCGGAGGTAAAGACAGGAGTGCCGATAACCACGTGGGACGCCAAGCTAGGCACCGAAACCCTGACTCTCGTACTACAGAACCGTGAGTAAGCTGACCTAACTAACATAGATATGAATGTGTGGAAGTACTAACAACCGATCAACACAGCTGGGTATGCGTACCTCGAGCAAATGTAACATTGTTTACCTTTCTTGGCGGACATTTTAGAATAATACAAATGGGTTCATACATGGAAGGACGCCAGTAAAACACTACAAGTGACCTTTAAACTAAATGGAAACGAGATATTGTTGCAACAGATAACATATAAGGAATACATCATCCTTCAACAACTATGTCCTTGTAGTAACCAATATATGTACTGGACAATTATTACAATAAGTGACAATAGGCCATTTGTATTGCAGCAGGAGTGGACTGTGCGGAACCTTTGCACCCAAAGAACAATATTGTTATGATGTAAATTGCATATAGTTATATAAATAGTATGGTTCTACTTTTAATACTATTTCACCTTTGGATGACAACACTTATGGTATATTGGTGATCCAATATTATGTAATGTCCCACTAGGTAAATGTGGGTTCTACACAAGGGTAAATATGGCCACGTTATTCTCCACCTCCTGTGGAACATGATCATTGTATTTTATATGATGTTTTTATGTGATTTCCCTGTTATCTCCTGTATCAGGCCTGTTAGGGGTAGTTCCTCCTCCTAGACAGTAGAGGGAGCTAGGGAACCCCTAGTATATATAGTTAGGCCCAGACAGGAAAGAGGCAGTGCAGTATAGTCCAGGAGGCTAGTTAGTGCAGTCTAGACTGCCTGAGCAGAAGAAGCTCAGAAGCTGCCATCCAGGGGAAGAGTTTGCCTCCTGAGAAACCAAGTTCCCTTAAAGGTGCAGTGCAGAGCCAAGTGTATTCCCAGCCAAACAGAGAGCTGAAGGGCAGAAGGATATTCTACAGCAAGGAGATATATACCAGAGGAAGGTTTCCCTACCCAAGGATAAAGTCAGCAATAGGGCATACGGGCCTTGAAGAAAGACAGACAGGATTCTGAGGAAAAGTGCAGCCTGTTCTGTAAGTGAATTTACCCTCTGAGTATCTTGTAAAGACTTTGCCTGCGATTATTGTAAAGCCTGCCTGTATCCAACCTTTCTACATGTGGAGCTAACCAAAGACTGTAAATAGTTGAACTGTTTCAGTAAAAGGAAGTTTTGGTTCACTGCAACTTGTGTTCCTCAATTATTCCTACAATAAATCGTGCCACCGTTACCGTCACTGGCGTCGCAAACCTAAAGGGATCTTGCCACCGGCACATTAAACCTGCAACACCCAGGGCACCTCACCTTCCACCTGGCCTAGTCCCTATACACAGCGTTCCACAGAGGATCCATGTGCCAGCCTCTCCATCACTGCTGTACACCTGCCCAGGGTATATAAAAAATGTGAGTACCAAAAACACCCTCTGTTAGTAACTACCCCTGTGACCTCACCATTCGCCTCACCCTGCAGGGCTGCGCACTGCAATTATAGGTATATCGCACCCCTCAATGATTTATTTGTTACTATTTTTTTTGGGCAACAGGTATATTACACTACAGGGAGTGCAGAATTATTAGGCAAGTTGTATTTTTGAGGATTAATTTTATTATTGAACAACAGCCATGTTCTCAATGAACTCAAAAAACTCATTAATATCAAAGCTGAATATTTTTGGAAGTAGTTTTTAGTTTGTTTTTAGTTTTAGCTATTTTAGGGGGATATCTGTGTGTGCAGGTGACTATTACTGTGCATAATTATTAGGCAACTTAACAAAAAACAAATATATACCCATTTCAATTATTTATTTTTACCAGTGAAACCAATATAACATCTCAACATTCACAAATATACATTTCTGACATTCAAAAACAAAACAAAAACAAATCAGTGACCAATATAGCCACCTTTCTTTGCAAGGACACTCAAAAGCCTGCCATCCATGGATTCTGTCAGTGTTTTGATCTGTTCACCATCAACATTGCGTGCAGCAGCAACCACTGCCTCCCAGACACTGTTCAGAGAGGTGTACTGTTTTCCCTCCTTGTAAATCTCACATTTGATGATGGACCACAGGTTCTCAATGGGGTTCAGATCAGGTGAACAAGGAGGCCATGTCATTAGATTTTCTTCTTTTATACCCTTTCTTGCCAGCCACGCTGTGGAGTACTTGGACGTGTGTGATGGAGCATTGTCCTGCATGAAAATCATGTTTTTCTTGAAGGAAGCAGACTTCTTCCTGTACCACTGCTTGAAGAAGGTGTCTTCCAGAAACTGGCAGTAGGACTGGGAGTTGAGCTTGACTCCATCCTCAACCCGAAAAGGCCCCACAAGCTCATCTTTGATGATACCAGCCCAAACCAGTACTCCACCTCCACCTTGCTGGCGTCTGAGTCGGACTGGAGCTCTCTGCCCTTTACCAATCCAGCCACGGGCCCATCCATCTGGCCCATCAAGACTCACTCTCATTTCATCAGTCCATAAAACCTTAGAAAAATCAGTCTTGAGATATTTCTTGGCCCAGTCTTGACGTTTCAGCTTGTGTGTCTTGTTCAGTGGTGGTCGTCTTTCAGCCTTTCTTACCTTGGCCATGTCTCTGAGTATTGCACACCTTGTGCTTTTGGGCACTCCAGTGATGTTGCAGCTCTGAAATATGGCCAAACTGGTGGCAAGTGGCATCTTGGCAGCTGCACGCTTGACTTTTCTCAGTTCATGGGCAGTTATTTTGCGCCTTGGTTTTTCCACACGCTTCTTGCGACCCTGTTGACTATTTTGAATGAAACGCTTGATTGTTCGATGATCACGCTTCAGAAGCTTTGCAATTTTAAGAGTGCTGCATCCCTCTGCAAGATATCTCACTATTTTAGACTTTTCTGAGCCTGTCAAGTCCTTCTTTTGACCCATTTTGCCAAAGGAAAGGAAGTTGCCTAATAATTATGCACACCTGATATAGGGTGTTGATGTCATTAGACCACACCCCTTCTCATTACAGAGATGCACATCACCTAATATGCTTAATTGGTAGTAGGCTTTCGAGCCTATACAGCTTGGAGTAAGACAACATGCATAAAGAGGATGATGTGGTCAAAATACTCATTTGCCTAATAATTCTGCACTCCCTGTAGTTGCAATTAGCTACTTCAAATAGCGTTTGTCCCTGCGGTATCGCAGCAATACAAATGCACTATAATTTACTTTTTATGTTAGAAATTATATTATAGGTATATTACACCCCTCAATCAGTTATTTTTTTTTTGGGGGGGGGGGGGCAACAGGTATATCACACCAGTTGCAATTAGTTATTCCAATAGCGTTTGTCCCCCTATCTAGCTGCAGCAGCAGAACCGCACACAACTGCTGCACAATACAAATGCACTATAATATACTTTCCATATTAGAAAGTATATTATAAGCATATTACACCCCTCAATAAGTCGCACCTATCGATAGCACACCTATACCTTAAAAGGACTTTCGTGGCCCTATTAGCTAGCGTTTAGTGTCCCTAACAGCCTATCCCTGCTCCACACAGCAACCTCTCCCTACACTGGCAAAAGACTGAATGTAAAATGGCAGCTAGATCCGGTTTATTTATAAGGTAGGGGTATGTCCATGTGCTGAAATGTCTCAATTGGCTGTTCTGTACCACCTGATGGATGTTAGAAACACAAAAGGGGGGGGGGGGGGGGTCAGCACATCCCAATGCACAGCTGCTTGTTGCTTGTGGCTGCAAATATACATCTGACAAACACATGGTGCAACAGCACTCTACAAACCAAAAGTAGAGTACAAAAGTATATTACATTACAAATGCTATGCTAATAACAGAGATGCTTAGCAAATACATTTTGTACAAAATCATTTGAGCCCGTCTGCCGCACGCCAAGGCGATCTCTATAACACATGAAATCCAGGAAGTGCAGGTCCCACATGCATGCTGGGCCCCTTTTGATTTATGTCTGTGTGGAGCCAAAATGGCATTCATTGAATCCAGGGGCTACAAGTACCAGCATGCATACTGAGCAGACTATGTATTCAATCTAATTAAAATCAGCCTGCGAGGCAGGGGAGGGGCAGGATGGAGTGCACGACCCAGCATATAGGAGTCAGCCACTACTCCTATGCATAATACTAGAAACACAAAAGGGGGGGTCAGCACATCCCAATACGCAGGTGCACGTTGCTGTTGCACCATGTGTTTGCCACCTGATGGATGTGTCATGGGTCAAAGTTCGGCGCTATGCAAAACAATATGTCGCATGCGAATATCACCATATGTTTACATGTTCGGCGAATCGCAAACTATTAAAGTTCGCCGCGAAACGACAGCTGGGCGAACCGCAAGGCGATCTCTAGTCCGCATCTGTTCAGCAGAACTGCATAACAGATGCAGACTCAAATATACGGTTGTGTGAATGGGCCCTGACAGTTAACGGGGTGGTCCGGGTTCAGAGCTGATCCCAGACATACCCTTATTTTCACTCAGGCAGCACCCCTGATGCTGGCATTGGAGCATCTCATGCTCCGATGCGCTCCCTTGCCCTGCGCTAGATCACGCAGGGCACAAGCTCTTTTGTTTGCAATAACACAATGCTGAGTGGAAGCTTCCACCCGGCAGTGTGTTCGGTAACGTCACCGGCTTAGATAGGTGTGCTTTAGTGCTGCCCTAGCCGTTTTACTGGCTAGGGCAGCGTTGAAGCCCGCCCATCAGTGCCGGTGACATCACTGGGCTTCCTGGCAGCCCCGATACGTCACCGGAACTCTTGAAAATGCCTTTGCCGCAAGCGATTTAGCGCAGGGCAAAGGAGAGCATTGGAGCATTAACTGCTCCAGTGCTCAAGTCAGGGGGGGCTGTCTGGGTGAAAATAGAGGTATGTCCGGGTTCAGCTCTGAAACCGGACAACCCCTTTACCTGTCAGTATCACAGACTTAGATTCAGGATGGGAGCCTGCAGGATCACGCTGGACCTCCTTCTGTCAGCACTCCATCATCTGAAACTAATCAATCTTAGCTGCCACCACTCATCATAGGCTGACGAGACACCTTGCATTAACCTCTTCCAGACACAGGGCGTACAGGTACGCCCTTATGTCCTGGTACTTATAGGACACAGGGCGGTGATCGGAACCCGGTGCCTGCTCAAATCATTGAGCAGGCACCTGGGGCAAATGCGCCAGGGGTCCTGTGACCCCCCCCGTCTAGGCGATCGCAGAAAACCGCAGGTCAATTCAGACCTGCGGTTTGCTGCGTTTCCGGGTTATTCGGGTCTCTGAGGACCCGGAGCAGGATGGTGATCGGTGGTGTGATTTTTACCCCACCAATCACCATCCTGCGATCCCTAGTGGTGATGGTGACATCACCTCTCAGGATCGCCTCTGATTGGTAGGAGGGCGGGCCGGTGGGAGATTCAAATGATAGCAGCGCTCCTCTCCTCCTCCTTTTGTGTCCGGAGCCCGAGGAGAGAGGAGCGCTGCCTGCACGTGCCGGATCTGAGACAGCATCTGTGCCCCAGCACCCATCCTTGCCCCAAGACCCGATCTGTGCCCCAGCACCCCCATCTTATCTGCAGGTAATTAGGGAAAGTCTAGGGAAAGGTTGGGCTAGGCAGGGAAAATAAAGGGAAAGTTGGTGTGAAAAAAAAGTTTTCTTGGATCACTCTAAGTAGGGTGTCTGGAGTGCACAGAACAGCTGTGTGACCCTATACCCCCCAGGGGTGCTGCTGCTTGCCCCCCTGCTCCCCCCCACAACTTTTTTTGTGCATACGCTGACTGTGGCCGGCACTCTTAGCGTCCGGCCACTGTTAGCGCATCGCACACCCCACTGCTGATCAACTTCAGACGGTTGATCAGCGGTTTTGAATTTTTTTTAACTTTTTTTCACATTTTTTTCCCCCTTTTTTTTTTTTTAGTCTTTTTTTTTTCTGTTAGTTTTAGGGATAAAGTACGCAAACACCCGTGCCCCCACACACACGCACACCAAATAAAGATTTACACACACGCACATACACACGCAGACACACACTCCCCTATGGCCCGCTGGACGTTCTCGGCCGAGGAGGCATACGCTCAGCTTGCCTCCGACTCCGAAAGTCCCAGTGAGGACGAGGATGACCCCACTTTCCTGTTGTCATCCGTGTCCTCCTCATCATCTAGCCGCCAGGTGGAGCAAGGGGACCGCCATGCTAGGGACCCTGTGGCCCACCCTAGTACGAGCAGCTCTGGGGCTCGTACTAATTTTCCGCCCCACCAGTTAAATCCACCGGAGCCCCCTGCCGGTGAACTTGTCTGGTGTACCCCAGAGCGATACGAGCCCGTGATTCCTGATTTTGTAGGCCAATCAGGAATCCAGATTTCCACAGTGGGCTTCACTGAATATGACTTTTTTTAGTCATTTTTTCAGTGACCCACTGGTAAATCTGATGGTGGAGCAGATGAATCTGTACGCCCAACAGTTCGTTGCTTAACACCCAGGCTCCTTTTTGGCCAGGCCCGGTGGCTGGACCCCGGTCAGTGCAGCCGAGATGAGGACATTTTGGGGCCTCGTGCTGCATATGGGCCTAGTCAAGAAACCTAGTGTCAGGCATTACTAGAGTGGGGACGTCCTATACCACACCCCACTTTACAGTACGGCCATGACACGCTCCCGGTTTGAGACCATTCGGAAATGTCTGCATTATTCAGATAATGCAGCATGTCCCCCCCCCCCCCCCCCCCCCAAGGTGATCCTGCCTATGACCGTCTGTATAAGATACGTCCGGTCATCGATCACTTTGGGGTCAAATTTGTACAGGCCTACGTACCTGGAAGGGAGGTCGCGGTTGATGAGTCTCTCATTGCGTTCAAGGGGAGACTCATTTTCCGCCAGTATGTTCCCTCAAAGCGGGCGAGGTATGGCGTGAAGCTGTACAAACTTTGTGAGGGTCCCTTAGGGTACACTTACAAGTTTCGTGTGTATGAGGGGCGAGATTCCCGTATTAAACCCCCAGAATGTCCCCCACTCTGGGTGTTAGCGGGAAACTTGTGTGGGACCTTATGTACCCACTGCTAGATAAGGGTTACCACCTTTATGTGGATAACTTTTATACCAGTATCCCCTTGTTCCAGTCCCTCGCCGCCAGATCCACGTCCGCTTGTGGGACCGTGTGGAAAAATCAACGCGGCCTCCCTGCCCACCCCCAGGGGTGAGACCCGTGCCCTTACCAGTGAAAACATGTTGCTTGTCAGATAGAAGGTCAAGAGGGATGTCCTTGCACTGTCCACCATTCATGGTAATTGCATCACCCCTGTCCCTGTGCGAGGTACAGCGGCAACGGTCCTCAAGCCCGATTGTATCGTCGACTACAATCAGGCACCTGGGGCACCATTCAGAGCACCGCAGGCTTGAAGGAGGGGAGGAGCGCGGGGAGCTGAACGTTGAGTGACGGGACATCAGCTCCCGGCCCCCCCCCCCCCCCCCTCCTTAGTACGCCACTGTGTAGCTCGGTCTCAGTTCCCTGCCTTTTGGTGTGTGGTGAGTTGTGTGTTGATTGGTCGGTGCGCCGCTCATGCGCACTTCAATGATCGCCACACACGCATGGACACCAGCCCTGAGCACGCACACAGGGCTTTTATTAGTATAGATAACATAGTATATAAGGCCGAAAAAAGACATTTGTCCATCCAGTTCGGCCTGTCATCCTGCAAGTTGATCCACAGGATGTTTGTGAATAATGCTTTATTTGCATATAAAAAGGTACATCATTGAATAATATATTATCAGTGACATCTGTACAAAGAAAAGGGGAGACAAGTACATTCCAGTATTTGAACATTGTTCTTTAATCACTTTGGAATGACGATCATATTTTGAAACTGATGTTTAATTTTAATGCTTCTTATTTCATTTCTTTTATTTCAACCAATCCTCATTACCGCTTTTCCCCTATACCCCCGCTGTACCAATTACTCCACAATCTGTGCTCTATTCCTCTCATCTTCCCTATCTGAACTGGATGGGAGGTAACGGCCTATAAGAGTTATGTTGTATGTGTATAAATCATTTCAGCTGTATAAAACCAGATGCTATTGTGTATTCCTGTACAAAGGATGCTAATCACATTTCCAGAAAGGTTCTTCCTGAATTGCCGCTATGACCTGGCTCCTAACGAAGGGAGACAAGATCCAGGACGTTGGGGGCTATTAAAGTCATTTGCAGACAAAAGGTCCCAAACTGTCCTTCCTTCCAGCTAGCTCAGAGCTGTTGGTAGAAGTAATTTATGCCACAGCCATCACGACTGAAGTCATCTAAAGCTTGAGAAGAGACATATGATCCATAGACCCAAGGGATACTTCAAAAGCAAACTTGCCATAATTTACGTTTTTTAATGTTCTTATGATCAGTGAGCGTAGGTGCATCTTTGGTCACAAGTGCAGGATTTTCAGACCCAGGAAACCTAGTCAATTAGATATTGGTCGAATGGATTCATAATTTCATATTCATGTTTGGTATGCCTGAGTTGGTAAAAATATCCTTCATAACTTGTCGGTCATATTATCCCTCTCAGAGATACTTAAAAGAAGTTGGCTTAGGTTCAGATTATGCCATAACATTTAGCCAGCTCCTGTCACATGAGTAATAGGAGGGGGCTCCCATGGCATACTGCAAACCACACATGGTTAGAACCCGGAGATACATCTGATGAGATTTCTGCTCTGCTCCCGGCGTGGATCCCTAAAGGGGTTTTGTCACTTCAGCAAGTGGCATTTATCATATAGAGAAAGTTAATACAAGGCACCTACTAATGTATTGTTATTATCCATATTGCTTCCTTTGCTGGCTGGATTCATTTTTACATAACATTATACACTGCTTGTTTCCATGGTTACGACCATGTAATTATTTTTTTTTTTATAGTCTGCAAGAACAGCCACGCTGATGGATTGCAGGGTGGTCGTAACCATGGAAATGGGCTGTGTATAATGTGAAGGAAAAATGAATCCAGCCAGAAAGGGAGGCAATATGGACAATCACAATACATTAGCAAGTGCCTTGTATTAACTTTCTCAACATAATAAATGCTAATTGCTGAAGTGAGACAATCCCTTTTAATCGATCGAATTGGTAGGCAATTCATAAATGTATCTCTTTTCTTTTCTGTGGAACATATTCTGCAAGCTTTACAATTCAGGGGTTTAGGTGCAAATAGTTATAAATAACATAGCAAAAGACAAGTCAATAATTAGAACAAGAGGAATGAGGGCCCTGCTCACAAGAGCTTACAATCTATGAGGGGAAAGGGGTGACACAAAAGGTAAAAGTGCTTGTTTTGTACAATGGTCCGGCTATCTTGAAAAAGAGGGGATTAGATATAAAGCTGCATGAACCAGTCACCAGCCAATATCTGTAGTGCTTCTGGGTGCATGGGTACGGTGGAGAGTTTGGTGGAGGATCAAGTTCAGGAAATTATGATAAATGGGCTATATAACCCACAGAAAACTGATCCTGTCTGTTGAGCATATGCTCTCACTCGGTCAGTATTTGGTCAGTAATCCATCAGTATTGCTAATTCCCAAAAAACAGGAGTGGATGTAAAACAGAGATGACACGTGAATGGAATATTTGCATGTCTTCCTTGTTTTGTACCCATTCCTGCTTTTGGCTACCAAATCATAAGCCAATTCTGATGGGACCATACAGGACTTACAGCTGCTACACAGACAGGATCTGTTGTGCGTCTAATTTTTCCTTCCTTCTGGCAGATCAGAAGAAAGGTCAAATAAATGATGATGTCAGCCAGGCCGAAAGCCAAAATAGTGGCCCAGTCATGAATTGGGGAGGGTGTGAACAGCATGAGAAGTCCACAGAGTGTCCCTATGACAGAGTGGTGAGGTGGAAGCAGCATGAGGAGGCCACACAGTGTCCCAATGACAAAGTCTGGAGGTGGTGGCAGTATCAGGAGGCCACAGAGTGGCACAATGACAGTGTGGAGGTGGCAGCAGTATGTGGAGGCCATCGAGTGGCCAGGTTATATAGTGTGGAGATGGCAGCATCAGGAGGCCAGAGAGGCAAGGCGACATAGTGTGGACATGGCATCAGCAGCATGATACAACAGAGTGGCACTGTGACATAGTGTGGACATGGCAGCACCAGGATGCCACAGAGTGGCACTGTGACATAGTGTGGACATGGCAGAACCAGGATGCCACAGAGTGGCAAGGTGACATAGTGTGGACATGGCAGCATCAGTAGGCCACAGAGTGGCAAGGTGACAGTGTGGACATGGCAGCATCAGTAGGCCACAGAGTGGCAAGGTGACAGTGTGGACATGGCAGCATCAGTAGGCCACAGAGTGGCAAGGTGACAGTGTGGACATGGCAGCATCAGTAGGCCACAGAGTGGCAAGGTGACAGTGTGGAGGTGGGTGGCAATACTAGTACTCGCTGAAGATGGTGGCTGAAAGAAGTAGCACTTGGCATCAGATGTTTGGCATCAGGTGGGTAACAGCATCAGAATAGTAGCTGAGGCAGGTAGCCAGAAGAAAATGGTCTCTTTTGTCAAAATGTCAGTGTGGCACCATGGAAGATCTAGTCTGATGCATCAGGCATTGGTGTGTTGAAATCCTGGCTGATCCATGCCTGATTCATCTTGATGCAGTGTCCCACTATGTGCTATATGTGGGCACTTTAAACTCTTGCTAATAATGCGATTCGTTACCACGAAGCGTGAGGAGTTCTCATTCGTTCAAAATCAAATTTGACTTTGTCAGCTTCGATTCGCTCATATTTAATCACAACAGTTGCAATTAGTTGTTCCAATAGCGTTTGTCCCTCTGTATAGCTGCGGTATTTCAGCAGAACCGCACACAAATGCTGCACAATACAAATGCACTATATAGAAATTATATTATAGGTATATCACACACCTGCCTCAATCAATTTTTTTGGTGGGCAACTAATAAATCACACCAGTAGAAATTATTGGTTCCAATAGTATTTGTCACTCTGTTTAGATGTGGCAATGCAGCAAAACCGCAGACAAATGCTGCACTACCTAAATGCACTATATAGAATGTATATTATTGGTATATCACACCCCTGCTTCAATCATTTTTTGGGGGGGCAACTGGTATATCACACCAGTAGAAAATATTTGTTCCAATAGCGTTTGTCACTATCTATAGCTGAGGTAACGCAGAAAAACCGCAAACAACTGCTGCACTACACAAATGCACTATATAGAAAGTACAAACCGGATTCCAAAAAAGTTGGGACACTAAACAAATTATGAATAAAAACTGAATGCAATGATGTGGAGATGGCAAATGTCAATATTTTATTTGTAATAGAACGTAGATGACAGATCAAACGTTTAATCCGAGTAAATGTATAATTTTAAAGGAAAAATACGTTGATTCAAATTTTCACGGTGTCAACAAATCCCCAAAAAGTTGGGACAAGTAGCAATAAGAGGCTGGAAAAAGTAAATTTGAGCATAACGAAGAGCTGGAAGACCAATTAACACTAATTAGGTCAATTGGCAACATGATTGGGTATAAAAAGAGCTTCTCAGAGTGGCAGTGTCTCTCAGAAGCCAAGATGGGTAGAGGATCACCAATTCCCACAATGTTGCGCAGAAAGATAGTGGAGCAATATCAGAAAGGTGTTACCCAGCGAAAAATTGCAAAGACTTTGCATCTATCATCATGTGCATAACATCATCCGAAGATTCAGAGAATCTGGAACAATCTCTGTGCGTAAGGGTCAAGGCCGTAAAACCATATTGGATGCCCGTGATCTCCGGGCCCTTAAACGACACTGCACCACAAACAGGAATGCTACTGTAAAGGAAATCACAGAATGGGCTCAGGAATACTTCCAGAAACCATTGTCAGTGAACACAATCCACCGTGCCATCCGCCGTTGCCAGCTGAAACTCTACAGTGCAAAGAAGAAGCCATTTCTAAGCAAGATCCACAAGCTCAGGCGTTTTCACTGGGCCAGGGATCATTTAAAATGGAGTGTGGCAAAATGGAAGACTGTTCTGTGGTCAGACGAGTCACGATTCAAAGTTCTTTTTGGAAATCTGGGACGCCATGTCATCCGGACCAAAGAGGACAAGGACAACCCAAGTTGTTATCAACGCTCAGTTCAGAAGCCTGCATCTCTGATGGTATGGGGTTGCATGAGTGCGTGTGGCATGGGCAGCTTGCATGTCTGGAAAGGCACCATCAATGCAGAAAAATATATTCAGGTTCTAGAACAACATATGCTCCCATCCAGACATCATCTCTTTCAGGGAAGACCCTGCATTTTTCAACAAGATAATGCCAGACCACATTCTGCATCAATCACAACATCATGGCTGCGTAGGAGAAGGATCCGGGTACTGAAATGGCCAGTCTGCAGTCCAGATCTTTCACCTATAGAGAACATTTGGCGCATCATAAAGAGGAAGGTGCAACAAAGAAGGCCCAAGACGATTGAACAGTTAGAGGCCTGTATTAGACAAGAATGGGAGAGCATTCCTATTTCTAAACTTGAGAAACTGGTCTCCTCGGTCCCCAGACGTCTGTTGAGTGTTGTAAGAAGAAGGGGAGATGCCACACAGTGGTGAAAATGGCCTTGTCCCAACTTTTTGGGGATTTGTTGACACCATGAAATTCTGATTCAACATATTTTTCCCTTAAAATGGTACATTTTCTCAGTTTAAACTTTTGTTCCGTGATTTATGTTCTATTCTGAATAAAATATTAGAAGTTGGCACCTCCACATCATTGCATTCAGTTTTTATTCACGATTTGTATAGTGTCCCAACTTTTTTGGAATCCGGTTTGTATATTATTGGTATATAACACCCCTGCTTCAATCAGTTTTTTTGGGGGGCAACTGGTATATCGCACTAGTAGAAATTATTTGTTCCAATAGTGTTTGTCACTCTTTGTAGCAGAGGTAACGCAGCAAAACCGCAAACAAATGCTGCACTACCTAAATGCACTATATAGAAAGTATATTATTGGTATATAACACCCATGCCTCAATCATTTTTTTGGGGGGGGGCAACTGGTAAATCACACCAGTAGAAATTATTTGTTCCAATAGCTTTTGGCACTCTGTGTGGCTGCGGTATCTCAGCAGAGCCGCACACAACTGCTGCACAATACAAATGCACTATAATATACTTTCTATGTTAGAAAGTATATTATAAGTATATCACACCCCTCTGTAAGTCAAACCTATCGATAGCACACCTATAGCAGTCCTTAAAAGGACTTGTGTGGCCCTATTAGCTAGCGTTTGCCGTCCCTAACAGCCTGTCCCTGCTCCACACAGCAATCTCCCCCTACACTGGCAAAAGACTGAATATAAAATGGCGGCCAGAGCGGGTCTATTTATAAGGTAGGGGGTATGTCCATGTGCTGAAACAACTCGATTGGCTGTCCTGTACCACCTAATGGATGTGTCATGGGTCAAAGTTCTTGACGATGTAAAAGAATATGGTGGGCGCGAATATCGCCATATGTTCGCTCGTTCGGGGAACAGCGAACAAGCAAAGTTTGCCGTGAAACGACCGCCGGGAACCACAAGGCCATCTCTATATCTAGGTCAGTTTGTTGTGGTGTATTTAGACGACATACAGATGCGTCCTCTCTTACCTGATCTCCAAACTGGAAGTGGTGTTAATTTTGTCCTGACAGCAAAACAACATCATATCGCAAGACTGTAACTAAACTCTAAAAAGCTGCAATACACATCACAACCACTGGGTGATGAGTTCTCCGTATTTAGCTTATTGCTTAAAGGGAACCTGTCACCAGTTTTATGGTGTCCTAACTAAGGGCAACATAAATAAGTGACTGATTCTCTTAGCAAAATGCTGGGTCACTTTCTTCAATTGACCCAGTCAATCTGCCAACATCTTGTATTGAAAAGCTCCAGCTGATAATGAGGAGTCATGAATATCCATGAGCTCCTGACTCTCCCCACCCACCTGCTGCTGATTGACAGTTTTTTTTCCATATGAATCATCAGCAGGTAGGCAGGGGAGTGGCTATAGCTCTGAATTAAATATACGCTGGACTCAATGACATCATGCTGGACTCAAATCAGCTCATTAGCATGCGGCATGTGGCATCTTTGTGTGTATATTATGAGGTAACCATCTGTCACACCAGTAAGTGAATACATTTAAGGTACTTTTTAGTAGTTAATGATTGTATATAATTAGTTCGATTATAATCAAAAATCCACATGACAGGTTCCTTTTAAGCTGCAGAGAAGCTAGTCTCAAATATGAGATATTTAGCAGCAGGCGTATCTATATTTGGTGAGATCTATTGAGAATATTAAATGTGCGAAAGTCAAACACATAAGAATAAAGGAACACTAAATCCAGAATCCAAATATAATGTGTGATACTGCCTGCTTAGCTGCGTATCTAATCATATTATGTGTGATACTGCCTGTTGAGCTGTGTATCTAATCCTATCATATACAGGGAGTGCAGAATTATTAGGCAAGTTGTATTTTTGAGGATTAATTTTATTATTGAACAACAACCATGTTCTCAATGAACCCAAAAAACTCATTAATATCAAAGCTGAATATTTTTGGAAGTAGTTTTTAGTTTGTTTTTAGTTTTAGCTATTTTAGGGGGATATCTGTGTGTGCAGGTGACTATTACTGTACATAATTATTAGGCAACTTAACAAAAAACTAATATATACCCATTTCAATTATTTATTTTTACCAGTGAAACCAATATAACATCTCAACATTCACAAATATACATTTCTGACATTCAAAAACAAAACAAAAACAAATCAGTGACCAATATAGCCACCTTTCTTTGCAAGGACACTCAAAAGCCTGCCATCCATGGATTCTGTCAGTGTTTTGATCTGTTCACCATCAACATTGCGTGCAGCAGCAACCACAGCCTCCCAGACACTGTTCAGAGAGGTGTACTGTTTTCCCTCCTTGTAAATCTCACATTTGATGATGGACCACAGGTTCTCAATGGGGTTCAGATCAGGTGAACAAGGAGGCCATGTCATTAGATTTTCTTCTTTTATACCCTTTCTTGCCAGCCACGTTGTGGAGTACTTGGACGCGTGTGATGGAGCATTGTCCTGCATGAAAATCATGTTTTTCTTACCTTGCAGACTTCTTCCTGTACCACTGCTTGAAGAAGGTGTCTTCCAGAAACTGGCAGTAGGACTGGGAGTTGAGCTTGACTCCATCCTCAACCCAAAAAGGCCCCACAAGCTCATCTTTGATGATACCAGCCCAAACCAGTACTCCACCTCCACCTTGCTGGCGTCTGAGTCGGACTGGAGCTCTCTGCCCTTTACCAATCCAGCCATCTGGCCCATCAAGACTCACTCTCATTTCATCAGTCCATAAAACCTTAGAAAAATCAGTCTTGAGATATTTCTTGGCCCAGTCTTGACGTTTCAGCTTGTGTGTCTTGTTTAGTGGTGGTCGTCTTTCAGCCTTTCTTACCTTGGCCATGTCTCTGAGTATTGCACACCTTGTGCTTTTGGGCACTCCAGTGATGTTGCAGCTCTGAAATATGGCCAAACTGGTGGCAAGTGGCATCTTGGCAGCTGCACGCTTGACTTTTCTCAGTTCATGGGCAGTTATTTTGCGCCTTGGTTTTTCCACACGCTTCTTGCGACCCTGTTGACTATTTTGAATGAAACGCTTGATTCTTTGATGATCACGCTTCAGAAGCTTTGCAATTTTAAGAGTGCTGCATCCCTCTGCAAGATATCTCACTATTTTTTACTTTTCTGAGCCTGTCAAGTCCTTCTTTTGACCCATTTTGCCAAAGGAAAGGAAGTTGCCTAATAATTATGCACACCTGATATAGGGTGTTGATGTCATTAGACCACACCCCTTCTCATTACAGAGATGCACATCACCTAATATGCTTAATTGGTAGTAGGCTTTCGAGCCTATACAGCTTGGAGTAAGACAACATGCATAAAGAGGATGATGTGGTCAAAATACTCATTTGCCTAATAATTCTGCACGTAGTGTGTATATATATATATATATATATATATAAAGAAAATAATGCTCCTGGGCAGCACCACCAAATCGAGGCAAAGTCTGAGTGCCACCAGTTAAGGCGGTGGTCCTACCACCCGTACATACAGCAAAAATAAAGGATACTGCGGCACCTCCAATTCACCAATTAGGTATGACGTTTCGGTTCACTCCATGGAGTCACTGCTTGAAAAAGGTTCCGTGGAGTGAACCGAAACGTTGCGCCTAATTGGTTAATAAAGCACCTGTCACTTTATTGGAGGTGCCGCGGTATCCTTTATTTTTGCTATAGATATATATACACCAACCTAAAGAATTATTTATGAACACCTGTTCTATTTCTCATTAATGCGATTATCTAGTCAACCAATCACATGGCAGTTGCTTCAATGCATGTAGGGTTGTGGTCCTGGCCAAGACAATCACCTGAACTCCAAACTGAATGTCAGAATGGGAAAGAAAGGTGATTTAAGCAATTGTAACTTAATGCCTTTTGCTATTTTATTTTATTTCCTGCCCTTCTGTGTTCATTGTGCCTACAGTCATATTTTTACTTTACAATTCAAATATAAAACCCAACAGCTACATGTGGTTATTTTGTTTTAAGAAATATTTTACTTACAATAACAGCAGTAAAAACAATCACACACATATAAGTACATTCTGTATTACCACACATTATACAGTATTTGCAATGGGAAAGTGCTTATGTAGCATGGCCGAAATTCTGTTTGTTTAAAAAAATAAAACTTTCTTTAAAAAAATTATTGTGTAATGTCTTCTTACACAATAAAACTATTAATTTACAGAATCTAATAACTTGCAACTTTCTCAGGCTGCCAAATTTATAAAGTGAAATACAGTTGGAAAGGGAATGAAACGTCAAAATGGCTGGTGGAATGCTAGTAGTTCTTTATGGCTCTTCCATGGCTGGACTCATTCAAGGTGTCACGGATAATGCCAATCTCTGTTAGTCCCAGCCTGAACCTATTTCGGCATCTGGATAAAATATCCTCCTTCAAGTTGCTGGGCAGAGCTCTCTTTGCCCGACTGCCATCAAAGTTCACAGTCTTAACCCAGGTCAGGTACATCGCATGGGGCACATGCTCTTGGAAGATTGCTTGTGCAAAACAATGAAGCTGTCCCAGACTTGTGGCAAACAATAATTCGGCCAGTTCTGGTGTGATGACAGTTAGAGGAATGTCAGATACAGCTCTTCCAGAGAAGGCAAGGATGTCATGTATGGGTAGGTCCTGCGTTGGCTGTGCCGGTATACTAAACCTGTATGGAATTCCAAGAGATTTATAAGGTCTAAAATAAAGCCAAAGGACTATGCAGGAGTTGATTGATGGGATACTTAAGTTCTGGGATGATGTCCTAACTGTACAACAATGCAACAACTGGAAAATCTACAATTTCTGGCCTCCAGCAGTAGTCTACAACTGGAGTGTGCGGAGTAACTGGGTGGAGTGGCTTGAGTAACTGTGGAAAGGCTGGACTGGGCAGAGTAACTTTATGGAGTGGGCAGAGTAACTGTGTGGCGTGTTTGGAGTGAGTAAGTCATATTAAAAAAGTGCACTTGGCAAGCTTGATAGAGTGAGAAATGCATTTCAACTTTTATTTATTTATATAGCACATATACATGCAATGTTGTTGCCCAAAGTGCTTCACAGTTACATTAAAACATACATTTATAAAAACATTAGTAGCCGATTTGTGTAGGTGGGCTTGAAAATGAGGGAGTGGTGGCAGTTTAAAAATCCTGTTCTGCTTTTTCAGCTCACACTCTAGCTTTTGTCACTCTGCTGGCTGCTCACACACCTGGGTTCCTATGTCAACTCACTCTACAGCAAGGGCAGAGAAGAGCGGTTAAAAACAAACTGCTCCAACTTGCTCACCTCACTGGCGGTTGCCATCTTCAAACAGTTGTAGTTTATAAATTATAAATGCTACAGCAAAGAGCACTATGTAGTAAGTACATAGTATGTCTCTGAAATATTAAAAATGAAGGCACAGTCGTGGGTTAGAAATTGCCCTTCAAATTTGAGGTGGCTAGAGTGGAGTTTCAATAAATGTCATTGGGCGGTGTGAGTTGCAAACAAATGGTCATATTGTGAGAACTATCAGGATTATGGCTTAGCCGTGGAAATTTTTAGTGGCAGCAGGGATAGCTGAATGTTTTGATATGATTTGTGTAGGTGGGCTTGAAAATGAGGGAGTGGTGGCAGTTTAGAAATCATGCCTTGATTTTTCAGCTCACACTCTAGTTTTTGTCAGCTCCCACTCTGAACATTCCACTATTCATTCTTATGGGATTAATTTCGCCACAAAAACGCTGATATTTTGTGACCCATTCGGTGAAACGTTTCACAAAGTAATAGCACACCAATTGGGAACAATCCGGACGTTTCGGTATATTACTGTCTATGTAGTGTAAAAAGTGTGGGAGGAGTTAGGGTGGTAAATTTGACTATAATAATAATAATATATACCGTCAGGTCCATAAATATTGGGACATTGACACAATTCTAACATTTTTGGCTCTATACACCACCACAATGGATTTGAAATGAAACAAAGATGTGCCTTAACTACAGACTGTCAGCTTTAATTTGAGGGTATTTACATCCAAATCAGGTGAACGGTGTAGGAATTACAACAGTTTGCATATGTGCCTCCCACTTGTTAAGGGACCAAAAGTAATGGAACAATTGGCTTCTCAGCTGTTCCATGGCCAGGTGTGTGTTATTCCCTCATTATCCCAATTACAATGAGCAGATAAAAGGCCCAGAGTTCATTTCAAGTGTGCTATTTGCATTTGGAATCTGTTGCTGTCAACACTCAAGATGAGATCCAAAGAGCTGTTGCTATCAGTGAAGCAAGCCATCATTAGGCTGAAAAAACAAAACAAACCCATCAGAGAGATAGCAAAAAGATTAGGCGTGGCCAAAACAACTGTTTGGAACATTCTTAAAAAGAAGCAACGCACCGATGAGCTCACCAAAAGACCCGGAAGACCACGGAAAACAACTGTGGTGGATGACCGAAGAATTATTTTCCTGGTGAAGAAAACACCCTTCACAACAGTTGGCCAGATCAAGAACACTCTTCAGGAGGTAGATGTATGTGTGTCAAAGTCAACAATCAAGAGAAGACTTCACCAGAGTGAATACAGAGGGTTCACCACAAGATGTAAACCATTGGTGAGCCTCAAAAACAGGAAGGCCAGATTAGAGTTTGCCAAACGACATCTAAAAAAGCCTTCAAAGTTCTGGAACAACATCCTATGGACAGATGAGACCAAGATCAACTTGTACCAGAGCGATGGGAAGAGAAGAGTTTGGAGAAGGAAAGGAACTGCTCATGATCCTAAGCATACCACCTCATCAGTGAAGCATGGTGGTGGTAGTGTCATGGCGTGGGCATGTATGGCTGCCAATGGAACTGGTTCTCTTGTATTTATTGATGATGTGACTGCTGACAAAAGCAGCATTATGAATTCGGAAGTGTTTTGGGCAATATTATCTTTCTCATATTCAGCCAAGTGCTTCAGAACTCATTGGACGGTACTTCACAGTGCAGATGGACAATGACCCAAAGCATACTGCAAAAGCAACCAAAGAGTTTTTTTAAGGGAAAGAAGTGGAATGTTATGCAATGGCCAAGTCAATCACCGGACCTAAATACGATTGCGCATGCATTTTACTTGCTGAAGACAAAACTGAAGGGAAAATGCCCCAAGAACAAGCAGGAACTGAAGACAGTTGCAGTAGAGGCCTGGCAGAGCATCACCAGGGATGAAACCCAGTGTCTGGTGATGTCTATGCTTTCCAGACTTCAGGCTGTAATTGACTGTAAAAGATTTGCAACCAAGTATTAAAAAGTGAAAGTTTGATTTATGATTATTATTCTGTCCCATTACTTTTGGTCCCTTAACAAGTGGGAGGCACATATGCAAACTGTTGTAATTCCTACACCGTTCACCTGATTTGGATGTAAATACCCTCAAATTAAAGCTGACAGTCTGCAGTTAAAGCACATTGTCCCAATATTTATGGACCTGACTGTATGTGAGATAACAGTAAGTGGTCTTGCCATGCAAGAGCACTTAATCACATTGATCATCTGTATAAAGTCCTTCCATTAGTGATAGAAAAGAAAGACCATGTAACATTCTGTATCACTAAAGCTTTTCATGTTAGCCATGGAAGAGAAAAGGGCAGACCTACTGTAGATCCATGATGTGGTCCTGGACTACAGCTGCACGATTGTAATTCTTTGGGATTGGGAAATGTTGTAAATTAAAATGGTGCAATTGTTATTTTCTGCATTAAACCCATAATTAAAGTTTATTAAAATTAAACCCTGAATCAGGAGTACTCAAGCATTTTTTCTAAAGGTCCACATACCTGGTTCTGTAAGGGGGACAAAACCAGTGGCATGTAGTGTTCTGTGGAAAGTGTTTATTTATTTATTTTCTCAAAATAAGCACCGCCTCAGGGACCCAAAACAATAAGGCCCCTTTCACACGAGCGAGAATTCCGCGCAGGTGCAATGCGTGAGGTGAATGCATTGCACCCGCACTGAATCCGGACCCATTCACTTCAATGGGGCTGTGCAGATGAGCTGTGATTTTCACGCATCACTTGTGCGTTGCATGAAAATTGCAGCATGCTCTATATTCTGCGTTTTCCACGCAACGCAGGGCCCATAGAAATTAATGGGCTGCGTGAAAATCAAAAGCATCCGCAAGCAAGCGCAGATGCGGTGCAATTTTCAAGCCTGGTTGCTGAGGATGATAGGGATGAGCAACCCCGGATCCCATTAAAGTCTATTCACTGTATTATTTTCCCTTATAACATGGTTATAAGGGAAAATAATAGCATTATTAATACAGAATATTTAGTAAAATGTGGATTAAGGGGTTAAAAATAAATAAAAATTAACTCACATTATCTAATTGATTGCGCAGCCGGCATCGTCTTTCTTTTTCTTTTTTCAAGACCTGCAAAGGGACCTTTAATGGTGAGCGCGGTGATGTCAGCGCAGGTCCTGCTGAATGAAGATAGAATCCTCTATCTTCATTACGTGATCAAAGGTCCTATTGCAGGTCCTGAAAGAAGAAGAAAGAAGACGATGCCGGCTGCGCGAACAAGCGGATGAGGTTTTTTAACACGCGCAATTATCACTGACCTAATCAGAACAAGCTAGTCTGCAAGGGGCTAAAGAATGTTTTGTGTTATGTTTTCCAATAGCCACATGAATGGGCTTCTATAACTTATTTAACTTGTAATCAGGCCTCCTCCACAAGACAGGAAAATACAGGGACTGAAATCCATCAGCACCTCCCCACCTCTCTTATCTCAGCAGTGGCTGGAGTGTACAGCTCCTTATCTCTGTACCTGTATAACACTCTATACAGATACATACAATTAGTGATGGACAAACATCTGCCGGGACGGTTCGCAAACGCAATCAACTGTTTGCGAACCTCAAGTTCGCAGCGGTTCCAATTCATTTTAATGGCAGGCGAACCTGAAAAACCTTCAGCTCATATTTGCAGCCAAGAAATAATTACTAGAAGGGCACAAATAGTCTGTGGGGATTCGCTTTGGTAGGCAGGGTAAGCGGACGCAGTACAGAGGCAAAAACAAGGTTTAAATCAAAGTTCAGTGTTTATTCACACATAGCAAGAAAACAAGCCAAAAGAAAGTGTTCAGTTTTGGTGCCTGTTCACACCACACAAAGTTCACAGTGCAAAAAGACGTCACCTGGTCAGCAGATGATTTTCACCCAGAGTCCGCAGCAGTCTTTAGTGGCCTGTTTCCCCAGCCTATGGCTCACACAAACAGATGACTCAGTGTCTCCAAACCACAGACTCCTCAGCTCCTCTGTCATGGAGGATAATCCACCACCTGAACATGCTGGCTGGGTTTTTTATATTCCAGCCAAAACCCGGCCTGGAACCGTGGGGAACAGCCACCCACCCTGCTCTTTGGCTGCTCCCAATAAGAACCGGCCCGGATTGGCTTTACAGCCATTCTAACAGTTGAAGTGTCAGATTGCACTACAGACCTGACACTTCAGGAAAAAACCCGGTTCTTACCTCACCGAGGCCAGGAACCTCGGTGACACGTATCTTCCGTCAAAGACGGCTCCTTGTTCCTTCTTACATACCTCCCCCCTTTGTTCAACCCTGAGGGGGTGAACACTTGCCAGACAGTGTACGCGGGATAGGGCATCCGCGTTTCCCTGTAACCTGCCTGCCCTGTGTTCCACGGAAAACTTAAAATTTTGCAAAGATAAGAACCACCTGGTGACCCGAGCATTCCTCTCTTTGGCCTGGCTCATCCATTTCAAAGGGGAGTGGTCAGTCACCAGACGGAACCTTCTCCCCAAAAGGTAGTAGCGGAGAGACTCGAGTGCCCACTTGATGGCCAGGCACTCTCTCTCCACTATACTGTACCTAGTCTCGGCTGGGGTGAGCTTCTGGCTGAGGAAGACAACGGGATGCTCCTCCCCGTTGACTTCCTGAGACAGTACAGCACCGAGACCTACCTCGGAGGCATCGGTCTGCACTATAAACTCCCTTTTGAAGTCGGGCGTCACCAAAACCGGGGACCCACACAGGGCCGACTTCAAAGCGGAGAAAGCCTTTTCCGCCTGCTCATTCCAGTGGACCGTCACTGACTTGCGTCCCTTCAAAAGGCCTGTCAATGGTGCGGCGACTGTAGCAAAATTGGGGACAAACCTCATATAGTACCCCACCATACCCAGGAACGATTTTACTTGCCGAGTAGAGACAGGTCGGGGCCAATTCCTAATTGCCTCAATTTTGTTCACCTGAGGTTTGATCACTCCGCGCCCAATGACATACCCCAGGTACTTGGTCTCTTCTAACCCTATCGAGCACTTTTTTGGGTTAGCGGTTAGGCCAGCCTTCCTAAGGGAGTCCACTACAGCCTGGACTTTAGGTAAGTGACTTTCCCAGTCGTTGCTATGGACAACGATATCGTCCAGGTACGCTGAAGCGTATCGACGATGTGGACGGAGTACAATATCCATTAACCTTTGAAACGTGGCGGGAGCGCCATGTAGACCAAAGGGTAATACCTTGTACTGATACAGCCCCTCTGGCGTGACGAAAGCCATTTTTTCTTTGGCAGCCT
Organism: Bufo gargarizans; assembly: GCF_014858855.1. NCBI lineage: Eukaryota > Metazoa > Chordata > Amphibia > Anura > Bufonidae > Bufo > Bufo gargarizans. The sequence goes on from NC_058080.1 coordinate 160,885,704, forward strand.
CCGTCAAGGGTACCTGCCAGTACCCTTTGGTGAGGTCCAACACATAAAAATACCGGGCTTGGCCCAACTTTTCAATAAGCTCATCCACTCCACACGGGGCATGGGATACGCGTCAAACTTGGACACCTCATTAAGTTTGCGGAAGTCATTACAAAACCGCAATGTCCCGTCTGGCTTGGGTATTAATACTATCGGACTGGCCCACTCACTTTTTGACTCCTCGATGACACCCAGCTGGAGCATTAGCTGCACTTCCTCCGTGATGGCTTGTCGCCTAGCCTCGGGTACCCGGTAAGGTTTTAACCGGACTTTCGCCTGAGGCTCAGTGACAATGTCATGCCGGATTACGGACGTGCGTCCAGGGAGGTCTGAGAACACATCCGTATTCCGACTAATGAACTCCCTGGCTTCCTGAGCCTGTTTAGAGGAGAGGCTGTCAGCAATTTTCACTGTGACAGCCGCTTCCCCTGCTTCAGACTGAGGGGCCAAAACCGCTTCCCCTAGGAACCCTGGCCGTGGGCTGTCTTCCGTACAGGTTTTCCTTTCCTTCCACGGCTTGAGCAGATTCACATGGTACACCTGCTCCGGCTTTCGCCTCCCTGGCTGGTGTACTTTGTAATCTACTGGTCCAATTTTTTCTAGTACCTCGTAGGGCCCCTGCCACCTAGCTAGGAACTTGCTATCTACCGTTGGTACCAGAACCAACACCCGATCACCCGGGTTAAAGTTTCGGACCCGAGCCTGCCGATTATAGACCCTACTCTGGGCTCGCTGCGCTGCCTCCATATGCTCCCTAACCAGAGGTAACACTGTCTCCATCCGTCCCTGCATCTGGGTGACATACTCAACTACACTTTTGTGCGGTGTGGTTTGTTGTTCCCACGCCTCTTTGGCGACGTCTAATAAACCACGAGGGTGTCTGCCGTATAGTAGTTCGAAGGGCGAGAACCCAGTAGAGGCCTGGGGCACTTCTCGCACTGCGAACATGAGATAGGGCAGAAGAAGGTCCCTCCCATCCTTAGATACCACTCTTTTCAGCATATTTTTTAACGTCTGGTTAAACCTCTCTACCAGGCCATCCGTTTGCGGATGATACACGGATGTCCGTAACTGTTTTATTTGGAGCAACTTACAGAGTTCCCTCATGACCTTGGACATAAACGGGGTCCCTTGGTCAGTTAGAACCTCCTTAGGCAGACCCACTCTAGAAAACATTTCCATTAACTCCTTAGCTATGAGTTTGGCTGACGTATGACGCAATGGCACCGCCTCGTGGCGTAGTCGAGGATGACCAGAATGTGCTGGTGCCCTCTAGCTGACTTCGGTACTGGGCCTATAAGATCCATAGCGATCCGCTCGAAGGGAACCTCAATAATCGGGAGAGGGACCAGAGGACTACGGAAATGTGGCTGGGGGCTGGTTATCTGGCAGGTTGGGCAAGACTTGCAAAACTCTTCTACCTCTCTGAACACACTGGGCCAGTAAAACCGCTGTAAAATCCGGTCCTGCGTTTTCTGCTGGCCCAGGTGTCCCCCAAGAACATGTTGGTGGGCTAATTTCAACACGAGCTTGCGATATGCCTGGGGCACCACCAGCTGTTCAATATGTTCACCCCGTAGTTTATTTACCCGGTACAGCATCTCCTGTTGAACCACAAAACGGGGGAACATAGATTCGGCCCCCGGTTGTTGCTGCTCACCCTCAACTACTACCACATTTTCCCAGGCTCGAGATAGAGTCGGATCCTGGTGTTGTGCTGTACCGAAATTATCCCTAGAGACATTGAGGTCTGCCAGCTCAGGACCCGGCGGCAAATCCTCTACGTCTCCTACCATCACACTTAACGGGGTTGTCTCCCCCTCTTCCACCGAAGTGGCGGTCACCCCTACCGCTGGTCCTTCTGACTCCGGTTCCCAAGGTTCTGGCCTCCCCCCTGAGTCAGGCCACTCTGCTAGGGGTACATCTGTCTCCCGGGTAACTTTCGTATCTGGCCAGAGTGCCGGGAACCCGGGGAAGTCTCTCCCAATGATCAAGTCATATGGTAGCTTTGTGGCGACGGCCACCTCATGCATCCACCTGCCGGCCACCATTGACAGAGAGACCAGGGCGGTGGGATACTCCTTTAAGTCCCCATGTATGCAAACAACACCGACTCTTCGACCAGTATACTCAGCCGGCCGCACCAGGGCAGCTCTTACCAGGGACACCAGGCTCCCTGAATCCAGCAGAGCCACCGCCAGAGTGCCCCCCACTTCCACCTGGCACAGGTGGCTGTTGTCCATAGTCTCTGAAGTTCCTGTGGCACACAACATCCTGGCATATAATGAGTGGCGGAAGCCATAGTTGGTGTCCATGGGTTCCCCCCGATGGGGACAGTCAGCCCTTATGTGTCCAGGCTCCTGACAACGCCAGCAGACCACCGGGTTGGGGTCGGCAGGGGGTACATCCCGGGCGGGTCTAGCTGGCACCGGCCGCCGGGTCTGGGGTGGAGTTTTCCGGGGTTTGACTGGCCCCCTCCCAAAAGAACCCCCCTGTAGATTTCTGGTGGCCTCATAGCGCTCCACCAGGTCAACCATCTCCAGGGCATTATTCGGAGACACCTGGCCGATCCAGTGCTGGAGAGGGTACGGCAAAGCCCTCCAAAACACATCCGCCAACAGCCGATCCAACATAGCAGTGGGAGTCAACATGTCCGGCTGCAGCCATTTTTGCAAACGGTGCAGCAGATCATAATATTGTGGTCTAGCGGGTTCAGCCGGGTTAAATTCCCACTGATGCACCCTCTGGGCCCGGACCAATACATTCACCCCGAGTCTCGCCAGGATCTCACCTTTTACTGTCGGGTAGTCAGCCGCCTGATCATCGGGGAGATCAAACAATACTTGCTGGGGACCAGATGCCAGGAACGGAGCAACGACCTCAGCCCACTGGTCTCGGGGTAACTTTTCCCTCACGGCCACTTTTTCGAAGACCGCCAGATAGGTCTCGACGTCATCCGAGGGAGTCATCTTCGGAATCGCCGCGCGGACAGCTTTCTGGGCATCGTGGACATTCTGGGACGCTCCTGACGCCTGCAACGCCATCACATGTTGCAATAGCAGCTGGTTCGTTTCTTGTTGCTGCTTGTTAGCCTCCCGCTGCTGCAAGTTAGCCTCCACAAGGGCCTTCACGACCGCCTCCATTTTGTCAGGGGATACGAGTCGTAACCTTGCCGGCTTAATGTAGGACATGCACTTGTGCCCGGATAAACAAAAACTTTTCGGCCTTCAGGCCTGCCTCACTGCGTTTGCCCGCATCCTCCACCAAATGTGGGGATTCGCTTTGGTAGGCAGGGTAAGCGGACGCAGTACAGAGGCAAAAACAAGGTTTAATTCAAAGTTCAGTGTTTATTCACACATAGCAAGAAAACAAGCCAAAAGAAAGTGTTCAGTTTTGGTGCCTGTTCACACCACACAAAGTTCACAGTGCAAAAAGACGTCACCTGGTCAGCAGATGATTTTCACCCAGAGTCCGCAGCAGTCTTTAGTGGCCTGTTTCCCCAGCCTATGGCTCACACAAACAGATGACTCAGTGTCTCCAAACCACAGACTCCTCAGCTCCTCTGTCATGGAGGATAATCCACCACCTGAACATGCTGGCTGGGTTTTTTACATTCCAGCCAAAACCCGGCCTGGAACCGTGGGGAACAGCCACCCACCCTGCTCTTTGGCTGCTCCCAATAAGAACCGGCCCGGATTGGCTTTACAGCCATTCTAACAGTTGAAGTGTCAGATTGCACTACAGACCTGACACTTCAGGAAAAAACCCGGTTCTTACCTCACCGAGGCCAGGAACCTCGGTGACACGTATCTTCCGTCAAAGACGGCTCCTTGTTCCTTCTTACAAGTCCCACAACATGGACAGTGACATACCAGATGTATTATTCGAATTTGCAATCTCCATTATTTTTTTTAAATGCAAAATATCGAAAATATAATTTTGGCGCACGCACATGCGCAAATGCACTATACAGTACCCAAATGCACTATAAAGAAAGTATATAGGTATATAACACCCTGCTTCAATCAGTTTTTTGGGGGGATGACTGGTATATCACACCAGTAGAAATTATTTGTTCCAATAACGCTTGTCCCTCTATATACCTGCAGTATCGCAGCAGAACCGCACACAACTGCCGCACAATACAAATGCACTATAATATACTTTCTAACATAGAAAGTAGATTATAACATTGTACAAGGAAGGCAATCCATTAGAATATACATGAAGATAAAACGTAACCTTTATTAATGTTACTAAGAGGGTCCATTCACATGTCCGTAAGTGTTTTGCGGATCAGCAAAACACGGACAGCGGCAATGTGCATTCCGCAATTTGCGGACCGCATATCGCCGGCACTATAATAGAAAATGCCTAATCTTGTCTGCAATTGCTGACAAGAATAGGACATGTTAATTTTTTTGCAGAAACGGAAGCACAGATGCACAGATGCGCATATGCGGATCCGCATATGCGGATGCGGACAGCATATTCTGGCCCCATTGAAAATTAATGGGTCTGCACCCGTTCCGCAAAATTGCGGAACGGATGCGGACCCATTTTGCGGACGTGTGAATGGAAAAGATATCCCTCAAAATGAAAATAAATAAAATTTAAGCAAAAAGCATAGATGTGGTAGGCAATAACAAGAACCCGGCGGCACTAAATCAGAAACCATATGTCCTACCACAATCCGGGGGGTTCCAGTGCACATCCATGAATCCAGGAGGGAAAACAAAAAAAATCCATCCCTGGCCTAGATGATGATGTGCAACTTTTGTAAAGCTGCTTACTGACGGATAAACTGCTACCGTCAAACCACATTAATTACAGTCTTAAAGGGCCGATCATAAACCTGACTTGGCTAAAACGGACTTTAGCCATATGTGAAAGTGGAGTGAGCTGTCAGTCATGATAAATCTGGCCCTGTGTGTTTTTGACTCATTATAAAAGTATATTATAAGTATATCACACCCCTCTGTGTATCACACATATCGATAGCACACCTATACCAGTCCTTAAAAGGACTTTTGTGGCCCTATTAGCTAGTGTTTGGTGTCCCTAACAGCCTGTCCCTGCTCCACACAGCAACCTCTCCCTACACTGGGAAAACACTGAATGTAAAATGGCGGCCAGATCGGGTTTATTTATAAGGTAGGGGGGTGTGTCCATGTGCTGAAATGTCTCAATTGGCTGTCCTGTACCACCTGATGGATGTGTCATGGGTCAAAGTTCTTCACAATGTAAAAGAATATGGCGGGTGCGAATATCTCCATATGTTCGCATATTGTGTCAGTGAAAACGGATCCGCTCCTATTGACTTACATTGTAAGTCAGGACGGATCCGTTTGGCTCCGCTTCGCCAGGCGGACACCAAAACGCTTCAAGCAGCTTTTTGGTGTCCGCCTCCAGAGTGGAATGGAGCCAAACTGATGCATTCTGAACGGATCCTCATCCATTCAGAATGCATTGGGGCTGAACTGATCCGTTTTGGACTGCTTGTGAGATCCCTGAAACGGATTTCACAAACGGAATTCAAAACGCCAGTGTGAAAGTAGCCTTAGATACACAACTCAGCAGACAGTATCAAACACAATAGGCTTAGACACACGACTCTGCAGACAGTATCACACATGGTAGGATTAGATACACAGCTGAGCAGACAGTGTCACACATGGTAGGTTAAGATACACAGCTCAGCAGACCATATCACACATGGTAGTATTAGATACACAGCTCAGCAGACAGTATCACACATGGTAGGATTAGCTATGCAGTTTAGCAGGCAGTATCACACATGATAGGATTAGATACACAGCTCTGCAGACAGTATCACACAGGATAGGATTAGATACTCAGCTCTGCAGACAGTATCACACAGGATTTTAAATGTCATGCAAAAATTGCAGTATATACTGATACCCAATGTGTCTGAATTGTATTATGAGCATTTGTAATATTTAATAGGACTGTTAAAAGTATATAATAATCTCTGCATAATACTGTGGTTGGTGTGTGTTATTTTAAATATAATAACTATAATACTTGACTAGCACTGTATACTGAAGCCAAGTGTATCTAAATCATCGTATACCGCATATAGAATAGTAATGAACAATAGCACAGGTCAAAATATATGGTAATCTTCGCACAGTAAAATAAAAAGAGCATCTATTTTTCATATATGTTAAATGTAAGACAAAGACCTGATGTGAAACCAGCCAAATTTCACAGTTGTTATTCCATTACCAGGTCTTTACCTTAAGTTCAGCTATTTAGCTAGTAACACAAAGCGCCACCTGCTGTCTGAACGTTGTATAGCTAGTAACACAAAGCGCCACCTGCTGTCTGAACGTTTAATAGCTAGTAACACAAAGCGCCACCTGCTGTCTGAACGTTGTATAGCTAGTAACACAAAGCGCCACCTGCTGTCTTAACGTTGTATAGCTAGTAACACAAAGCGCCACCTGCTGTCTGAACGTTGTGTAGCTAGTAACACAAAGCGCCACCTGCTGTCTGAACGTTTAATAGCTAGTAACACAAAGCGCCACCTGCTGTCTGAACGTTGTATAGCTAGTAACACAAAGCGCCACCTGCTGTCTTAACGTTGTATAGCTAGTAACACAAAGCGCCACCTGCTGTCTGAACGTTTAATAGCTAGTAACACAAAGCGCCACCTGCTGTCTGAACGTTGTATAGCTAGTAACACAAAGCGCCACCTGCTGTCTGAACGTTGTATAGCTAGTAACACAAAGCGCCACCTGCTGTCTGAACGTTGTATAGCTAGTAACACAAAGCGCCACCTGCTGTCTGAACGTTGTATAGCTAGTAACACAAAGCGCCGCCTGCTGTCTGAACGTTGTATAGCTAGTAACACAAAGCGCCACCTGCTGTCTGAACGTTGTATAGCTAGTAACACAAAGCGCCACCTGCTGTCTGAACGTTGTATAGCTAGTAACACAAAGCGCCGCCTGCTGTCTGAACGTTGTATAGCTAGTAACACAAAGCGCCACCTGCTGTCTGAACGTTGTATAGCTAGTAACACAAAGCGCCACCTGCTGTCTGAACGTTGTATAGCTAGTAACACAAAGCGCCGCCTGCTGTCTGAACGTTGTATAGCTAGTAACACAAAGCGCCACCTGCTGTCTGAACGTTGTATAGCTAGTAACACAAAGCGCCACCTGCTGTCTGAACGTTGTATAGCTAGTAACACAAAGCGCCGCCTGCTGTCTGAACGTTGTATAGCTAGTAACACAAAGCGCCACCTGCTGTCTGAACGTTGTATAGCTAGTAACACAAAGCGCCACCTGCTGTCTGAACGTTGTATAGCTAGTAACACAAAGCGCCACCTGCTGTCTGAACGTTGTATAGCTAGTAACACAAAGCGCCACCTGCTGTCTGAACGTTGTATAGCTAGTAACACAAAGCGCCACCTGCTGTCTGAACGTTGTATAGCTAGTAACACAAAGCGCCGCCTGCTGTCTGACCGTTGTATTGCAATTTATCCAATTTAGGCTACTTTCACACTGGCATTTTGGTTTTGTTCAGGGCTCTCACAAGCGGTCCAAAATGGATCAGTTTTGCCCTTAAAGGGAGCCTGTCACCTCTACTATGCTACCCTCACTTAGCGTTTCTAAATGTTCATTGTGTTACCCTAAACATATAAATTACACTTAATTTCATTTGCAGATGAATTCAATAAGTATTAGGCATTTTTCTACTTCCCGACTTTTATGCAAATTAACATAAAAGAGTCATATCTTACTTGTGTGACCAGAGAAGAGTCATATTTTCAAGCTCTGACTCATCTCAGGTTAATTTGCATATGTATCAAATCGTTGTTTTAACACAATAAAAGCACACAGAGCTATGGGGACTGGATATTGCGGATGTGCTAGCGGCCATCTAGCAGCCCATGTCCTCAGCTCTATACCCAAAATCCAGGTGACGGGTTCCCTTTAAAGCATTCTAAATGGATAAGGATCCTCTCAGAATGCATCAGTTTGGCTCAGTTTGGCTCAATTCCGCCTCCATTACGCTTTGGCGGAAACCAAAAAGCTCTATTGACTTTCAATGGTGTTCAAGACGGAACCGTTTTGGCTATGTTACAGATAATACAAATGGATCCGTTCTGAACGGATACATGCAGTTGTATTATTTGTATTATCTGAACGGATGTGTTTGTGCAGATCCATGACGGATCCGCACCAAACGTGAGTGTGAAAGTAGCCTTAGATATAAGGCCATTTCGTGACACACATCTCAGGACATGTTGAGATAAGTGATTAGTTAAGCGTGGACACATCTGTACTGGTGTTCTCTCCCGATTGGTCGTCCCATGTACTTCATGCGAGAAAGGTTCTTCAGAAGCTGAGGGACTGTAATTTGTTCACTAAGTTGATTAAATGCGAGCTTGGAGTTAGAGAACTCTCTTTTCTGGGCTACATTATTATCCCAGAATTTTTGCGTGGATCCGAGTAAGGTGTGTGCCATTGTGGAGTGGGCCAGGCTGACTTCTCTTAAAGCCCTTCAACGGTTCCTGGGCTTTGCAATTTATTATCTGAAATTTATTAAGAATTTCTCAGTCATTGCCAAACCATTGACGGATTTAACCAGGAAGGGGGGTCCTGAGGCTGTGTCTGCCTTTGAAACTCTAGGCACCTGTGCTTGTGCAGCCTGATGTCACACAACCTTTTGTGGTTGAGGTAGACGCCTCTGAGATAGGTATTGGGGCTGTTCTATCTCAGGGGCCGTCCTCCCTGACTAACCTAAAAACCATGTGCTTTCTTTTCCCGAAAGTTCTCTCCTGCAGAGAAAAACTACGATATCGGTAACCGTGAGTGGTTGGCTATCAAATGGGCTTTTGAGGAGTGGCAGCATTTCCTAGAAGGTATTCAAAACGCCCTAATAGAGACCTTTGGGATATCAATACAAAAAGTCAACGGTCATAGGACCAAAAAATCCCTTTAGGGGTCTCCACTGAATACTGTAAAGTGAAATTGTCTCTTTATTTCATTATTTAAAACATACGGTGTCAGGGGGACTGGAGCTCAGGCACCAATGAACAATACAATCTCTATAAGGCCAAAAATGACAATAGAAAGGCAGAATACCCCAGTGACAGCATCATCATCCCTAACACATATAGGTGTGAACACCACCATCATGACAGTGCAACAGAATATGGGCCCCTATAGTCCCCCTTTTTTTAGGATAGAGCAATGTCCAACTAAGGGACAGGGACAAATGGGGCTACAATGCAAAATAGATTTAATTGGCGATGAAAGAGGTCACCAATGGCTGAAATTACATGTGGCCCCAGGGAACCTAGGGTTCCCCTATATGAGAGTTGATAATGTAGATCAATTATCGGAAATGTCGGATACGACCCAAGTTATTAATCTGGCAGCACTGTCCTTAACAGAGGCACAAATTACACTTTTTTAAAAAGAGGCCTCATATTCACACCAGTACCACATTTTGACAAGTTTAGTTGGGTGAAGGATATTAATTTATTTGCACGGAAATTAGCACTGCACAAACAATTTGCCAGTATGTCATCTGATACGGGTAAATGGACACCACCATTTTCACAGTAAAAAAATATTGAGACCTTCGTAGAACTGGTTTCTCAGGATATTGACAAATTAGAAGCTAAAACTGACATTTTTCTGGAAAATCTGACAAATGAGGAATATGTTGCTCTTGAGGAACTAAGGTCAAATAAGAACATAGTCATCAAATCGAGTGTGTCAAGGAACCATGAACCAGACGTACAACAAGAGATAAGTGGAAATAAGAGGGCTTTATTGAAAATCAGCTGTAAGGCAAAAGTCCAAACGGATGGCTAAACCGAAGCAGGGTCTTGCGAAGCCAGAGGTCAGGAACCAGGAGGGTAATCAGACGAAGCCAGGATCAGGAACCAGCAGGGTAGTCAGACGAAGCCTGGATCAGGAACCAGCAGGGTAGTCAGACGAAGCCAGGATCAGGAACCAGAAGCAGCAGCAGTCTTAGAAGCATGTGAACACAGGAGGACCAAGCAAGGAACTGAAGCCACAGACCTCCTATATATATGAGCTAGGCATCCAGCTCCTCCCAGTGGGAAGGAGAAGCCGCAGGGTGGGAGGCTACAAGAAACCCAGAAACCAAGATGGCCGCCAGCACATGTCAAACGAAGGAGAACAGCAAGAAGGTAAGACCATGACAGTACCTCCCCCTCAAGGGCCCCTCCTCCGCGGAGTAAAGAACGGTTTCTGAGGGAAGCGTGCGTGGAAGGCTCGGAGCAAGGCAGGAGCATGGACATCTGCGGAGGGAACCCAGGAACGCTCCTCTGGACCATAACCACGCCAATGGACCAAAAACTGCACCCGACCGCGGACCAGGCGTGAGTCCAGGATATTGCTCACCTCATACTCCTCACGATTGCCCACTTGGACCGGACGAGGCCGAGGAACCGAGGAAGTGAAACGATTACACACCAGTGGCTTCAACAGGGAGACATGAAACACGTTGGAGATCCGCATGCCAGGAGGAAGCGCAAGGGCATAGGCTACCGGGTTTACCCTGCGAAGCACTCGGAAGGGACCAACAAAGCGAGGCGCCAGCTTGGGAGTGGGCACTCGAAGGTTGAGGTTGCGGGTGGACAACCATACGCGGTCTCCGACCTGGTAGGAAGGAGCGGGCGCTCGTCTGCGATCAGCCTGGAGTCTCTGGCGCTGCGCAGAGACCTCAAGGGACCTCTGGATCTGTACCCAAGAAGCACGTAGGACGGAAAGGTGATCCTCCACAGCCGGAATATCCTGGGGAGAGAATACCTCCGGTAACACGGCAGGTTGGAACCCATAATTGGCCATGAAGGGAGACGTCCCAGAGGAAGAGTTCACCGCCGTGTTCCTGGCAAACTCAGCCCAAGGCAGGAGGTCAACCCAATTGTCTTGGTGATCGGAGACATAGCAACGAAGGAATTGCTCCAAGGCCTGATTGGATCGTTCTGCGGCCCCATTGGACTGAGGGTGGTAGGCCGAGGAGAAAGAGAGATGAATCCCCAACTGGGAGCAAAAGGAGCGCCAGAACCTGGACACAAACTGACTCCCCCGATCCGACACAATCTCCTTGGGCAAACCGTGCAACCGGAAGACCTCCCTGGCAAAAATCGTGGCCAACTCTTGTGCAGAGGGTAACTTCTTGAGAGGAACACAGTGGCACATTTTGGAAAACCGATCCACAATCATGAGAATGACCGTATGGCCTCGGGATGCAGGGAGGTCCACAATGAAATCCATCCCCAGGTGTGACCATGGACGCTCCCCGGTGGCTATGGGTTGCAAAAGGCCCAACGGACGGTGCCGAGGGGACTTACTCTGGGCACAAACGGAGCATGCCGCTACATATGCGGCGATGTCGGAACGTAGAGAAGGCCACCAGAACAGACGTGAAACAGCCCAGGACAGCTGATTCTTTCCAGGATGCCCCGCGGCCTTGGAGTTATGGTAGGTTCGCAACAACCGAGTGCGCAACTCCTCAGGCACAAAACATCTGCCGTTGGGTCTCCCAGAGGGAGCACCAGATTGAGCCGCCAAAATCTGCTCACCCAGGGGAGAGGTCAGGCTGGTGCGAATGGCGGCCAGGATCTGATTCGGAGGTATGACCGAAGTCGGAATCGACTCCTCCCCGGACAGCTCGGAGTACTGCCGTGATAAGGCATCCGCTCTGATGTTCTTGGAACCGGGTAGGTAGGAGACCACGTAATTAAAACGTGACAAGAACAGAGCCCATCTGGCCTGACGTGGTGTCAATCTCTTGGCCTCAGAGAGGTAGGTCAGATTCTTGTGGTCCGTCAGGATGAGAACCGGAACCACCGAGCCCTCGAGCAAGTGCCTCCATTCTTTAAGGGCCTGCACGATGGCCAATAACTCCCTGTCACCAATCTGATAGTTGCACTCCGCGGAAGACAGTTTCCGGGAGTAAAACCCACAAGGAAGCAGAGGACCCTCTGGTGTTCTACGCTGAGACAGAAGGGCGCCTACTCCCGTCTCAGACGCGTCCACCTCGAGGACAAAAGGCAACCCAGGGTTGGGATGCGACAGAATCGGAGCCGACACAAAGGCGGACTTTAGAGCCTCAAAAGCTCGGATGGCCTCGAGCGGCCAGACCTGGGGATTACTGCCCTTCCTGGTCAGATCCGTGAGAGGCTTGGCTAGCATGGAAAAGTCCCTGATGAACTTCCGATAATAATTGGCGAAGCCCAAAAAGCGCTGCAGGGCACGAAGACCACTGGGCTGGGGCCACTGTAAGACAGCCGAAACCTTCTCAGGATCCATGGAGAACCCCTCAGCGGAAATGATGTAACCTAAGAAGGTTACCTGGGATCGGTGAAATTCGCATTTCTCAAGCTTACCGAACAGCTTGTTCTCTCGTAACCGTTGCAACACTCGTCTGACATCCAGAATGTGGGCCTCCATGGATTCAGAATATACCAAGATGTCATCCAAATAGACCACCACACACTGCTGCAACAGGTCACGGAAAACATCGTTGATGAATTCCTGGAAGACTGCGGGCGCATTGCACAACCCAAAGGGCATAACCAAGGATTCATAATGACCGGTCCTGGTGTTAAACGCGGTCTTCCACTCATCGCCCGCCTTGATCCTTACCAGGTTATATGCCGCCCTCAGGTCGAGTTTGGTAAAGACCGTGGCCCCTTTGAGGCGATCGAACAGCTCGGAAATCAAGGGTATCGGGTAAGCGTTCTTGATCGTGATGCGATTGAGACCCCTGTAATCGATGCAAGGCCTCAACTCACCGCCCTTCTTTTTCACAAAGAAAAATCCAGCCCCTGCCGGGGACGAGGATTTGCGAATGTGTCCGCGTGAAAGCGCCTCCCTCACGTACTCCTCCATGGCCTCATTCTCCGCTACCGACAGTGGATAGACTTTGCCACGAGGAGGAACGGCACCAGATTGTAACTCTATGGCACAATCGTATGGGCGGTGCGGAGGTAGGGCAACCGCACGCACCTTATCGAATACATCCCGGTACTCCTCGTATTCAGGAGGCAACAGAGAGTCCGAGGAAGTACACAGCAACTTGACAGACCCATGGATGCAACTAGCCCCACACTGCGGTGACCACGAGAGGATCTCGGCCGATCTCCAATCGAAAGTCGGATTATGCTTCTGGAGCCAGGGGTACCCCAAGACCACCGAGTAGTGTGGAGACGAAATAACCTGGAGACAGACCGACTCTCTGTGAACGGCACCAATGGCCATCCCCACTGGAAGGGTCTCATGAGTCACGTGTGGCGGCAGAAGGGGTCTGCCGTCTATCGCCTCAAGAGCCAGTGGGGAACCTCGAGGCTGCAGAGGAATGGAATTGGCGGCAGCGAACACACTATCAATGAACAAACCACCAGCACCAGAGTCCACCAACGCCTGGGTCGTCACCGAGCCCCCGACCCAGGAGAGGACAACAGTAATCAGTGGTTTGTCAACACGGGAAACCGGGGACGAGGAGACTCCACCCAAGATCTGCCCCCGACAGGATCTCAGGTGCGAGCGTTTCCCGGACGGTTCGGGCATGCCAACCGAAAATGCCCACCGAGACCACAGTACATGCATCGGCCCTCGCGTCTCCGGAGTGCCCTCTCCCCCTCGGACAGGCGAGCAAACCCCAGCTGCATGGGTTCACCCCCAGACAAGTCATCCCCAGGAGGCGTGGGAGGAGAGGGAGGCACGGGTGGGACAGCAAACGTAGGCGCCAATCTGTTAGGAAGACCTCCGCAGGCTCTCCTTAAAGGAAGGTCTCTCCCTGAGTCTGGTGTCAATCAAAATCAGGAAAGAAATAAGAGACTCGAGCTCCACTGGTAGGTCCTTAGCTGCAACCTCATCCTTCAAGGCATCCGAGAGACCATGAGAGAAAGCAGCGACCAGAGCCTCATTATTCCAGCCCACCTCTGCTGCCAGGGTACGAAACTCAATGGCGTATTCAGCTACGGATCGTGAACCCTGTCTGATGGACATAAGGAGCTTCGCAGCAGAGGCAGCACGAGCCGGCACATCGAATACCTTCCGAAGAGAAGCAACAAAACCGGAAAACTCGGCAACCACCGGATTGTTGTTCTCCCATAAAGGGACTGGCCCAGGCCAAGGCCTTGTCCGAGAGCAGCGAGATCAAGAAGCCCACCTTTGATCTCTCAGTAGGAAAGGCATGTGGCAGCAACTCGAAATAAATGCCCACCTGGTTAAGGAAACCTCGGCACTGAGTTGGCTCTCCCCCAAAGCGCTGTGGAAGGGGGGCAGAACCGGTCATACCCCGAAACACTGCAGGCGCAGCAACAGGTGTCGGGGTAGACTCTGGCGCAAAAACCGGAGCGGCAGTAGGAGTGGGCCCAGGAGCGACAACCGACCCATCGGCAACGGGAGCTAAATGAGCCGTGCGTTCAAGCAGGGTTTGCAACGCCACAGCGAACCGATCCAACAGGTGATCCTGCTGATCAAGTCTGGCAACCAGCGTAGGTAGCGAGGATGGCCCTGTACCGTCAGAATTCATGGCTTGGTCCTAATGTCAAGGAACCATGAACCAGACGTACAATAAGAGATAAGTGGAAATAAGAGGGCTTTATTGAAAATCAGCTGTAAGGCAAAAGTCCAAACGGATGGCTAAACCGAAGCAGGGTCTTGCGAAGCCAGAGGTCAGGAACCAGGAGGGTAATCAGACGAAGCCAGGATCAGGAACCAGCAGGGTAGTCAGACGAAGCCTGGATCAGGAACCAGCAGGGTAGTCAGACGAAGCCAGGATCAGGAACCAGAAGCAGCAGCAGTCTTAGAAGCATGTGAACACAGGAGGACCAAGCAAGGAACTGAAGCCACAGACCTCCTATATATATGAGCTAGGCATCCAGCTCCTCCCAGTGGGAAGGAGAAGCCGCCGGGTGGGAGGCTACAAGAAACCCAGAAACCAAGATGGCCGCCAGCACATGTCAAACGAAGGAGAACGGCAAGAAGGTAAGACCATGACAGAGTGATAAGGAAGGGAACATCGTTATCCAAGACAGAATGGAATATGACCAGATGGTCAATAGGTTATTGATGGATAAAGAAATATATGAGATTCTAAAAGAGAATCCCACAAATAGATACCTCAATGAATGACATCTAATTCTAAAGACAGGGAGGGAGAAATGCTTGATATCCAAAGAAGAATTTGAATTCCTGTATAACAAAAATCCCACTATTGCGACATTCTATGCACTCCCAAAGGTGCATAAGAAAAAGATCCCAATACCGGGACGTCCAATAGTGTCAGGGAATGATGCTTTGACGCAACTGGCTAGTGAATACGTGGATGCTGTGCTGAGACCATTTGTAACATCACTACCGTCTTACATCAAGGACACCACTGATGTTCTCACTAAAATTAGCGGTATAACACTATCTGCATCCACGTTTCTAGCCAGTTTAGATGTCGAGGCTTTATACAGTAATATTGGACATGAGATTGGCATCAAGGCAATTAAATATTTATTGGACACTAAGAGCACATGTTTTCAAGAACATAATGATTTTGTGCTAAGTTTGTTGAGATTCATACTCACTCATAACTATTTCCTTTGAACGGTACCTTTTACCATCAAATGAAAGGTACCGCTATGGGGATACCCTGTGCACCGACTTTTGATAATTTGTTTTTTGGGTGGTGGGAGGACCAAATACTATTTTCGGACACCTATGCACATTTCACAAGTTCACATTTTATTTTGGGGAAGGTTTATTGACGATGTGTTGTTATTTTGGGATGGTGACAAACAAGAGTTTATAGAATTTGTGGACCAATTAAACACCAATGATGTAGGTATGCATTTTACCTGGGAGATCCATCCAAACATCATTTGTTTCCTGGATTTAACAATCAAGAAAGATGCAAATGGGCAGATTTTAACTGAGATTTTTCACAAGCCAACGTTGACAAACAGCCTCCTCCATTGGACAAGCTGGCATCTGACACCATTGAAAAATGGGATACAGGTTGGTCAATATTTAAGGGCTAGAAGAAATTGTACAACAGAGGAAGCCTTTAAAAAGGAGTCGGATGAATTATACAAATGTTTTCGAGCAAGAGGTTACCCGCGAAAACCTCTCAAAAAAGCATTCAATCGAGCAAAGAATCAAAAAAGAGAGGAGCTTTTATCTCAAAAAAAGAGAATTAATTCCATGCAGGATACAAAAAAGATAAGATGTATTGGTAAGTATGATCACAATCATTTACAGATAATGAACATCCTTAAAAAACACTGGAAGATACTTACCGGTGACCGAGAATTGAGTACAGTCATATCACCATATCCCAGTGTGACCTACAGAAGAGGACAAAATCTTAGGGATAAATTGGTTCACAGTTTTCTCCCTGCAATGCAAAAAACAAAAACAAAAGAAACCTGGTTAAAATCAAATATTGTTGGATCATTCCCATGTGGTAACTGCACACTGTGCAAATACGTACCCAAAGTCAAGAAGTTCAGAAATCCGGTGGATGGGCGAGAATACACGATAAGTGAGTTCTTCAACTGTCGGAGTAGTGGGATTATATATGGGGCATCATGCTCCTGCCCTAAATTATATGTAGGGATAACAATACAAGAACTTAGGAGGAGAATATCAGGACACATTAGTGCCATCAATACAGAAAAAGATACTTCACTGTATAGACATATCACATATGCCCACAACAGTAATTTGGACATCTTAAAATTCTGGGGTTTGACCAAAATTTAATTGGGCCCCAGAGGTGGAAACCTGGATCAAAAGTTGCTTCAGGAAGAGGCAAGATTGATCCATAGGTTACAGACCCTCAGCCCCAATGGCCTAAATGAAGGATTTTCCTATACTGCCTTCATTTAACATTTAACATAGTAAAAATAATGCCAAGTAATTTATTAGGAATACTGCCAAGAGTCAGGCAGGTATGGAATGATGTGCCTAATTGATTGCATGTCATAGGATCACTAGGTAAAATATGGCCTTTTATACCTACACACCCATTGTGTTTTAGTGCCCTTAAGTAACAATGTGACTACATCCTATAGGATGACTGTGGTCTGCATATATTTCACATTATATTGACCATGAAATAACAGCATTACTGCACCGTATAAAAATGATTACGGGTCACATGTAGTCCACATAATGCTGGCCATTAACTGAGGCTTCGTTTGGCCAAATAGATCCTGGTATAATTTTGTGACAGTTTTTTATATATTAAAGTCACATAGTTCCGTCACAGGTAAGTGATTGGCCTCTACACACTGATGCCAAGTAATTACACAATACCTGTTATAATCTACAATCATGTCACAGTATAATAATTCGTTTTTACATACTGATATCACAGAATTAATACACCTAGGTGTGTATACACTCATAAGACAACATGTGTGTAGTATAATATGGCTGGAAGGAGGGCCATCATCAGGAATACTTTGGTGTTCCCTCTCCATCAATCTTCCCTAGCATGGATGTAAACAGATCAGTGATACCTATAGGGTTAATTCACAACAATGAGTGCCACAGATGGGGAGGAGACAGAACATCGATGGGAGTACAGTAAGGGTTAAAATGGGAGTGAACGTAGTAATACCTCATAGTGATGCACCCGCTTCAGTCAGTAGTACGCGCCAGCTGGTCAGTGATGTGCGCCAGACAATTTGCATTACCGCTTAAAGGGAACCTGTCACCGAGATTTGGGGTATAGAGCTGAGGACATGGGTTGCTAGATGGCCGCTAGCACATCCGCAATATCAAGTCCCCAAAACTCTGTGTGCTTTTATTGTGTAAAAAAAACGATTTGATACATATGCAAATTAACCTGAGATGAGTCCTGTCCCTGACTCATCTCACGTACAGGACTCATCTCAGGTTAATTTGCATATGTATCAAATCCGTTTTTTTACACAATAGAAGCACACAGACCTATGGGGACTGGGTACTTTGGATGTGCTAGCGGCCACCTAGCAACCCATGTCCTCAGCTCTATACACAGATTTCAGTCTCGTATCCCTAGATCTCGAAAGTCTATATACCCGGATCCCCCATGATCTAGGACTCCAGGCAATTAGCACTGTTTTAAGCAGAAGCATTTGGTGACTTTATCCATGAGGCATTGGACCTTGTTCTAAGCAACAATGTCTTTCAATTTGATGGACAGTGGTACCGCCAGGTACTAGGTACAGCTATGGGCACGCCTGTTTCGTGCACATTTGCTAACCTGTACCTGGCGGTATTTGAGGAGACTTACATTTTCTCAATGGATAACCCCTACATGCGCCACATCCACTTATTTTTAAGAGATGTGGATGATATTTTTCTGGTCTGGTCGGGGAGCGAGGGGTCGTGTCGTGCATTTGTCGATCATTTGAACGCACGTAACCGTATGAACATGAAGTTCACCATCAACTTTGGTGGTGAGGTTCTGGATTTTCTAGACGTACATGTCATGGTAAAAGATGGGGTGGTACACACCAGCGGCTATCGTAAGCCGACGGCGACCAACTTGCTCCTCCACCAGACCAGTTTCCATCCACCGTCTGTCAAACGCACAGTCCCGTATGGGCAGTTCGTCCGACTGCGCAGGATAAATGACACAGACGAAAGTTTCCATCGACAGGCTGGGGAACTCAAGGCTAGGCTGATTGATAGGGGCTATCCATTGAGAGAGGTCTCATTAGCCCTTCAAAAAGCGGCTCAGTTAGACCGCAGCGTCTTGCTCATGGAACAGGGTACCAATGCCAAACCCTTGCGCTTTGCTTTTTCTTTTCAGTATAGCCCAGCTGCTGAGATGGTTCGACAGGTTATTAATCGCAATTGGGACTTACTTAAAGGGGACTCTACTCTTAACAGCTTCACCAACAACAGACCATTGGTCACATTTAAAAGGTGTCCTACACTCAAAGATAAATTGGTTAGGAGTGTATTCTCCACACCTAGGGATGAGAGTTTGCTTAGGAAACCTGTGGGCAATTTTAAGTGTGGCCATTGTTCTTTTTGTGCATTAAACGTCTGCAGTAAATATCTACAGATAGGTGGGGTACAACACACAGTACAGGAATTTATTAATTGCCGTACGTCCTACGTGGTATATGTAGTTTTTTGTCCTTGCAAGCGTTTCTATATAGGAAAAACAATTCGCCCTCTATTCGAGCGCATTCGCGAACACGTTGGCTCCATTCGATCAGGTAGAGGCAGTCCACGCCTCATTGAACACATCCGCACGGCCCACGATGCCTATCCACGTTGCCTCTCCTTTGCAGGCGTGGAGCATGTCCGTCCCATCTCTCGGGGTGGAGACCGACATCGCCTGCTCCTTCAGAGGGAGGCAAGGTGGATCATGCAGACGGAAGCAATGCATGCGGTGGGAATGAATGATAGGAATGATATGTCAGTGTTCTTATGAGTCGCATGTGCTCGATATAGAGGTGCTTTTTTTGTTTATATTCTGCAACTACACACATATTTTCTCCTTTCCCGCATTGGCGAATTTATTACATAAATGTGACTGGGCACAGGTGGTGGTGGGGGTCTGTATTCGTGACCCTTTATATTGCCACCACCCATTGATGATAATCCAAATATTGCCATCTGAAATTTTATATATGTGTTGTGCTTCTGTATTGTGCTCCCCGATATTCGCCTTTTTCTGATGTATTTCTAATTTTGGTGCTGTCTTTTTGTAATATGTTTTCACTATAATCGTACCTGTTAGTTGCATGTATTTTAGTCTTGTCATTTATCTGTGGGAGCGAGATAGTTGCTGACGGCGCCGGCCGTCCCCCTGTCCACCTGCATAAAGCGCATGTATGCGCGATGACGTGTCCAGTGGCCTGAGGAAGAGCGATCCCGCGCGCGAAACGGCCGTCGCCGCTTGCAACTTTGTGTCCGCCCCTGGATCCTCCAGCTACCCTTTGAGGAAGCTTCAATAAAGAAGATTTTCATACTTCGGTGAGTGCCGCAACTTTGTTCACGTCTCCTCTTCATATTGCGATAATCTACAATCATGTCACAGTATAGTAATTCGTTTTTACATACTGATATCATAGAATTAACACACCTAGGTGTGTATACACTCAGACAACATGTGTGTAGTATAATATGGCTGGAAGGAGGGCCATCATCAGGAATACTTTGGTGTTCCCTCTCCATCAATCTTCCCTAGCATGGATGTAAATAGATCAGTGATACCTATAGGGTTAATTCACAGCAATGAGTGCCACAGATGGGGAGGAGACAGAACATCGATGGGAGTACAGTAAGGGTTAAAATGGTATTGAACGTAGTAATACCTCATAGTGATGCGCCCGCTTCAGTCAGTAGTACGCGCCGGCTGGTCAGTGATGTGCGCCAGACAATTTGCATTACCGCTTAAAGGGAACCTGTCACCGAGATTTGGGGTATAGAGCTGAGGACATGGGTTGCTAGATGGCCGCTAGCACATTCGCAATATCAAGTCCCCATAGCTCTGTGTGCTTTTATTGTGTAAAAAAAGCGATTTGATACATATGCAAATTAACCTGAAATGAGTCCTGTCCCTGACTCATCTCAACTACAGGACTCATCTCAGGTTAATTTGCATATGTATCAAATCAGTTTTTTTACACAATAGAAGCACACAGAGCTATGGGGACTGGGTATTTTGTATGTGCTAGCGGCCACCTAGCAACCCATGTCCTCAGCTCTATACACAAAATCCCGGTGACAGGTTCCCTTTAACCATTGGACGCTGACGTGGTGGGGCGGACCCCAGACATGCATATCAATCGGCACTTTCTAGCGCGCACACGCTAGTACCCCACATCCCCTGACGAAGCCACTTCTGTGGCGAAACATGTCTGGTGGGGTGTAATCGTGCTGCGCTTAAGTTTTTAGACAGTCCAAGTGTGGAATCACAGTGAGCGATGTGTCACTGCGGGCAAGTTAGTTAGCAGTATGTGTGGCAATTGAGGCTCGCCATTACACAGTATAGACAGACAAAGACAGGGGCAGCATTTAGATAGTGTTCAGTAACAATATATGCTACCGAGTCAGCTGTTTAGCACACATTGCAACAGTTACAGGACAATTGACAAAAGTGCTATGCCTGTGGAATAAACAGACATAGATCAACCACAAAAGAATTGTGTGGTTAGATTTAGCATTACTCAGTCATCAAAAGCCTGCATGTAATGCACACACGTATGAACAACAAATCAGCTATCACAGTGCCTGCCTGATTCCATCATTAATACAAACTATACTCTGTTGTCAATGGCTAATATATGCCTTCAAAAATAGGGTTATGTGCATACCCTTTGTAAATTTGCACTCAGAACCACACATATTGTCTTGCTCACTTTCCAATATAGTGCAATGAGCATTTGGATGTGGTTACAATAGCCATAGGAACACATGCCTCTCAGTCACCGCTAGTGACTACTAACAGCCACTGGGCAAATTGGTTCTAAATTCTATCTTGGACTGATAGTTTTAAAGTTTTTCTTCTGCCCTGACACCGTATGTTTTAAATAATGAAATAAAGAGACAATTTTACTTTACAGTATTCAGTGGAGACCCCTAAAGGGATATTTTGGTCCTATGACCGTTGACTTTTTGTATTTCCTAGAAGGAGCTCAGCACAAGATCGTCGTGCTGACTGATCATAAAAACCTTACCTATCTGGATACTGCTAAGCGCTTGAAATCCCCGGCAGGCAAGGTGGCTCTATTCTTTACGCGTTTTAACTTTGTTGTAACCTATCTTCCCGGGTCTGCTAATGTAAAGGCGGATGCATTATCACTGAGTTTTCATGAGGAGCAGAGTATTGTTACGGAGCCCGGAAATATTCTGCCTCCTGGGGTTGTGCTTGCTGCTATTAATTTGGCCACTGAGATAGCTGGTTGTCAGGATTCAGCTCCCAATGATCTTCCTGCTGGCAAACTGTTTGTACCTCCAAATTTAGATCTTAAAGTACTGGAGGAATTTCATTGTTCTGTGTTGGCAGGTCATCCAGGTATTGCGGGGACTTAGCATCTAATATATTAATGTATACTGGTGGCCTACCTGGTCACGTAATGTAGTGGCCTTCGTCTCTGCCTGTGATGTATGTGCTAGGGCCAAGGTACCCAGGAGACGTCCTGCAGGTTTGCTTTGCCGCTTGCCCATTCCTCAGAGGGCCTGGACCCACATCTCTATGGACTTTATCACTGACCTCCCACACTCCCAGGGTAGGTTGGTCATTTGGGTTTTAATAGACAGGTTTTCGAAGATGTGTCATCTTATCCCATTAAAAAAACTCCTGAATGCTAAAGAGTTTCTACCTTATTTATTGATAACATCCTTAGGTTGCATGGCATTCCGAACTCCATCATCTTGGATAGGGGTGTCGAATTTGTCTCAAATTTTTGGAGAGGCTTCAGCACGAAACTGGGGATTAAGCTTTCCTTCTCATCAGCCTTCCACCCTGAGACTAATGGGCAAACAAAGAGGGTCAACCAGGTACTGGAGCAATTCTTGAGATGCTTTGTGTTGAATCACCAAAATGATTGGAGAAAGTTCTTAACTTTTGCAGAGTTCTCTATCAACAATCATGTGAGTTCCTCTAGCGGCATGTCTCCGTTCTATTGTAACTATGGTTTAAATTCCCAGTTTTCGTCAGTCTGTCATTCTAGTTATGTTTCTCCTGCTGTGGATGCTATCGTAGAAGATCTGTGCACAGTTTGGGCCCAGGCTTGCAAGAGCCTGGAAAAAGCCCAAAGGATCCAATCTAGACAGGCCAATAAAAGACAGTCCAAGGGGCCAAATTTTGTGTTGGGTGAACAAGTTTGGTTGTCTACCAGAAATTTACGTCTCAAGGTGCTTTCAGGTAAACTGGTGCCTAAATTTATTTGACCTTACAAGATCATTTCTGTCATAAATCCAGTGTCATTTCGTCTGCAGTTACCTGAATGTCTTTCACATTTCTTTGCGGCAATTCCTCCTCCTAGCCCTCCTGACCCTATTATTATTCTTGATGAACTTGAGTATGAGATGGAGAGAATCCTTGATTCCCAGATGGCTCAAGGTTCTCTTCAATATCTGGTACATTGGAAAGGGTATGGTCCTGAGGAGAGGACATGGGTACCTGATCGGATGTCCATGCTCCTTGTCTCGTTAAGAAATTTCATTCTAAATTTCCGTCTAAGCCGGCGCCCCGTATTGAGGGTCCGGTGGTCCCTCATAAAAGGGGGGGTAATGTCAACAAGTTGCCTGTCCGAGCTCCAGTGCTGCAGTCTGGGGCTCGGACACTGCAGCGCGGTGCCAGACACACTGTCATGCCAAGCCCCTTGGTGACTCTGCGTTTAGGCTACGCCCCTCTCGATGTAGTTTAGGTCATGCCCCTCTTGATGGTGTGTAGGTCACGCCCCCTCTCGATCGCCCGATATGGTCACGTCCACTGATGATGTCACCTGAGCTACGCCCTTCGGTGATGTCAGCGCTCAGGTGATTAGCTCCCTATTTAAGGCAGCTACTGGCAATCATCTTTGCCACTTATAGGTTTTCTTTGCTGTGCTCTGCTGCCTGTGTGTTAGATGAACTGTTACTTTTGGACTTGAATTCGGCTTTACTTAGACCTCTCTCTCTGCTTAGCAATTCTGTACTTTCTTCTTGTCCGACATTGACCCTTGGCTTGTTATTGCTTCCTCCTTCTGCTTAGTGATTGTGTTGGTATTGATCTCCTGGTTTGACTGTTTCTGGCATGACTTTCCTTGGCGTTTGTTTGTCTGGTCCTTTGTGTGAACAGGTACCTGCGGTCTCCGATTGTATCTCTGCACTTACCAGTATACGGACCGTCGACCAGTTGTGGGCTTGTTGCCTAGGACTTGTTCTGCAAGTAGGCAGGGTCAGAAGGCTGGGTTCAAGTTAGCGCTCACTGTGTGAGGCCATCATAGCGCCGGAGCTGTCGCCTCACCACCAGAGGCGGACGGCACCTACGTGTTTGTTTGAACAATACTTAACCTAATACTTAATCCTGATGAGCCTCCACAAGGCGAAGCGTTGAGCTTCAATATTAGGTTTAGGCTACGGACATAGCGCATCCACATGCTATTTAGGGCAGACAGCCGCCTGCTGGATTAGATAGGACTCTGAATGTTTGTTGCATGGAGGGGCATGTAGGGAGGATTTTTTCACCTGGTGTTCATTAAATGAGGGTCACCTACTCAAAGGTGGTTACTTTTCTCCCCCCTGGCAATGTTCAGTCCTAGACTTGGTAACCTTTTACTTGATGATATAGCATATGATAACCTGTGATTTGAGCACGCCACAGTAGTTCTTTCACAGATGCTATCATCGCTTTAGGTTACCACTGTTTATCCAGCATCTATACATATGTTGTGTCACTAGCTGATGCAATAGTGGCTCCGCACCTCTTGTACAGCCACATGTACTGGTGGGATCTAAACGCATCTCACAAGCGTCTAGTGTCAACATATAGTATATAATTTTTGTTTGTTTGTAGATTTAGGGACTCACACACTTCTCCCTAGTTTTAGTGTATATCTAATAAACTATTTAAAGGGAACCTGTCATGTGGATGTTTGATTATAATCTAACTAATCAAATACAATCATTAACTACTAAAAAGTGCCTTAGATGTATTCACTTACTGGTGTGACAGATGGTTACCTCATAATATACACACAAAGATGCCGCATGCCGCATGCTAATGAGCTGATTCGAGTCCGGCGTGATGTACATGAGTCCGGCGTATATTTAATTCAGAGCTATAGCCACTCCCCTGCCCACCTGCTGCTGATTCATATGGAAACAAACTGTCATTCAGCAGCAGGTGGGCGGGGAGAGTCAGGAGCTCTGCCGTACTCAAGTATCTGCGACTTTAATTCTCAAAAATTGCCCCTTCATACAAAAGACCTGGAATAATGAAAATACATAATTGATTGGAGCTAAAAGGGTTCTTCAGATGTGGGATATGTAACAACTCTAAAATTACTAAATTCCCAAAGAAGACCACTATAGTACATTCCACAAGGAATTATTTTTATTTAGAGATTAAAGATAACCTGACATGTAATTCCACAGATGTAATATACACTCACCTAAAGAATTATTAGGAACACCATACTAATACGGTGTTGGACCCCCTTTTGCCTTCAGAACTGCCTTAATTCTACGTGGCATTGATTCAACAAGGTGCTGATAGCATTCTTTAGAAATGTTGGCCCATATTGATAGGATAGCATCTTGCAGTTGATGGAGATTAGAGGGAGTCACATCCAGGGCACGAAGCTCCCATTTCACCACATCCCAAAGATGCTCTATTGGGTTGAGATCTGGTGACTGTGGGGGCCATTTTAGTACAGTGAACTCATTGTCATGTTCAAGAAACCAATTTGAAATGATTCGAGCTTTGTGACATGGTGCATTATCCTGCTGGAAGTAGCCATCAGAGGATGGGTACATGGTGGTCATGAAGGGATGGACATGGTAAGAAACAATGCTCAGGTAGCCCGTGGCCTTTAAACGATGGCCAATTGGCACTAAGGGGCCTAAAGTGTGCCCAGAAAACATCCCCCACATCATTACACCACCACCACCAGCCTGCACAGTGGTAACAGGGCATGATGGATACATGTTCTCATTCTGTTTACGCCAAATTCGGACTCTACCATTTGAATGTCTCAATAGAAATCGAGACTCATCAGTCCAGGCAACATTTTTCCAGTCTTCAACAGTCCAATTTTGGTGAGTTCGTGCAAATTGTAGCCTCTTTTTCCTATTTGTAGTGGAGATGAGTGGTACCCGTGGGGTCTTCTGCTGTTGTAGCCCACCTTTCTTTCCCATTCTGACCTTCAGTTTGGAGTTCAGGAGATTGTCTTGACCAGGACCACAACCCTACATGCATTGAAGCAACTGCCATGTGATTGGTTGACTAGATAATCGCATTAATGAGAAATAGAACAGGTGTTCTTAATAATTCTTTAGGAGAGTGTACATTATACAATGTCCATGTAACAAACAATACAGGGAGTGCAGAATTATTAGGCAAGTTGTATTTTTGAGGATTAATTTTATTATTGAATAACAACCATGTTCTCAATGAACCCAAAAAACTCATTAATATCAAAGCTGAATATTTTTGGAAGTAGTTTTTAGTTTGTTATTAGTTTTAGCTATTTTAGGGGGATATCTGTGTGTGCAGGTGACTATTACTGCGCATAATTATTAGGCAACTTAACAAAAAACAAATATATACCCATTTCAATTATTTATTTTTACCAGTGAAACCAATATAACATCTCAACATTCACAAATATACATTTCTGACATTCAAAAACAAAACAAAAACAAATCAGTGACCAATATAGCCACCTTTCTTTGCAAGGACACTCAAAAGCCTGCCATCCATGGATTCTATCAGTGTTTTGATCTGTTCACCATCAACATTGCGTGCAGCAGCAACCACAGCCTCCCAGACACTGTTCAGAGAGGTGTACTGTTTTCCCTCCTTGTAAATCTCACATTTGATGATGGACCACAGGTTCTCAATGGGGTTCAGATCAGGTGAACAAGGAGGCCATGTCATTAGATTTTCTTCTTTTATACCCTTTCTTGCCAGCCACGCTGTGGAGTACTTGGGCGCATGTGATGGAGCATTGTCCTGCATGAAAATCATGTTTTTCTTGAAGGATGCAGACTTCTTCCTGTACCACTGCTTGAAGAAGGTGTCTTCCAGAAACTGGCAGTAGGACTGGGAGTTGAGCTTGACTCCATCCTCAACCCGAAAAGGCCCCACAAGCTCATCTTTAATGATACCAGCCCAAACCAGTACTCCACCTCCACCTTGCTGGCGTCTGAGTCGGATTGGAGCTCTCTGCCATTTACCAATCCAGCCACGGGCCCATCCATCTGGCCCATCAAGACTCACTCTCATTTCATCAGTCCATAAAACCTTAGAAAAATCAGTCTTGAGATATTTCTTGGCCCAGTCTTGGCCCAGCTTGTGTGTCTTGTTCAGTGGTGGTCGTCTTTCAGCCTTTCTTACCTTGGCCATGTCTCTGAGTATTGCACACCTTGTGCTTTTGGGCACTCCAGTGATGTTGCAGCTCTGAAATATGGCCAAACTGGTGGCAAGTGGCATCTTGGCAGCTGCACGCTTGACTTTTCTCAGTTCATGGGCAGTTATTTTGCGCCTTGGTTTTTCCACACGCTTCTTGCGACCCTGTTGACTATTTTGAATGAAACGCTTGATTGTTCGATGATCACGCTTCAGAAGCTTTGCAATTTTAAGAGTGCTGCATCCCTCTGCAAGATATCTCACTATTTTTGACTTTTCTGAGCCTGTCAAGTCATTCTTTTGACCCATTTTGCCAAAGGAAAGGAAGTTGCCTAATAATTATGCACACCTGATATAGGGTGTTGATGTCATTAGACCACACCCCTTCTCATTACAGAGATGCACATCACCTAATATGCTTAATTGGTAGTAGGCTTTCGAGCCTATACAGCTTGGAGTAAGACAACATGCATAAAGAGGATGATGTGGTCAAAATACTCATTTGCCTAATAATTCTGCACTCCCTGTACATTGGTAGAACCAAACGCACAATAAAGAAAAGAATATCCGAACATATTAATAATATTAAAAACTGTTTAGAACAGCATTTGTTATGAAACATTATAAACAGTTTCAAAATAAAGAACCATTAACACTAACCTTTATAGCTCTTGAAAAGGTGAGGAAACAGTGGAGAGGAGGAGATCATATAGCATCTATGTCAAGAAATGAATCCAGGAGAATTTTTGAGTTTGATACCTTAATCCCCAATGGCCTAAACTCAGAAATGGAACTCTTCAGATTTTTGTAGAACTGGGATGGGTGCCCTTTATGGATGCGACATCGGGGTCCGGCTGTGTAACAGCACCTCAATCTTGCCTCTGTGGGAGGCCCCCATCCCTAATCTTCATCTTAATGAAGTTTGTCCTTTTGATGAGATCTACCTGAAATAAGAAATAAAACAAAAAAAGAAAGTGTGATGAATACCACACCACGTGCCCACTTGACGTCAACCACGTCGGGTTCACGAGACCTGGTATGATCACAGGGTTTACCAAAAACATGAAGTTACGACCTCCAGAGGAGCACGTAAGGTCAGGCTGGTATAGTTTACACACACACCTCCTGTCCATGCGGGCACAGAGAAGCAACAAGCTGAGGGAGCCTTTTTCACTGCCGCAGTGAAAACAGCACGCCCTCAGCCCGGGTAACTGCCACCAGTCTCGTTTGATATAAGCCCGGTCCGCTAACGGGATTATATAGGGTCAGAAACCAACCCGCGGTAGCTTATAACTAGGCCAAAACACGGACGTAGGGATTCGTGATCGAGATACAAGATAGCACAATATTAAATTATAGATTTAATAGCCGTATGGGCACACTAGATTTAACACAATATGCACTAAGAATATATACAGTGGTCTGAGGTTACAGATACAGGTTATATGGTTACAACAGGGTTAAGCAGTGTAAAAGTCAGTTACCGAGTATGATGAAAGTTCCTTTGAGATGTTCTTTGCTGGAGTCCACATGAAGGGCCGTGAACTCAGCTATTTCCTGGGTCCCTCTAAACCAGGGGTGCACAACGTTTCCTGGTTGGGGGCCACATTGCCAGAATGAACCAATGACGAGGGCCGAAATTTAATTTTAAAGTTGTATTAACAACTGAAATATTGTACTTATGGCATATTGAACACACATTATATACCATTAATGTCTAGTTACACTTCCAGGACTCCCATCTAATGGCAGAAATACATGTAAGCAGCCACAAGAGATAGGCATACATGTCTGTTACCAGATGGTTGGGGGCCGCACAGAATGGTATCAAGGGCCGCATGTGGCCCCCGGGCCGCAGGTTGTGCACCCCTGCTCTAAACACATGTGTAGGATGTTACCCCTCTTCAGAGAAAGACCCGCCTACTTGCTGGCACCAGACTTTTAACCTGCAGCCGGCCCCTCCCCGCCTCAGGGAGGGGTCCACTCCCCCTCTTCTGGGCTGGCAGCAAATGACCCACAAAACCCTTTAGGGTTCATAGCTCCAGACCAGAAGGTCACAGGGAGATGGTTCTGGGACTAATGGACCCGCCTGGGTTCCGGCTACAAGTAGAGCCCAAACCTGGTACTGTTATGTGGTTTCTATGGGGAGATATGGGTATCTCCCTCCCCGACTGTGTCCCAGTAAACAAAGACCATGGGAACGTACCTCGTGGGCACCGGGACACAAATATGTATCTGGTTTGCATCTGCGATGGCCAGGCGATTCATAATTCCTTATGAAAGGTAGGTGCCAACATGTCTGGGAAGTCTCATTGATCCTGGGGAAGGGCGGATACCCCATGCTGGGGGTTTTCCTGCAAGATTCAGTTGGCTCCAAACTGGTGCACGGAGGTGTGACCTTCTCCTTGAAGCCTGGACCCCCTGGGGCCTCTGCTCTTGCCAACTGACACTCAGATGGCTGGGGGGGGGGGTGGAAACCCATTTTGCATGTACACTGAACATGCCAAAAGGTGCATCAAATTACAATCAGGACTGGGGCTTTGAAGCAGGGCCCTCCTGTGGAGTTCCCTACCTCTGCTATCTGTCAGCACATGGGGGGGGGGGGGGGGGGGACATGGCTGACAGTAAATATTAATCCATATTCCTCACAGAAAGAAAGCGCATAGATAAGAGGGAAAGGATAGGAGAAACATACAGAAACAAAAATATGAGATATGAAAAGTGCAAAATTTATGGTTATATGTTCTTTTTCTTTATATATGAACAAAGATTTGTATAGTTATACAATTATATAACTCAACTTGAATAGTTCCTTAGTGTTTACAATATATAAATCATCCATTTGTACAAAAAACACATCAAAAACAAAGATTTGATGTATTGGATGTGTCTTACAGATGGAGGTCAATTAGTGGGGAAGCAATACCCCGAGAAGAGAGGATATATTTATTTTCTTCTGTATGTGCTCTTGAGGAGGTCCACCTGAAATAAGAAAAAAAAAGAAAGAAAGAAAGAAAGAACACAAATAACAAAATGGAAAGGAGAGGGGAAACATACAGAAATAAAAACATGAGGATGAGAAAAGAAAAGTCCCAAATATATGATTATATGTTCTTTTTATATGAAAACTGATACAATTACACAACTATTAAACGGTTCTTTAGTGTTTACAGTACATAATTTATCCATTGTACAAAAACACATAAAAAATGCAGATGCAGTTATTGATGTATTGGATTTATTTCATAGATGGAGATCAATTAGTTGGGAAGCAATACCCCAAGAATAGAGGATATATTTGTTTTCCTCTGTTTACACTTTCTTTTTTGTGTATTCTCCTTAAAATGGAAGAGGTGCATTTATGGACTCTATATAGAAAATGCACATGTGTTTTTTGGTAATGGGTGGAATTTGATTGGTATATACAAATGGATAACTCCATATATTGTCCATTATATAGTATGTAGAGATTATATAAACTATTCTTTTAATATATTGTTTAACATGTTTTTAATATCTATTAGTATATTCACTGAAGGTATGACCAGAACAATGTGAGGATCCATTCCACCTCTTGATAGAATCCTAGAGAGAAACCTGCCCCACCCATGATTTTGGTTATAAATGGCAGCAACATATGGATTACTGGCAGGAGCCACTGATGAAGGATCTTGTTGCTCGGAAACACGTATGGAAAGACCACAGTAATCCAGAGAGATCCCTGGTACAGCCACAACCAGATAAAGCAGTGCATCATTTGAAATCCCTGACACAAAGATCCAAAGCACACCAACAGCAGACAACAGCGTGCTGCATCGGAGATCAAGTAAGATGTCCGATCACGTGGGACGCCACGTGGAACGCTGAACACAGGGCTCGCACTAGGCTGTAATACGGGGAGCAAAGGAGGTTTGTTCTAGGAGAGGAACATTGCTCGCATAAAAAAACAACTCCAGAGAAGTCCACAATGTGGTAACATTAAATTCTTTGCAAATAAGAAATATACACACTCTGCATAAATACTTATAACATAGTGATAAGAACTGATCAAGTCATTAACTATACAATCATTCATAACTATCAAAGCATACAATATATATATATATAAAATGAATCTTGATTATTGATTAACAACATCTGGATCAAGTTATGTCTTTATGCTGAGAATCATTTATGCTGATTTATGAATGAAACTGGACATATCATATCATCATCTATATTGAGAAAAAGACAACTATCTATTGCAAGTTCTGATTCATAAATCAAACTACATACAACATTTGAATCAAGATATACCTTTAAATGGGGCAATGGGTGTATTTGCTGTCCTTTTATCCACAAATCCTCTACCTTTTGCAGTGTCTCTACCAATGAAATCTATCAAATTAGGGACTTTGCAAATTGTAAGACACAGGGTGTGATCTATCTCTGTACATGTACCTGTCCCCTCAACTATGTTGGGAAGACCAAAAGGGAATTTCGACGAAGGGTGGGCGACCATTTGAGTGACATCAATCATAAACAGGATAAACCCATTGCTCGACATGTTACTGAATTCCATCAGGGAGACCCTAGAGCTATTGTTTTTCAAGTCATTGAGGTCGTTCGTAAATCCGCCCGTGGCGGTGACTGGGACAAACAAATTCTACGTAAAGAGGCTCAATGAATCCATCGTCTCAAAACGGTGTCTCCCTCTGGCCTAAATGAACAGATATCTTTTGCCTGCTTTCTCTGAGAGCACACCCTTGTGTAACTACTTAAGTGTTTAATTTATCTTGCCTCTTAGGCCTCTTTCACACGACAGTATGTCCATTTCAGTGTTTTGCGGTCCGTTTTTCACGGATCCGTTGTTCCGTTTTTTGCTTCCGTTGTGGTTCCGTTTCCGTTCCGTTGTTCCGTTCCGTTTTTCCGTATGGCAAATACAGTATACAGTAATTTCATATAAAAAATTGGGCTGGGCATAACATTTTCAATAGATGGTTCCGCAAAAAACGGAACGGATACGGAAGACATACGGATGCATTTCCGTATGCATTCCGTTTTTTTGCGGACCCATAGACTTTAATGGAGTCACGGAACGTGATTTGGGGCCAAATATAGGACATGTTCTATCTTTCAACGGAACGGAAAAACGGAAATACGGAAACGGAATGCATACGGAACACATTCCGTTTTTTTTGCGGAACCATTGAAATGAATGGTTCCGTATACGGACCGTATACGGACCGCAAAAAACGGCCCGCAAAACGGAAAAAAAAAATCGGTCGTGTGAAAGAGGCCTTATATTTAGCCACGCATGTTTATCTGACATTTTCATCAGACCAAAATAGGTCCTGTGCGTTTTGTTGTCATCTATGAGGATTCGTGGGTCTTTGGCTATTATATCCTTGACCCCCGTTTATATTATCCTCTTTCTACATACATACCCTCTG
Source organism: Bufo gargarizans (assembly GCF_014858855.1). Lineage (NCBI taxonomy): Eukaryota > Metazoa > Chordata > Amphibia > Anura > Bufonidae > Bufo > Bufo gargarizans. The sequence continues at coordinate 160,918,253 of NC_058080.1, forward strand.
TTTCAAATGTCCCACTGGCTCCTATTCCAGTTTGTCCATTCATATTTTTAATAATCTAATCAATGTGTTACATACATATTGATTCCATACCATATGCCTCTCAGCCCCTCATGTTATCGTTTATACTTTATGCAATGTTGCGCCTTAATTCTGGGTATCAATCCCTCTGGTGCTGATGTCCTGTGCATTTGGAGCGCTGTTTGCATTACAAATACCGGAAGTAAATCAGCGGTGGAACGCATCTGCGTTCCAAATACCGGAAGTGATATATCGTCTCTTCTGTTTTTTATTTTTGAGCGGCGGCACCTGGAGAGTGGTGTCTGTATAAAGGTATGGCTTGTTTGGACAGTCTTTGCACCTCTTATCATCTAGGCCGCCAGTATCTGGGACATCACCACCAGATTACTACTTGTCCCCTGAGGGACCTTCGCTCCATGTTGGGGAAACGCGTTGGGACGAATTTTATCATTACCTATGTGGTCTTTTTAGGGGCATACAAGGCACATTAGGGTGAGCCGTCGATTGAGTGGGCTTGCCCTTTTCAGGGTGGGTGCTCCACAGTTAGGTAGGGAGACCCCTAGGGATATTTAGGGTTATACCCTCCCAGACCTTCACTCAGCTGGCTTCAACTATACCACTTCAGCATCATTCAGTTGTCAACGGCATCAAGGTGAAAAGGAATTTTCAATCATCGACTACTAACATCCTTTCATCTGTGATCACCACTATATCATACCTGGGTACCGTGAGTAACTAGCACATGGCTGCTAACAGTTATATCCATCCAGTTATGTATTTTTAGTCGCTCTGTTACTATAGGTTGTTAATCCCTAATATACGGTATCTGTTCATTATGTAATTGGTGCTCTGCCTCACCCTATTTATCCACATGTATCTCTATGTATCCGGTTATCATTGTTAGAGGTATCTTGGATTGATCACTATATCACGCCTATCCAGGCGGACTTTTCTTTATATCTGTGTATATACATACATCACTTGTTTGAGGGAATATCTATTTTATTATCGTATTTAATAAAAGTTATATTTTAAGGGTAATTTACTTCTGTGACCACTTTACCTATTTGCCTCATTTAGTGGAATAGTAAAATTGATTGATTATCTGGATCAAGTTATGTCTTTATGCTGAGAATAATTTATACTGATTTAGGCCTCATGCACACGACCGTTGTGTGCATCCGTGGCCGTTGTGCCGTTTTCCGTTTTTTTTCACGGACCCATTGACTTTCAATGGGTCCGTGGAAAAATCGGAAAATGCACCGTTTTGCAGCCGAGACCGTGATCCGTGTATCCTGTCCGTCAAAAAAATATGACCTGTCCTATTTTTTTGACGGACAACGGTTCACGGACCCATTCAAGTCAATGGGTCCGTGAAAGAACACGGATGCACACAAGATTGGCATCCGTGTCCGTGATCCGTGGCCGTAGGTTACTTTCATACAGACGGATCCGAAGATGTGCTATCATAGCCCCCTGTAAGAGATCCGGGCTGCCAGGCAGCAGGGGGCAGACCCCCCTCCCTCCCCAGTTTAAATTTCATTGGTGGCACAGTGTGCGGCCCCCCCACCCTCCCTCTATTGCATTAACATTGGGAGCAGTGTGTGCACCCCCCGCCCCCCCTCCCTCTATTGTTTTAATACATTGGTGGCAGTGTGCGCCCCCCCTCCCCCGCCCCCCCCTCCTCCCTCTATTGTTTTAATACATTGGTGGCAGTGTGCGGCCTCCCCTCTCCCCCCCGCCCCCCCATCCCAGATCATTGGTGGCAGCGGAGTTCCGATCGGAGTCCCAGTTTAATCGCTGGGGCTCTGATCAGTAACCATGGCAACGAGGACGCTACTGCAGTCCTGGTTGCCATGGTTACTTAGCCTTAGCAATAGTAGAAGATTCATACTTACCTGCTGGCTGCTGCGATGTCTGCGTCCGGCAGGGAGCTCCTCCTACTGGTAAGTGACAGCAATGCGCCGCACAGACCTGTCACTTACCAGTAGGAGGAGCTCCCGGCCGGACACAGAGATCGCAGCAGCCAGCAGCCAGGTAAGTATGATGCTTCTACTCCGCCAATGATTGGGGGGGGAAGAGGGGAGGCCTCACACTGCCACCAATGTATTAAAACAATAGAGGGAGGAAGGGGAGGGGCGGGGGGGCACACTGCCACCAATGTTAATGCGATAGAGGGGGGGGGGGGCGCACACTGCCACCAATTCCTTTATTACAATAGAGGGAGGGAGGGGGGCGCACACTGGCCACCAATGAGTTAACTACAGGGGAGGGAGGGGGGGGGCCCACTGGCCACCAATGAGTTAAAAACAGGGGGGGGGGGTCTGCCCCCTGCTGCCTGGCAGCACCTGCCAGGCAGCAGGGGGCAGTCATGTACACAGTTTTTTTGTATATTCTAACCTGAAGCGTCCCCATCACTATGGGAACGCCTCTGTGTTAGAATATACTGTCGGATCTGAGTTTCACGATGTAGCTCATATCCGACAGAATATTCTAACATAGAGGCGTTCCCATGGTGATGGGGACGCTTCAAGTAATGTTCGGGTGTCCGCTTGTGAGCTCCGTTTGAAGGCTCTCACAAGCGGCCCCGAACGCATCCGTCCAGCCCTAATGCATTCTCAGTGGATGCGGATCCGCTCAGAATGCATCAGTCTGGCACCGTTTGGCCTCCGCTCCGCTCAGCAGGCGGACAGCTGAACTCTGCTTGCAGCGTTCAGGTGTCCGCCTGGCCGTGTGGAGGCAAGCGGATCCGTCCAGACTTACAATGTAAGTCAATGGGGACGGATCCGTTTGAAGATGACACACTGTGGCTCAATTTTCAAACGGATCCGTCCCCCATTGACTTTCAATGTAAAGTCTGGACGGATCCGTCTGAGGCTACTTTCACACTTAGAAATGTTTTAACAATATAATGCAGACGGATCCGTACTGAACGGAGCCACCGTCTGCATTATATGAACGCAAGTGTGAAAGTAAAGGGACTCCTGACTTTACATTGAAATTCAATGGGGACGGATCCGTTTGCAATTGCACCATATTGTGTCAACGTCAAACAGATCCGTCCCCATTGACTTGCATTGTAATTCAGAACGGATCCGTTTGGCTCCGCACGGCCAGGCGGACACCAAAACGACTTTTTTTTCATGTCCGTGGATCCTCCAAAAATCAAGGAAGACCCACGGACGAAAAAACGGTCACGGATCACGGACCTACGGACCCCGTTTTTGCGGACCGTGAAAAAATACTGTCGTGTGCATGAGGCCTTATGAATGAAACTGGACTATTTTATGTTGATCATCATGTGTATTGATTTATGAATAAGATTGGGCATATTCTATCATCACCTATATTAAGAAAAAGACATCTATTGCAAGTTCTGATTCATAAATCAAACTACATACAACATTTTATTTACTGTATACAATTATGGACGTGAATTAGAAAATGGAATCATGATGAAGTGACAATTTACTGGAAATATAAAGGACGTTTTTTCAATTAGATCAGCATATTTTTGCAAATCTGACCAGTGTCACTTTAAGTGCTGATAACTTTAAAACGCTTTGACTTATCCAGGCCGTTCTGACATTGTTTTTTCATCACATATTGTACTTCATGACACTGGTAAAATAATTTTTATTTATAAAAAAAATACAAAATTTACCCAAAAACTGTAAAACATTGCAAATTTCCAAGTTTCTATTTCTCTACTTCTACAGGGTGGGCCATTTATATGAATACACCTTAATAAAATGGGAATGGTTGGTGATATTAACTTCCTGTTTGTGGCACATTAGTATATGTGAGGGGGGAAACTTTTCAAGATGAGTGGTGACCATGGTGGCCATTTTGAAGTTGGACATTTTGAATCCAACTTTTGTTTTTTCAAAAGAGGGTCATGTGACACATTGTGTTGGATAGTCAATGCAACCCTCTTCTCCCACTCTTCACACACTGATAGCAACACCGCAGGAGAAATGCTAGCACAGGCTTCCAATATCCGTAGTTTCAGGTGCTGCACATCTCGTATCTTCACAGCATATGCTAGCATTTCTCCTGCTGTGTTGCTATCAGTGTGTGAAGAGTGGGAGAAGAGGGTTGCATTGACAATCCAACACAATTGGCAGCACATTGAACACATTTTATAAGTGGTCAGAAACTTGTAAATAACGCACGAAAGAATAAAGTTACGTTAAAACCAAGCACACCATTGTTTTTCTTGTGAAATTCCCAATAAGTTTGATGTGTCACATGACCCTCTACTATTAAAAAAACAAAAGTTGGATTCAAAATGGACGACTTCAAAATGGCCACCATGGTCACCACCCATCTTGAAAAGTTTCCCCCCTCACATATACTAATGTGTCACAAACAGGAAGTTAATATCACCAACCATTCCCATTTTATTAAGGTGTATCCATATAAATGGCCCACCCTCTATAATACATAGTAATACCTGCAAAAAGAGTTATTACTTTACATTCCCCAAATGTCTTCTTCATGTTTGGATCATTTTGGGAATGATATTTTATTTTTGGGGGATGTTACAAGGCTTAGAAGTTTAGAAGCAAATCTTGAAATTTTCAAGAACCCAAGGCTTACATAATAGAAACCACCCAAAAATGACCCCATTCTATAAACTACACCCCTCAAGATATTCAAAACTGATTTTACAAACTTTGTTAACCCTTTAGGTGTTCCACAAGAAGTTAATGGAAAATAGAGATACAATTTAAATGTAAGTTTTACACAATGATTTCTTTTTTGAAGCAAAAAAAAATCATGTTTTAGTGTTTCCATAGTCTGAGAGCCATAATTTTTTCAGTTTTTGGGCGATTACCTTGGGTAGGGTTTGATTTTTGCGGGATGAGATGACGGTTTTATTGGCACTATTTTGGGGTGCGTGTGACTTTTTGATCGCTTGCTATTACACTTTTTGTGATGTAAGGTGACAAAAAATGGTTTATTTAGCACAGCTTTTATTTACATTTTTTTACGGTGTTCATCTGAGGGGTTAGGTCATGTGATATTTTTATAGAGCTGGTCGATACGAACGCGGCGATACCAAATATGTATACTTTTTTTTATTTATGTAAGTTTTACACAATAACAGCTTTTTTAAAACAAAAAAAATGATGTTTTAGTGTCTCCATATTCTGAGCCATAGTTTTTTTTTGGGCGATTGTCTCAGGTAGGGGTTCATTTTTTGTGGGATGAGGTAACGGTTATATTGGTACTATTTTGGTGGGCCCCATGGGGACCCGATGGCATCGCCGACTACCGCCGCCCGCACAATAAAAAGCCGCAAACCGCAGGTCTGAATTGACCTGCGGTTTGCGTCAATCGCCGACACAGGGGGGGTCACGGGACCCCCCCGCGCGCATTTAGCCGTGGTGCCTTGAGCAGGCACCGTGTTCCGATCACCGGACGTCTGAATGGAGCCTTACAGGGGGTGATCAATGACAGGGGGGTGATCAGGGAGTCTATATGGGGTGATCACCCCCCCCCCCCCCGTCTGTATGTGTTTTGCGGATCTGTGGATCTGCAAAACACGGACATCGCGGATCCGCAAAAACACGGACACCGCGGATCCGCAAAACACGGACACCGCGGATCCGCAAAACACGGACACCGCGGATCCGCAAAACACGGACACCGCGGATCCGCAAAACACGGACACCGCGGATCCGCAAAACACGGACACCGCGGATCCGCAAAACACGGACACCGCGGATCCGCAAAACACAGACACCGGCAATGTGCTTTCCGCATTTTGCGGATCCGCACATTGCCAGAACTATAAAGAAAATGCCTTTTCATCAGGCCTGATCTTGTGCGCACACTTGCGTTCAGTCCGCCCCACCGCAGTGACAGAAATATTTTTTTTTCTGATCACTGCAAAAACACAGTAAAATCGCTGCGGCACTATAAAAAGATCACTTTTGAGGGGCATGGCGAGTTCATAGAAGATTTTTTGTTTGGAACAAGTTAGCGGAAATAGTTTATTTTTATTTTTTTCTTACAAAGTCTTATTTTCCACTAACTTGTGACAAAAAATAAAATCTCACATGATCAATGACAGGGGGGTGATCACCCTATATAGACTCCCTGATCACCCCCCTGTAAGGCTCCATTCAGACGTTCGTATGTGTTTTTCAGATCCGTGAATCCGCAAAACACGGACACCGCAGATCCGCAAAACACGGACACCACGGATCCGCAAAACACGGACACCAGCAATGTGCTTTCCGCATTTTGCGATACGCACATTGCCAGAACTATATAGAAAATGCCTTTTCTTGTCCGCAATTGCGGACAAGAATAGGACATGTTCTATAGGCTCTACAAAAAATGCAGTGTTCGCCCGATCAGGCCTGATCTTGTGCGCACTTGCGTTCAGTCCGCCCCACCGCAGTGACAGAAATATTTTTTTTTTCGGATCACTGCAAAAACACCGTAAAATCGCTGCGGCGCTATAAATAAAAATAAAGAGTGCAAAGCAAAAAGAAGAGAAAAGGCCGACTGAGCATGGTGGAGGACGTGTGCGTCTAAGCTCCTCGCCATAAGCCCGATCTTTTAGCCTATGTCACAGCTACCTGACGAGATTATGGGTAAGATTGGTAGAGAAAAGAGAGGGGAAGTGGAGAGCACCCTGAAACTGAAAAGCTCGCAAAGCAACATGACATGAACAAGTACCTTAGCAAAAAGACCTCTTCGTCTCAGCCGGAGCGGGGGAAGGCAGAGCGACATACACCAGACGCGGGAAGACGACTCTGATGGCGACAGCTCGGATGCCTGCTCTGAAATACAAGGTGAGCGTGACGCTTTACCGATCACCAGAGCTTTCCTGCAACAGGCGCTAGCTCAATTGCTGGACAAAGATTTGTCGCCAGTCCTGAAAGAGCTGTCGGACATTAAAACAGAGGTCCTGCATATGGGCCACAGAGTGGAGGCCTTGGAGGACTCGCACTCCCTCATGACTCAGCACAGTGCGGGGATGCAGTCGCAACTTGCCTCGGTCTGTAAACAGGTGAATACCGCTTTCTTGTTCCTGGAAGACCAAGAGAACAGGGGTCGACGCAAGAACATTCGCTTAAGAGAAATTCCTGAGTCGATCACTGCAGAGGAGCTGATGCCCACAGTGCGCCATTTGTTTGAGATGCTTGTGGGCAAAGAGCGTGCAGACGCCATTGTTATTGAACGCGCCCATAGAGCCCTGCGGCCAAAACCGCCGGCCACAGAACCTCCCAGGGATGTGGTATGTGCTCTTATGAACTACCTGGACACTGCGGCCTTGCTTAGAACTGCGAGAGAGGCGGGTGACCTCTTGTTGGATGAGCATAAGATCCTATTGTTTCAGGACTTAGTGGCCAGCACTCTGGCGAAACGGAGAGCCTTTCGTCCACTAACTAATGCCTTAAGGGAGAAGAAGCTCCCTGTGAAGTGGCTTTTTCCTTTTGGACTGACAACCGCTATTGAGGGACGGCAATATACTGTGCGAGCACCAGAGGATTTGCCCAGGATGTGGGATGCATTACAGATGTAGCCGCTGGAAATCCCATCATGGCTACCGACGTCATTCCCGCCAGATCTACCTCAGCTCCTGCAGAACCTGCAGTGGCAGATGGCGAGCAAAGGCCGCTCGCCGAGGAAGAAGGCTGCCTGAGAAACAGGACTTTGATCCTATAAGAGAAGTTTCTTCCTCTAGATTGTTTATTATTTCTGTGTTCATGGAGGTCACCTTATATGTGTTTGGGTTTTCCAGTGAGGTAGCAGAGTTATCTTCCCCAGCTAGGGGTTTAATGCTATCCTACATGCTAACCTACAAGTTTTAGCCCTTTGTACTTACATGTTGTTAAACATTGTAATTACGGGTATTCTTTTTCTAGCTTGATAGGCCGGGTGGATGGAGATGGGTCCTGTGACTTCTCCACACATGTCACCCCCCACTGGCCTTGATTACTTGGCCAGCGTGTGCTTTACAGCGTCGCGAGACGCCATTGGGCTCTGTAGTCCACTTGTTTTGTTCATATTCACTTTTGATTGTTGTTTATGTCCTGTCTTGCTTGACATCCACTGTCTTGCTAGTCTCTTAGATAGATGCTTATTTGGATATTGCTGAAGTGAAAGTATACTCCCTTAATGTTAATGGCGCTAATATCCCTCAAAAGAGGAGCCGTTATACCACACCTTAAAGAAAGAGCGTGTTGATATTGCTTTTATACAGGAGACTCACTTCAGACATATGCATATACCTAATGTGATCAGCAAGCAATTCCCCCTATGGTACCATGCATCCCACTCGTCGGCCTCACGGGGCGTCTCTATAGGCGCGGGGAAGAATGTCCCGTTCCAAATGTTAGCTAAAATGGCAGATCCAGAGGGCAGGTACCTGTTGGTTAAAGGGAAAATTCTTAACTTAACTGTTACTATGGCGAATCTGTATGTTCCCAACTGTAACCAGATTAGGTGGATTTTACTGACGCTGGACATCCTGAAGCCTTTTGCGGAAGGTTTATTAATCATGGGAGGGGATCTGAACATGATCTTTGACCTCATGAAGGACACCACATCTAGGGCTAGGAGCACGCCGGTTAAACAACTCCGCAAACTTCACCTTGCATTGTCGGATTTGGTTATGTCGGACGTATGGAGGTTGTTACATCCAGAAGATAAAGATTATACTGTACGTTCCACTCTAGAGTACATGATTTGTACCAGAGACTGGATTATATTTTCTTATCTAACCAAGCACTCCAGTTGGTTGCTTACTATAAAAAGTTTAGAGATATACTTGTTCCTCACTTTGTCCGCTTATGCAACTCTTTACTCAGAGGGGGGACTCTACCCCCGCAGGCTCAGGCAGCGCATATTACAGTTATACATAAGGAGGGGAAAGACCAAGAAGTATGTGGAAGCTACAGGCCTATTTCCCTGCTCAACACTGATTTGAAGTGGTAGGCTAAATTGCTTAGTACCAGGATTTCTAAGCTTCTGCCTGAGCTTGTGGGGGGAGGAACAAGTGGGGTTCGTCCCAGGACGGGAGGGGAGACACAATGTTAGTAGGGTGGTCCATGCTGTTTGTCATGCTAAGAAGAATCGGATCCCAATGGTGCTACTGGGTACGGATGTGGAGAAGGCGTTCAACAGGGTCAGTTGGCTGTACATGTGCAGTGCATTGGAGGTATTTGGCTTTCCAGAACAGTTTATTAATGCCATATGTTCGCTATATTCGTCGCCATCAGCACGCATCATGGTGAATGGGACTCTGTCGGATGCCTTCTTGATACGTAATGGCACGCGGCAGGGATGCCCCCTATCCCCCACACTCTTTATACTCACCTTAGAGACCTTACCTAAATTTAGACAAAACCCTGCTATCCCGGGGCTGCGCTTAGGTACACACACCCACAAAATGGCGGCGTTCGCCGACGATTTACTCCTTATGTTAATTGATCCAGTAAATGCTATGAGCGACGTTTTAAATATTTTCCAGCAGTTCGGAACATTGTCCAACTTTAAGATCAACCTGGACAAGTCTGAAGCATTACGTATATCCCTTTCCTCCGCACAACAAATTAGACTTAAGAGGATGACACCCTTCAAGTGGCCGCCAACTTCCATTAAGTACTTAGGAATTAATATATCTAGTGATCCTGGCCTGCTGTTCAGACTGAATTTCCCTCCTCTGCTGAATAAGATTGAAACTTTCCTTACCAAAAGTTCTCTGCCATTCCTTTCCTGGCTAGGGAGGAAAAATGTGATTACGGCTTACATACTACTTCAGCTGTTATACACCCTAAGATCTCTTCCATTGTATTTACCGGCCAATTACATATCTAAGATCAGACGGATAATAGGGAGGTACATCTGGGCGAACAAAAAGGCTAGACTCCCCTTTGGGTTGCTTACTAGGAGAAAGAAGCAGGGAGGCATATCACTCCCAGATGTGGAGCAATATGTACAAGCTATACACCTGGAGAGATGAATTGCCTTAGTGAGGCTTACCCCCCCACCATTGCATGTGGAGATGGAGCTTGCCCTAATGGGAAACTCAGCAGACTATATGCTGTGGTTCCTTTTAAAAAAAAACTGATAAAGATTCCCTGATTAGCGTCATCACGAAAAGTACTGTTATTGCTTGTAGTAGAACGGAGGCACTTAACATAGGGAGAGGCAAATTGTCAACTCTGACACCACTTAGAATGCTGCCCCAGATACTAAATAAATCATATGTAGAATCAGGCCCCTTCTGGAACTCTCTGCCGGGGATAGTATTAGGAGATCTTGTGAGAACGCCCCATCAGAATGACTATTATACCTCTTTCGCTGGGGAAAATAGTGCCAAGTGGGACTTCCTGCAAGAAAGGGATTTTGAGATCACGTGTGCCAAGTTCAAAAAGTCCAAATTTGTTCCTCTTGTGGATCCTACTTGGTTGGAAACATACACTTTGCTTCCCAAAATCCCCCCGAAATGCATCTCACTCATCTATACGCAATTGTTGAGGGATAGGAACAACTATATACCCTCTTATATTAGCGCCTGGGAGAGAGAGTTGAACTGCACACTGGACGATAGAGATAGGCGCTATATCCTGACTCATTCACATGGGTTCTCCAAATGTATTCTGACCCAAGAAAACTCCCTAAAAATTCTTACTAGATGGTACAGAACACCTGAGCTGTTATTCAAAATGGGAGTGGTGCCGGATGATCTTTGTTGGAGATGTGGGAAGGATAAAGGATCTCTGTCACACATATGGTGGTTCTGTCCGAGTCTGAAGGAGTTCTGGGAATGTATTGAAAAAATGATTAATCAGATTTGCTCTGTTGACCTGAAGCTCACCCCAGAGTTAGTCCTATTGTGGTTACCCCTAGCTGGCTTCAGACCGAACAGAATGAACCTCCCCAAACATATGATCGCGGCTGCTAAGTTGTTAGTCCCTGTGAAATGGAAAGATAAGGACCCGCCGTCCCTTAAGATGTGGCATGAGAAAATGAGCGATATGTGCAGAATGGAAGAGTTAGTGGGGTGGACTTACAATACTAGGGATGGATATTTACAGGTACAACCATGGCTAAAGTATGCTAAGAAGATAGATATAGAGGAGAACAGCAAGGGTTAAGTTACTGGGAGAGTAAGCCTACCCTATGGATTCACTTCACACATTCCAGGCAGCTTGAGCCTGGTGAGGGAGACCATGTTGGCCATTAGGTCGGATCTTGACCGAACCTTTCAACTGCACCTTTAGGTTTAGCCATTTGACCCAGCAGATGGATTGTCTTAGAGAATAATGGAAAAAGTCATAGATGACAGGACTATCATGTTTTTTGTGTCTTTATGTCCTTGTGTCATGTTCCTTTTTGTGTTTTTAGTCTTTTTGTTTCCTTATGTTTTCACCAGATATTTTCATGCATACATTTAGTGGTAATCAGAAATACTTAGATACGATTGGGTGTCTTCACTTACCTGTATTGTCGGGCTATTGCCCTGGAAACCTAATTCATACTCCATTGTCTTATAGTGAAGCTCTGCAATCTGCTTTTTGCACTGATGTAATATGGTGAGACTGTTATCACTATATGTACAATATATGCTTTTATTTTTCAATAAAAACAGATTTGACTAAAAAGAAGAGAAAAAATCGAAATAAAAATATTCGGGTCCGCACTCGGGATTCGAGCAACCCTGCGACTTTTGTCACTAATTTTAGTGTAGAGTACCCCCTTATCTGCAACATTTTGCGCAGGCATTTTCCGGTTATAGGCTTTGATGAAGGTTGGGGGGAGATTGCGGAGGCAGGCATCAGATGTATCGCGTAAAAAGCACCAACTATAGGACAAAAAGTCAGTCCCAGTTTGTATATGGAAAACGCAAGGTGTGAACCAGTCTGGCTGAACACTAAAGGAAATGTACATGTCAGTGAGCAAAGAGATTGTATCTACATCAAATAACAGCAGACACAAAATGCGGCAATATATCAATTGCATTACAGAGTATGTAGTTTATGTCATCACATGTCGTGCCTGCGCGTTGCAATATGTGGGATGTACGATCAACCAGCTCAAAGTGAGAATTCGGAAGCATCTGAGCGACATCCCACATATCGCAACACGCAATGTTTCAGCGGCTACATCACACTTTGCGATGGTACATAAGGGCGATACCTCTGCGTTTTGTGTGCAAGGAATTGAGAGAGTCACGGCTCCAGTTAGAGGAGGAGACCGTAGGCAAAAGTTATACAGTCGTGAAACATACTGGATGTTTAATTTAGGAACATGTATACCTAAAGGATTGAATAGGAAACATGACTTAGGCCTCTTTCACACTTGCGTTGTCTGGATCCGGCGTGTACTCCACTTGCCGGAATTACACGCCAGATCCGGAAAAACGCAAGTGTACTGAAAGCATTTGAAGACGGATCCGTCTTCAAAATGCTTTCAGTGTTACTATGGCAGCCAGGACGCTATTAAAGTCCTGGTTGCCATAGTAGGAGCGGGTAGCGGGGGAGCGGTATACTTACAGTCCGTGCGGCTCCCGGGGCGCTCCAGAATGACGTCAGGATGCCCCATGCGCATGGATGACGTGCCATGCGATCACGTCATCCATGCGCGTGGGGCTCCCTGACGTCACGCTGGAGCGCCCCGGGAGCCGCACGGACGGTAAGTATGCTGCTCCCCCGCTCCCCACTACACTTTACCATGGCTGCTAGGACTTTAGCGTCCCAGCAGCCATGGTAACCATTCAGAAAAAGCTAAACGTCGGATCCGGCAATGCGTCGAAACGACGTTTAGCTTAAGGCCGGATCCGGATCAATGCCTTTCAATGGGCATTAATTCCGGATCTGGCCTTGCGGCAAGTCTTCAGGATTTTTGGCCGTTGCAAAAAGCGCAGCATGCTGCAGTATTTTTTCTGGCCAAAAAATGGAACTGAAGACATCCTGATGCATCCTGAACGGATTTCACTCCATTCAGAATGCATTAGGATAAAACTGATCAGGATTCTTCCGGACTAGAGCCCCGACTACGGAACTCTATGCCGGAAGAAAAGAACGCAGGTGTGAAAGGGCCCTTAACTTTACAATATAAATGAAGTGTTTTTTCTGAAACTGTGGATCACTTCCCACCTAATTGGAATTGTTTCTCCCTTTGATTAACAGGTCAGGAACACCTGATACTGTTCTAGGGTATGGAAGCCAACCAATCAAATGGGAGGGGTTGTTCCTCACTGTGTATAAAAAGGAGATTTTAAGTTTATTTGTCTTGATGAAGGGCTAAGATGTAACAGCCCGAAACGCGGAATAAAGAAGCCTTATATTGTGAAAAGCTGGAATTCGTCCCCCCCCCCCCCCCCGACCAATCCCTAGGATCCCCTGAGGATGAAGTTGCCCTAGAAAATTGCTCAAAAAAAAACCCCAAACCAATCCTTAGGATCCCTCCAGTAAGAAGTGGCCATGAAGAATCACCTAATTTTGCTCAATTAATCTTTCCCCCTGAATTGTTTTTTATAATACTCTTAGAAATAAGATGCCCTGGACAATTGCCCAATTATGCCATCCAACCCACAGAGTGTGAAGGGGTCACAGTCTGGGGCCCCCAACATGAAACATGATAATCCAATTGGATACATCTGTGACTACATTGAATAAGCTATAGTGATATAACATGCAGTTTGTGTGACTGGCCACTAGAGGCCGTTAGTGGGACAGCCCCCTTAGAACTAATAGGAGTGAGATGTTGACAATTAATATATAAAAAGAAAAGTAATCTTATAGCTGCACCTGATTGGCTTTCTTATTGAAATAGTCTGTAAAAAATAGCTTCTTATTTATTTTGTGCATTTTGTTATTTTGTTGCCATGTCCTATCTTCCTGGGAAAAGCTACAGGGGCTGAAGAAAGGAAGTGGCAGGAGGACAGAGAGTCGGCAGTTGGCGAGCAACGGATTCAGACGTGTCTGCTAAATTGTTTACCTGAGGTGTCCTGTCATCAGCCAGAGATTGAAGGCTTTATCCACAGCAAGCAAAGGACGGTTGGTGAATATCTGCTGCCTGCTAAAGAGGATCTGTGGTGAATATCTGCTGCCTGCTAAAGAGGATCTGTGGTGAATATCTGCTGCCTGCCAAAGAGGATCTGTGGTGAATATCTGCTGCCTGCTAAAGAGGATCTGTGGTGAATATCTGCTGCCTGCTAAAGAGGATCTGTGGTGAATATCTGCTGCCTGCTAAAGAGGATCTGTGGTGAATATCTGCTGCCTGCCAAAGAGGATCTGTGGTGAATATCTGCTGCCTGCTAAAGAGGATCTGTGGTGAATATCTGCTGCCTGCTAAAGAGGATCTGTGGTGAATATCTGCTGCCTGCTAAAGAGGATCTGTGGTGAATATCTGCTGCCTGCTAAAGAGGATCTGTGGTGAATATCTGCTGCCTGCTAAAGAGGATCTGTGGTGAATATCTGCTGCCTGCTAAAGAGGATCTGTGGTGAATATCTGCTGCCTGCTAAAGAGGATCTGTGGTGAATATCTGCTGCCTGCTAAAGAGGATCTGTGGTGAATATCTGCTGCCTGCTAAAGAGGATCTGTGGTGAATATCTGCTGCCTGCTAAAGAGGATCTGTGGTGAATATCTGCTGCCTGCTAAAGAGGATCCGTGGTCTTCATTTATAATCAGGAGCTGAGGAGACCAGAGGCCTGCCTGCCCTGAGGCCAGCGGTGAATCATCATCAAGAAAACCAAACTGCCATTCAGGCCTGCACTGGAGATCTCAGCCTGAAGCATTTTACACTCGGTTAGTGCGCACTTTTAATGGGACTTAAATCCTGAGCTCAGGTCCCTCCTTGCAATCAGGGTGAGGACAAGTTTTGGCGCCGCTGCAGCAAGTAAAGCTTTATTGCGACAGCAAGTGGATCCATATCCCGGTTCTGGAGTTACAAATGGCCATGTGGAAGTTCAAGGGAGTCTAGCTGAGGTGGGGGGGGGGGGGGGGGGTAGGCATTATCGGCATTTGGGGGAGGGATAGTGTGGGATTTTTCTGTATTTGGCCTCTGTGAGCCACAGTGTCCCTCAGCCGAGATCCCAGGTACACAGACCCCAAATTTAGTGTTGATTCCTAGTGGCTTCGGTTCGCTGTATTTGGTTAGGAGACCCTGCCATATTTAGTGGCATTTAGGCAAAGTATGAATATTTAAAGGTACAGTACCTAAATTAGGAAATTCCCGACTGGGGTCCCACTGTGGACAAACTTGGGTTGCTAATAACCCAGAGAGTTTGTATCACCACTTCAGTACACCAGAACATACCTCACTCCGTGTGGTCCGGCTGGATCACGATGTACATTATATTGTAAATAGTTTTCTCTACTAAAGTCAGTAAAATTATTTTGGTTCACACCGCTCACTGTCCGTGCATTCATTCTTGTGTGGTTCACTGTATCCTAACGGACTCCCTCGGGTCCACCTCCACCAGACAAATCTTTCGGATCTCACTAGTCAGATATGTACTTGTATAACTGCCCAATTAAGAGCACCCCCCCCAACACCAAGAAACCTTGTTACCTAGAAACTGAAAAAGCGTTTAATGTATAAAGAACATGTTTATTAAAATATACTTTTGAAATTGATTCTGATGAAGCTTCTTGTTTGCGATGTTTTGATGTTCAGCTGCATGTCTCTATGTAGATAAGGTGGCGTATCAGTTGTTCTCCCGATTTCCATGCATCATCCCCGGTAGGACATTATAAAACTCTGTTAGCTGCTGTAGTTCATGATCTAGAAAACAATGGACAGTTTAGTTTAGTTTACAAAAATTTCAGGATGTATTTATAAATAAAAAAATACAATAAGAAATCCTTGCACCTTATTTTGGGGATCACTGTTTGGGGGCGCTGACATCTGCCATTATACAGTCACCATCCTTATTAAATTGGTAATCTCCATCAATATCAGCCATTTCAACATCGTCAGGGTACTGCCGTTCCCCGACCTCCATTGGTTCATCTGTTTCCTCGTTTGCATCGGTCATCTCGATGTCTTCTGCGTATTGTCTTCCCTCTACCTCCATATCCTCTGCTTCGTCCATTTCCACTCGTCTTCTCTTGAGTGGGACGACCTCTTCCAATTTGAATCTCTTGATCAGAATCGACTCCACTTCTCCTATCTCTACTCGGCACCGCTTGCGTGAGCACATGGTGAGCCAGACGAAGACTGACACAGGTGCCAGGGTCTGAGCCGGTATTACCCACATTCTACATTGTTACATCACAAGAGGTTGACCTCATCCAGATTCTACACATTATGACATCACAATAAGTGTGTCCAGACTAGGCATGGATTATGACATCATAAAGAGTATGGTAGCTTCACCAGGCCTGAAGAGTCTACATGATGACATCACAGGACATCGCAGGATTTTCCATTTTCGTACCAGACAGTGATCAGTCATCCATTCTTAATTCCACTATAGGGCCTCATGATGACCGGTGATGAGATTTAGGCTCCTATCTTCTGTGTCATGCACTGTCCGCTTCGGTGTGTACACAATGGGTTACATCCAGTAACTTGTACAGGGTGGGCCATTTATATGGATACAACATAATAAAATGGGAATGGTTGGTGATATTAACTTCCTGTTTGTGGCACATTAGTATATGTGAGGGGGGAAACTTTTGAAGATGAGTGGTGACCATGGCGGCCATTTTGAAGTTGGCCATTTTGAATCCAACTTTTGTTTTTTCAATAGGAAGAGGGTCATGTGACACATCAAACTTATTGGGAATTTCACAAGAAAAACAATGGTGTGCTGGGTTTTAACGTAACTTTATTCTTTCATGCGTTATTTAGAAGTTTCTGACCACTTATAAAATGTGTTCAATGTGCTGCCCATTGTGTTGGATTGTCAATGCAACCCTCTTCTCCCACTCTTCACACACTGATAGCAACACTGCAGGAGAAATGCTAGCATATGCTGTGAAGATACAAGATGTGCAGCACCTGAAACTACTCATACTGGAAGCCTGTGCTAGCATTTCTCCTGAGGTGTTGCTATCAGTGTGTGAAGAGTGGGAGAAGAGGGTTGCATTGACAATCCAACACAATGGGCAGCACATTGAACACATTTTATAAGTGGTCAGAAACTTCTAAATAACGCATGAAAGAATAAAGTTACGTTAAAACCCAGCACACCATTGTTTTTCTTGTGAAATTCCCAATAAGTTTGATGTGTCACATGACCCTCTTCCTATTGAAAAAACAAAAGTTGGATTTAAAATGTCCGACTTCAAAATGGCCGCCATGGTCACCACCCATATTGAAAAGTTTCCCCCCTCACATATACTAATGTGCCACAAACAGGAAGTTAATATCACCAACCATTCCCATTTTATTAAGGTGTATCCATATAAATGGCCCACCCTGTAGAACACGATTATATTACAAGCCGATGTTGAAATTGCTGATGTTGATGATTATCACCAATTTGACAAGGGTGGCGATTGTATAATGGCAGATGTCAGTGCCCATTGTTTTCTAGATCATGGATGAACGCAGCAAATGGAATTGTATATAATATCCTACCTGGGATAATGCATGGAATGAAGGACAACATCTCATACGCTACCTTATTTACATAAAGACACCCAGCTGAACATGTACATATTGCAGCCAAAAATGACAGCAGTATATTTCAATAAACATGCTCTTTTAAACATTAATGTTGTTTTCAGTTTCTAGGCAAGTAGGCTTCATTTTATTGGGCAATTGTCTTGCTAGGGAGATCCTATGGGTTGTTCTCATGGGGAAACGGGCGGGTTTAATGGGGCATCTTATTCCTAGGTGGATTGTAAGGGAAGGACTACGGTTGGTTTAGTAGGCAATTTTTATGGGCCACGTTATCATCAATGGATCCTAACAGTTAGTCTTGTGAGAGATTAATTGGGCAATTGTCCAGGATCACTTCTTACTATGGAATCTGAAGGGTTAATGTTAGGTAGGTGTTAATTGGGCAGTTGTTCAGGATCACTTCCTACTCTGGGGATCTTAAGGGTTAGTCTAAGGGGGAAAGGGTTTATTGGTAAATTGCCCAGAGCAAAAGTAAGTGTTGGCCTTAGGAGGGTCGTGGAGTCAGTAGTGTAATTCTCCAGGGTCACATCCTTCAAGGGGGATCCTAAGCATAGTACTCTTTCAAAGGATGCTATAGATTCATTGTGTCTTGTCTATGGCCTAAAAAGGAGCCATTGTATATTGGGTAGAGTAACAGCCGGGCAGTGTTCTCTTAGTTTCACATTTAAAGGTCTTTAGGCGGTCTAAGTTTTGAGTCCATGTGTGATCGTATCCAGGGACATAGCTAAATGCTCATGGGTCCTTGTGCAAGAGTTCAGCTTGGGCCCCCCTACCCTAAGTGCTTTGAGTCAAAAATTGAAATGGCATCCCCCCATGCCAAATTCTTGACCTAACCCCTTTCCTCCAGTCAGAGGTGTAACTTGACCAGCATGCAACATTTAGAACTGTTTGTGTGGGGAGACAATAAACTGATTTAGCCCTAATAGTATGTTACTGACTAATATGGTTTTTCCAATTTAAACCACAAAAATAAAGTTAAATACAGTATGTGAGATGACCTGACTAGGGCTGCAACGATTAATCGATGTAATCGATTATATTCGATAACTGGATTCGTTGTCGACGAATCCAGTTATCGAATAATCGCCGATTCGTTGCTATTCGGGCGGGCGGGCGGGCGGGCGGGCGCTGCATCTTTATTTTACCTTTTTACAATGACGCTCCCGCTCCTGTAACAGCCAGGCAGAGCGGACGGCGGCGTAACGTCACTCAATCACGTGACGCGCCTGCTCCGCCTCCTTCATTCATGAAGTGGGCGGAGCAGGCGCGTCACGTGATTGAGTGACGTTACGCCGCCGTCCGCTCTGCCTGGCTGTTACAGGAGCGGGAGCGTCATTGTAAAAAGGTAAAATAAAGATGCAAGCGCCGGGGCTGTTAGGGGGAAGGGGGGTCTGTGTATAGCACTGCTATGGGGAGGGGGGAGGATCTGTGTATAGCACTGCTATGGGGAGGAGGGGGGGTCTGTGTATGGCACTGCTATGGGAAGGGGGGTCTGTGCACTGTTATGAGGAAAGGGATCTGTGCACTGTTATGCCCATAACAGTGCACATATCCCCCTCTCCATAACTACGCCGTCCACAGATCCCCCATAATAGTGTCGTCCACAGATCCCCCATAAGTGTCGTCCACAGATCCCCCATAAACGCCGTCCACAGATCCCCCATAAACGCCGTCCACAGATCCCCCATAAACGCCGTCCACAGATCCCCCATAAACGCCGTCCACAGATCCCCCATAAACGCCGTCCACAGATCCCCCATAAACGCCGTCCACAGATCCCCCATAATAGTGTCGTCCACAGATCCCCCATAAACGCCGTCCACAGATCCCCCCATAAGTGTCGTCCACAGATCCCCCCATAAGTGTCGTCCACAGATCCCCCCATAAGTGTCGTCCACAGATCCCCCATAAGTGTCGTCCACAGATCCCCCATAAGTGTCGTCCACAGATCCCCCATAAGTGTCGTCCACAGATCCCCCCATAAGTGTCGTCCACAGATCCCCCCATAAGTGTCGTCCACAGATCCCCCCATAAGTGTCGTCCACAGATCCCCCCCATAAGTGTCGTCCACAGATCCCCCCCCATAAGTGTCGTCCACAGATCCCCCCCCATAAGTGTCGTCCACAGATCCCCCCATAAGTGTCGTCCACAGATCCCCCCATAAGTGTCGTCCACAGATCCCCCCATAAATGTCGTCCACAGATCCCCCCATAATGTCGTCCACAGATCCCCCATAAGTGTCGTCCACAGATCCCCCATAAGTGTCGTCCACAGATCCCCCATAAGTGTCGTCCACAGATCCCCCATAATAGTGTCGTCCACAGATCCCCCATAAGTGTCGTCCACAGATCCCCCATAAGTGTCGTCCACAGATCCCCCATAAGTGTCGTCCACAGATCCCCCATAAGTGTCGTCCACAGATCCCCCATAAGTGTCGTCCACAGATCCCCCATAAGTGTCGTCCACAGATCCCCCATAAGTGTCGTCCACAGATCCCCCATAAGTGTCGTCCACAATTTGTTTTAATATGGCCTTTGAACATAATTTTTCAAGTAAGATCATATAAACCTCTGTTTTGTAATTTTGTCGTTTTTCCCGATTAATCGATTAATCGTAGAAATTAATCGGCAACTAATCGATTATTCAAATAATCGTTAGCTGCAGCCCTAGACCTGACACAGACTGTAGTGTCCCACTAGGTAGGGGTGGGCACTACACAAGGGTCAATTGGTGTGCGCGTTACTCCTACTCACAAGGAACAGAAGTGTTATCTTTAATTGTGCATTTTATGTATGTTCTAATGTGTTTTTACATGCAATGTACCCCTGTATGATGCAACAGCAGGCCTAGTTGGGTGTAGTTAGACATCCCAGACACTAGAGGGAGATAGGGAGCCCCTAGTATAAATGTCCAGGCCCAGACAGGGAGAGTTAGTGCAGAGTCAGGAGTCTGAGAAGACAGAGGCCAGTAAGCCTGCTCCTGACATGCAGCTGGATAGCCCTGGCTGCTAGTGATGTCCAGGAGGCTAGTGAGAAGCTCCAGCCTGCCTGAGAACAAGAGAACCTAAGTTAGCTCTGAAGATACCCCAGTTGCAGGATCCAACCTCCTGGGAGAAAACCCACAGTTATCCACCTTACAAGAGAAGGCGACCCAGGGTAAGCTAAGTAACCCTGATGGGCAGAGGACATTAGAAAGTGTAGCAAGAATCTAATACCTGAGGAAGATAGTAACCAAGGATTTAAGCCACCCTTTTAGGCATCCGGGCCTTGGGAGATAAAGCCAGAGCAGGAGTTCTAGAAGGGACAGTGTACATTGATTCTGAGGAAAGGTACAACCTGCTGCTGAGTGCTTGTGAAGTTTACCCTCTGCGTATCTTGCATGAATATTGCCTGCCATTTTGTGAATAAGCCTCCTTGTGGAACTGTGTTTGAAAGACTGTACTACTACCTGCTGTACAAAGTTGGATTGTTCAGTAAAGTTACGTTTGGTTCACTATATACTTGTGTACCTCCATCATTCCAACCACCAACCGGCGTGCCACCATCCAAAGGCACTGGCGTTACGAATACCACAGGGACCTTGCCCCAGGCACACAAAATACCTGTAACATCCAGGGCACCTCATCCACCATCAGGCCTGGTCCCTATCTACAGAGCGTGCCCCAGAGGAACCGTGTCTACCTCTCCTTCACTGCCACGCGCCGGCCCAGGGTTCTTCAAATATAGTGAGTACCCTCGATTGCCCATAACCGTGACCTCACTTCGTCTATACCCTGCAGGTCTGGCGTGTTGCAAGACTTCTCACTAGTATTCTATATGCTGTACTAGATTGATGGTAAAACACGTGTTGTACAGTTTTTGTACAGTTTTGGCTCAGTTTTGGCCTCCGTTCCGCTCTGCAGGCGGACACCCGAACACTGCTTACAATGAAAGTCAATGGGGACGGATCCGTTTGACGTTGACACAATATGGTGCAATTTCAAACGGATCCGTCCCCCATTGACTTTCAATGTAAAGTCTGGACGGATCCGTCTGACTAACAATTAGACTTAGACATTTTTCTGAAATATAATGCAGACGGATCCGTTCTGAACGGATACCATCGTTTGCATTATAGGAACGGATCCGCTCCGTTCCTATAATGCACAGTACGTGGTATATGGCACGGTAGTTGTTATAGGGCACAGTAGATGGTATACGGCACAGTAGATTGTGCAAGACTCGTGGTATGTGGCACAGTAAATGGTATAGCGCACAATAGAAGGCATAGGGCACAGTACATGGCATATGGCACAGTACATGGCATAGGGCACAGTACATGGTATAATGCACAGTACATGGTATAATGCACAGTACATGGCATAGGGCACAGTACATGGTATAATGCACAGTAGATGGCATAGGGCACAGTACATTGTAGCAAACTCATGGATCTTATATCTTCATTCAGCAGGACCTGCGCGGACATCACCATGCTCACCACGTAGTGAGCGCGATTGCGTCATCAAATGTCCTTTTGCAGGTCCTGAAAGAAGAAGGAAGAAGACGATGCCGGCTGCGCGATCAAGTGGATAAGGTGAGTACATTTTTTATTTGCAGTGAATTAACTTTAATGGGGTTCGGTGTTGCTCATCCCTATCATCTCCTAGCAACTATGCGTGAAAATCGCACCGCATCTGCACTTGCTTGCGGATGCTTGCGATTTTCACGCAGCCCAATTAATTTCCATGGGGCCTGCGTTACGTGAAAAACGCAGAATATAGAACATGCTGTAATTTTCATGCAACGCATAAGTGATGCGTGAAAATCACCGCTCATCTGCACAGCCCCTTTGAAGTGCATGGGTCCGGAATCAATGCGGGTGCAATGTGTTCACCTCACGCATTGCACCCACACGGAAAACTCGCCCGTGTAAAAGGGGCCTCAGGCCGCAGTGCATGTAGTCACGCTGCCTACGCTCTCCTCCCAACCTCTCATGTTTAATTGACACTCTGAGAGATGGGCTTTGCATTAAGTTCCCGACACTCAGAGTGACAATCAAGCTGGAGAATCTGGGAGAAGAGCGGAGGCAGCTGACTACATGCACTGAGGCCCCACTTAAGGGACTATTGTTTTTAACAAATTACGACATCCAGAGAAGCTTATGGGCACAGCGCACAAATGTACTAAAAGGTACTGGAAAGGGCCGATAGCGCGTAGGGGACCTTACAGGTTCCCTTTAAAAACAGGCTGAAGAGATCGTAGTCACCAGTACCATATTTTTGGTCTCCATGGCGACCTGGTGCCTGGCATTTGTTGTGGCTTGCAGTGAGGTGTGCCCATAGGAATAGACAGTACAGTACACGCTACCATTCAGTACTGTATATTGCTATGGGCACCTCTAGGATGGTAGCATGTACTGTACATTGTTATGGCTCATAACAGTAGTACCCTCCTAGAGGTGCCCATAGCAATATATAGTATTCTACCCTCATATAGGTACCTGCAGCAATATACTACCATCCTATATGTACCTGTAGCAATATACTACTGTCATAGATGTACCTGTAGCAATATACCACTATTGTTGAGTGCGAATATTCGTATTACGAATTGTTATCGCGAATTTCGGCACTTCGAGAATTCGTGTATATTTAGAATATAGTGCTATATATTCGTAATGACGAATATTCATTTTTTTAATTTTTTTTAACACATTACATATCACGTGATCATCTCTCCCTTATTCTAGCTTGTGGGCCAATGAGAAGAAACATGGAAACATAGAATGTGTTGGCAGATAAGAACCATTTGGCCCATCTAGTCTGCCCAATATACTGAATACTATAGATAGCCCCTGGCCCTATCTTATATGAAGGATGGCCTTATGCCTATTCCATGCATGATTAACCCCTTAAGGACACAGCCTTATTACACCTTAGGACCAGGCCATTTTTTGCAAATCTGACCAGTGTCATTTTAAGTGCTGATAACTTTAAAACGCTTTGACTTATCCAGGCCGTTCTGACATTGTTTTTTCGTCACATATTGTACTTCATGACACTGGAAAAATGAAGTAAAAAAAATTTTTTTTTTTTTGCACCAAAAAATACCTAATTTAACAAAAGTTTTGAAAAATTTATAAATTTCAAAGTTTCTGTTTCTCTACTTCTGTAATACATAGTAATACCCCCAAAATTGTGATGACTTTACATTCCCCATATGTCTACTTCATGTTTGAATTATTTTGGGAATGAATTTTTATTTTTTGGGGATGTTATAAGGCTTAGGCTACTTTCACACTTGCGTTAGGAGCGGATCCGTCTGGTGTCTGCACAGACGGATCCGCTCCTATAATGCAAACGCTTGCATCCGTTCAGAACGGATCCGTTTGCATAACTGTTTATTTCAGATCTGATTTTTCACTTCGGAAAACTCAGATCCGACAGTATATTCTAAACACAGAAGCGTTCCCATGGTGATGGGGACGCTTCATGTTAGAATATACTGAGAACTGTGTACACGACTGCCCCCTGCTGCCTGGCAGATGCTGCCAGGCAGCAGGGGGCAGACCCCCCCCCCTCCTGTATTTAACTTATTGGTGGCCAGTGCGGCCCCCCCTCCCTCCCCAGTATTAAATATGACCAGTGCGGCGGCCTCCCCCTCCCTCCCTCCCTCCCCAGTATTAAATATGACACGTGCGGCCCCCTCCCTCTATATTTATTGGTGGCCGGGCCAGTGCGGATTCCAAGTATTGTGAGCAGTGCGGCCTCCCCTCTCCCCCCCTAATTAAAATCACCCCCCCCCCCCCCCATCATTGGTGGCAGCGGAGAGTACCGATCGGAGTCCCAGTTTAAATCGCTGGGGCTCCGATCGGTTACCATGGCAACCAAGACGCTATTGCAGTCTTGGCTGCCATGGTTACTTGGCAATAAATACAAGCATTATACTTACCTGAAGAGCTGCGATGTCTGACCGGCCGGGAGCTCCTCCTACTGGTAAGTGAAAGGTCTGTGCGGCGCATTGCTAAAGACCTGTCACTTACCAGTAGGAGGAGCGCCCGGCCGGTCAGACATCGCAGCTCTTCAGGTAAGTATAATGCTTGTATTTATTGCCAAGTAACCATGGCAGCCAAGACTGCAATAGCATCTTGGTTGCCATGGTAACCGATCGGAGCCCCAGCGATTTAAACTGGGACTCCGATCGGTACTCTCCGCTGCCACCAATGATGGGGGGGGGGGGGTGATTTTAATTAGGGGGGGAGAGGGGAGGCCGCACTGCTCACAATACTTGGAATCCGCACTGGCCCGGCCACCAATAAATATAGAGGGAGGGGGCCGCACTGGTAATATTTAATACTGGGGAGGGAGGGGGAGGCCGCCGCACTGGTAATATTTAATACTGGGGAGGGAGGGGGAGGCCGCACTGGTCATAT
Source organism: Bufo gargarizans (assembly GCF_014858855.1). Taxonomy (NCBI): domain Eukaryota; kingdom Metazoa; phylum Chordata; class Amphibia; order Anura; family Bufonidae; genus Bufo; species Bufo gargarizans. The sequence goes on from NC_058080.1 coordinate 160,943,292, forward strand.
TTAATACTGGGGAGGGAGGGAGGGGGAGGCCGCCGCACTGGTAATATTTAATACTGGGGAGTGAGGGGGGCCCGCACTGGCCACCAATAAGTTAATTACAGGAGGAGGGGGGGGGGGGGTCTGCCCCCTGCTGCCTGGCAGCAATGTACACAGTTCTCAGTATATTCTAACATGAAGCGTCCCCATCACCATGGGAACGCCTCTGTGTTAGAATATACTGTCGGATCTGAGGTTTACGATGTAACTCAAATCCGATGGTATATTCTAACATAGAGGCGTTCCCATGGTGATGGGGACGCTTCAAGTTAAAATATACCATCGGATCGGAGAAAACTCCGATCTGATGGGGACTCCTGACTTTGCATTGAAAGTCAATGGGGGACGGATCCGTTTGAAATTGCACCATATTGTGTCAACGTCAAACGGATCCGTCCCCATTGACTTGCATTGTAAGTCTGGACGGATCCGTTTGGCTCCGCACGGCCAGGCGGACACGAAAACGCTGCAAGCAGCGTTCAGGTGTCCGCCTGCTGAGCGGAGCGGAGGCCAAACGGTGCCAAACTGATGCATTCTGAGCGGATCCGCATCCACTCAGAATGCATTGGGGCTGTACGGATCCGTTCGGGGCCGCTTGTGAGAGCCTTCAAACGGAACTCACAAGCGGAGCCCCGAACGCTAGTGTGAAAGTAGCCTTAGAAGTTTAGAAGCAAATCTTGAAATTTTTCTGAAATTTACAAAAACTCAATTTTCAGGGACCAGTTCAGGTCTGAAGTCGCTTTGCGAGGCTTACATAATAGAAACCACCCAAAAATGACCCCATCTAAGAAACTACACCCCTCAAGGTATTCAAAACTGATTTTACATACATTGTTAACCCTTTAGGTGTTGCACAAGAGTTATTGGCAAATGGGGATGAAATTTGAGAATTTGCCGTTTACAGAAACACCCAATATGTGGCCGTAAACTACTGTACGGCCACACAGCGGGGCGTAGAGTGAAAGGTGCGCCGTTTGGTTTTTGGAAGGCTGAATTTTATGGACTGGTTTATTTACACCGTGTCCTGTTTCAACCCCCCTGATGCACCCCTATAGTAGAAACTCCCTAAAAGTGACCCCATCTAAGAAACTACCCCCCTCAAGGTATTCAAAACTGATTTTACATACGTCGTTAACCCTTTAGGTGTTGCACAAGAGTTATTGGCAAATGGGGATGAAATTTGAGAATTTCATTTTTTTGTCTAATATTTCATTTTAACCCATTTTTTAACAAATCAAGGGTTAACAGCCAAACAAGACTGTATCTTTATTGCCCTGACTCTGCCGTTTACAGAAACACCCAATATGTGGCCGTAAACTACTGGACGGCCACACAGCGGGGCGTAGAGTGAAAGGTGCGCCGTTTGGTTTTTGGAGGGCTGATTTTTATGGACCGGTTTATTTACACCGTGTCCTGTTTCAACCTCCCTGATGCACCCCTGGAGTAGAAACTCCCTAAAAGTGACCCCATCTAAGAAACTACACCCCTCAAGGTATTCAAAACTGAATTTACATACGTCGTTAACCCTTTAGGTCAGGCATCCTCAAACTGCGGCCCTCCAGCTGTTGCAAAACTACAACCCCCAGCATGCCTGAACAGCCTACAGGTATCAGCCTACAACAGGGCATTGTGGGAGTTGTAGTTTTACAACAGCTGGAGGGCCGCAGTTTGAGGATGCCTGCTTTAGGTGTTGCACAAGAGTTATTGGCAAATGGGGATGAAATTTGAAAATTTCATTTTTTTGCCTTATTTTCCATTTTAACCCATGTTTTCCACTAACAAAGCAAGGGTTAACAGCCAAACAAGACTGTATCTTTATTGCCCTGACTCTGCAGTTTACAGAAACACCCAATATGTGGCCGTACATTACTGTACGGCCACACAGCTGGGCGTAGAGTGAAAGGTGCGCCGTTTGGTTTTTGGAGGGCTGATTTTTATGGACTGGTTTATTTACACCGTGTCCTGTTTCAACCCCCCTGATGCACCCCTGGAGTAGAAACTCCCTAAAAGTGACCCCATTTTGGAAACTACGGGATAAGGTGGCATTTTTTTGGGGACTATTTTTAGGGTAAATATGATTTTTGGTTGCTCTATATTACATTTTTGTGAGGCAAGGTTACCAAAAATTGAAATTCTGATATTTCATCTCCATTTGCCATTAACTGTTGAGGAACACCGAAAGGGTTAATAAAGTTTGTATAATCAGTTTTGAATACCTTGAGGGGTGTAGTTTCTTAGATGGGGTCACTTTTAGGGAGTTTTTACTCTAGGGGGGCATCAGGGGGGCTTCAAAAGGGATATGTGTCAGAAAAAAAGGCCATCAAAATCGGCCTTCCAGAAACCATGTCGGTCCTTTCCTTTTGCGGCCTCCCTTTTACTGATACAGCAGTTTACGACCACAAATGTGGCGTTTCTGTAAACTGCAGTATCAGGGTAATCAATTTTAACTTTTGTTTGGTTGTTAACCCTTGTTTTGTTACCGGAAAAAACGGATTGAAATGGAAAAGTGCCCAAAATAGCGGTTTTGGCACAGTTTTTTTTTTTTTTAACCGTGTTAATCTGGGGGGTTAGGTCATGGGAGATTTTTATAGAGGAGATTTTTACGGACGCGGCAATACCTAATAAGTCCTAATAATTTTATTTTTTTACAATTATTTAGGTTTTTGACTATATTATCTTTTTTGATACAATTTTTTTGGGGTATCTCTAAAGTCTAAGTGTCATTTTTTTTATTGTATTTTATTTTATTTTATCCAATTATCTTATGTGGGGGCTCATTTTTTGCGGGATGAGCGGACGGTTTTATTGGCACTATTTTGGGCTATATGACTTTTTGATCGCTTGCTATTAAACTTTTTGTTATGTAAGGTGACAAAAAAAATCTTTTTTTGCACCTATTTTTTTTTTCTTTTTGACTGTGTTAATCTGGGGGGTTAGGTCATGGGGCATTTTTATAGAGGAGATTATTACCGACGCGGCAATACCTAATATGTCTACTTTTAATAAATTATTTTAGTTTTTTGGGGTGTCTCAAGTCTGAGAACCAGTTTTTTTTTATCCGATGTCAGTGCTAAATTGGGATATAAATTTAGTACTCCATGGAAGTGTGATACTCCCTGAAGCAACCGTCAATGCAGAGGCCCGGATGATCGGGGCACATGTCGCACTGAGTAGTTGTGTCCTTCTGTATCCCCCTCCTGCGACACACTCTGCACTTTTTTGGGGTTCGTCCCTTCTTTCCAGTATGGGGGACCACACCTGGGTAAGTCTTGGCCAGGGACAATCCGGGCGCCTACAGTTCCCGAGGTACTCCGGCCTGCTCTTTCCCTGTCCGAAAAGATCAGGGCCTTGAGGACTGCCTCATAGAACTGGAGGAATGTCCCTGTGCTGCCAGCGCTTCGGGATAGTACAAAAGAGTTGTACATGGCAACCTGTACCAAGTAGCTCCTACATAGCGCCACATACCTCTTATATCCAGTGATGTCACCTTTTGTTGTAGACGTTCTCTTTCCTCCTCTTCTCCATTCAGACCAGACCGCCATGATGATTTTTCAGCCATCTCCCATCTCTGCAGAGATTAACAAACAGACATTAGTTTCCCACATTTCCATCATCTTCACATCTTCTGAACACCCTTTCCTGCCACCCCCAATACTATACTGCAGAAATAGTCCCCCTGGGAATACTACTACAACACAGATAGTGCCCCCTTCAACAATTATTGGCACACAGTGCTCTAAAAAAATAACTGCGCCCAGACACTAATAGTATAAAGATAATGTCCCCCAAAAATTATTGTGCTAAGCTGATACTGTGGCAGGGTGCCCCCCAAAGTAACAGTGCTCCCCAAAATAGAAATAATTCTCTGCCACAGCACACTTAGTAGTAATAATGCCCCTATAGTGCCCATACTAGTAATCATGTTCCTCATAGACCCCCAGTATTAGCAAAGCTCTACATAATACCTCGTAGTACCAATAATTCTCCCTACAATATGACAGTACATGAAATACCCCCGCTTAGTGCCCGCTGTTGAGCTAATGTCCCCATAATGTATGCCAGTATAAAATACCCTTATATAGTGCCCCAGTAAATGCCCTCATAGTGCTCCTCTCCCCCTTCCCCATAGTGTCCCCATAATATGCCAGTAAAAAATGCCTCTTCTAAGTTCCACCATATGCCCCAATAGTGCTCCTATCCCCCATAGTGCCGCTCTCCCCTATAGTGCCTACCATAATGTGCCAGTAAAAAAATGCACCCTTAGTGCCACCAGATGCCATAATGCCCCCATAATGTGCCAATAAGAATCAAGGCCCCTTTAGAGCCCCCACTTCCCCTTAGTGCCCCCAAATAATGCCCCTATAGTGCCACCAGATTCCCCATGGTGCCATTCTCCCCTATAGTGCCCCCATAATGTGTCAATAAAAAAAAGCCCCTTTAGACCCCCCAGATGCCCCCATAGTGCTCCTCTCCCCCATGGTGCCGCCCCATAATGTGCCAGTAAAAAATGCCCCTTCAAAGTGCCACCATATGCCCCAATAGTGCTCCACTCCTCCATAGTGCCGCTCTCCCCTATAGTGGCTCCCATAATGTGCCAGTAAAAAAATGCCCCCTTAGTGCCACCAGATGCCATAATGCCCCCGTGTTCCAATAAGAAAAAAGGCCCCTTTAGAACCCCCACTTCCCCATAGTGCCCCCAAATAATGCCCCTATAGTGCCACCAGATGCCCCATAGTGCCGTTCTCCCCTATAGTGCCCCCCATAATGTGTCCAAAAAAAGCCCCTTTAGAGCCCCCATAGTGCTCCTCTCCCCCATGGTGCCCCCCAAATAATGCCCCTATAGCGCCACCAGATGCCCCATAGTGCCGTTCTCCCCTATAGTGCCCCCCATAGTGTGTAAAAAAAAAAAAAGCCCCTTTAGAACCCCCATAGTGCTCCTCTCCCCCATGGTGCCCCCTGCATAATGTGCCAGTAAGAAGTGCCACCCAAAAAAAAAGTACCATCAGATGCCCCATAGTGCCGTTCTCCCCTTTAGTGCCCCCATAGTGCCAGCTCCCCCCCTCCAAAAAAACTAACAAAACAAAACAAAAAAAAAATACACTGATACTTACCTCCATCAGCAGCGATGCGATGCAGGCCTCTTCCGGCCTGTGTCCCTGCTGTGTGCTGCCCGGCTCAGGCAGCGCGATGATGATGTCATCGCGCCGCCTGAGCCGGCCTCTGATAGGCTGCAGGCATTAGTGCCTGCGGCCTATCAGAAGAACAGGGGAGGGACACACCTCTCCCTCCCCTGCCGCAGCACAGGCATCTGTATCGCTGTCCTAAGGACGGTGATACAGATGGATTAGATATGGAGATGAGCGCTTCCACAATGGAAGTGCTCATCTCCTACTGCCCCCCCCCCCCCACCCCACCGCCGCCGCAATTACATCCAGGGCCGCGCCGCCTGTGGTGATCGGCGGTGCGGCCCTGAAGGATAAAAAATTAAATTGTCTGGTTGTTCTGGGGGGTCCAGAACCGCTGGACCCCCCCTGTAGGTGTGCCACTGCATGTTAAGGTCCTTTAATCTTTCCTGGTAAGTTTTATCCTGCAATCCATGTACCAGTTTAGTAGCTCTTCTCTGAACTCTCTCCAAAGTATCAATATCCTTCTGGAGATATGGTCTCCAGTACTGCGCACAATACTCCAAATGAGGTCTCACTAGTGCTCTGTAGAGCGGCATGAGCACCTCCCTCTTTCTACTGGTAATGCCTCTCCCTACACACCCAAGCATTCTGCTAGCATTTCCTGCTGCTCTATGACATTGTCTACCTTTAACCCCTTCAACCCCGGACCTGTTTTCACCTTCCTAACCAGGCCATTTTTTGCAAATCTGACATGTGTCACTTTATGTGGTGATAACTTTAAAACACTTTTACTTATACAGGCCTTTCTTAGATTGTTTTCTCGTCACATATTGTACTTCATGACAGTGGTAAAAATAAGTAAAAAAAAACAACATTTGTATTCATAAAAAATACAAAATTTACCAACAATTTAGAAAAATGTGCAAATTTTCAAATGTCAATTTCTCAACTTTTTTAATAGATAGTAATACCTTCAAAAATAGTAATTACTTTACATTCCCCATATGTCTACTTCATGTTTGGATCATTTTAAAAATTACATTTTATTTTTTGGGGACATTAGAAGGCTTAGAAGTATGGAAGCAAATCTTGAAATTTTTCGGAAAATTTCCAAAACCCAATTTTTAAGGACCATTTCCGGTCTGAAGTTGCTTTGTGAGGTTTACATAATAGAAACCACCCAAAAATGACCCCATTTTAGAAATTACACCCCTCAAGGTATACAAAACTGAATTTACAAACTTTATTAACCCTTTAGGTGTTCCACAAGAATTGATGGAAAATGGTGTTGGGGAGGGTGGGCAATAGCACAGGGGCGCCAAGGTGAAGGAAAATGGATAGGGGGGTTATAGTAGATCTATGGAAGGTACTACTGTACTAGTTGGATGGATGGTTCTACTTCACAGTATCGATATATTGCAGAGCGTATATCACTGTGTCTATATTGTTATGTTTGGTGGTTCTGTTTCGCAGTCTCAATATATGATATAACATATATCACTGTGTCTATATTTATTCTTGTTCAGTCTTAATATATGGCGACGCATGTGTCCCTGTGAGAGTAGTTAAAAACAATAAATAAATAAATAAATAATAGATAGTGTTAAAATAATTATTTGAGAAAAACAAAAGTAGCCTTACTTCACCAGGGAGGGAGGTATAGAATAAGCATAATACACCTATACCTGCTCCTCCCCCGCCGAGATCGCTCGTCAGGTAGTATGAACTTTCCTCCACGTCCCAAATGATGGTAGTCAAGGTTCCAAATGGAGAGTTCTTTATTGCATGAATAAATAAAAGCTCAACGCGTTTCGGGGTATCTTCCCCTTTCTCAAGAGCAGTGTGCATTAAAACACATAACATAAAGTGCATAGTGCCAAGTATATATAGGTGTCTCAATGAAACAATCGGGGATCAATTTGCTGAAAAATCTGGCGGGGACCAGAATTGGGCGGAATGCACAGAACGCCCCTTTCTGCCCTGCCGTGCGTCCCACCCCATAGTGTGCCTTACATTGCATCTGTAAACGGCCCTGCCTCCGGCCTCCATCCGCTCCTCAGTTCCTCCTACATATGCGTTCCACTGGTGGAACGCATGACGCACTTCCGCCTGAGACTCCGCCCCCCTAACCGGGTGCATGTGTTCCACTGTGGAACGCATCAGGACCGATTTAAGCCTGACAGAGCAATTCAGGCTAAAGGACCCAGACTGGCGCCCTAATTATCTCCCCTTGGCACATCCCAACACATATCAAAACACTATATATAATAAAATGACTAAAAGAGCCCAGGGGACCGGAAGTGACGTTCCGCCCACTTCCGGTCCCTGCCAGATTTTCCAGCAAATTGAACCCTGATTGTTTGATTGAGACACCTATATATACTTGGCACTCTGCATTTTTTGTTATGTGTTTTCATTCACACTGCTCTTGAGAAAGGGGAAGATACCCTGAAACGCATTGAGCTTTCATTTATTCATGCAATAAAGAACTCTCCATTTGGAACCTTGACTACCATCATTTGGGACGTGGAGGAAAGTTCATACTACCTGACGAGCGATCTCGGCGGGGGAGGAGCAGGTATAGGTGTATTATGCTTATCCTATACCTCCCTTCCTGGTGAAGTAAGTCACCTTTCGTTTTTCTCAAATTCTTTTAACACCATCTATTATTTATTATTTTTAACTACTCTCACAGGGACACATGCGTCGCTATATATCGAGACTGTGAAGAAGAATAAATATAGACACAGTGATATATGTTATATCATATATCGAGACTGTGAAACAGAACCACTAACCATAACAATATAGACACAGTGATATACGCTCTGCAATATATCAATACTGTGAAGTAGAACCATCCATCCAACTAGTACAGTAGTACCTCCCATAAACCTATTATAACCCCCCTATCCATTTTCCTTCACCTTGGCGCCCCTGTGGTATTGTCCACCCTCCCATACACCACCTGCCCCCCCTTTTTATTTGGGCAAATATCCAGCACTATCTTTTTCTTAATTTTATCTCTGCAATTACCTTGCAGTGCACTGACGTACACTGCTTTAGAGTGCAGCCTCGGTGATTACCCAATAAATCACTACCCCCCATCCCAAACACTCCGTCACTTCCCAATAGTCCTCCTGGCGCTCCAGAGATTTTTTCTCTTTTTTTCTGTTTTACTGCCCATAACCCTTTTTTCTCTTCCTTCTTTAATTCATCAGTGCAGGACATGCTATGAACACCACAGGCAGCACATTGAATGCAGGCCGGCTATTATAGATAAGAGATAAAGTACATGGAAGATTCACTATATTGGACTGTTGTATTCAGGGTCAATTGCAGTGTTGGCACTTTGCAATAAATAAGTGGGTTTTGGGTTGGAGTTTGGGCACTTGGACTCTAAAAGGATCACCATCACTGCTATAGGGCATAGTAGCTGGTGTAGGGCACAGTAGATGCCATAGGGCAGAGTACATGGTATAGGGCAGAGTACATGTTATAGGGCAGAGTACATGGTATAGGGCAAAGTACATGGAATAGAGCAAAGTACATGGTATAGGGCATAGTGGATGGTATAGGGCAAAGTGGATGATATAGGGTACAATATATGGTATAGGGCACAGTATATATGGTATAGAGGGATAAACCATTGTATAAGGCAGAGTAGATGGTATAGGCGACAGTAGGTGGTATATGACAGAGTACATTGCATAGGGTATAGTAGATAGTATAGGAACCAGTAGTTGGTAAAGGGCACACTATATGATACAGGGCACAGAAGATGGTAGAGCGCACAGTACATGGTATAAGGCACAGTAAATGGTAGAGGGCACAGAGCATGGTATCGGGCACAGTAGTTAGTAAAGGCACAGTAGATGGTATTGAACACTGTACATGGTATAGGGCACAGTATATGGTATAGGGGACGGTAGATGGCAAAGGCACAGTAGAGTATGCAAAACTCATAATATAGGGCACTGTAGTTGGTATAGGGCATAGTAGTTGGTATGCAACATTGTAGATGGTATAGGGCACAATACATGGAATAGGGCACAGTACATTGTATAGGGGACAGTACATGGTATAGTACACAGTAGATTGTATAGGGCAAAGTAAATGGAATATGGCACAGTACATGGTATAGGGTGCAGTAGATGGTATAGGACACTGCATTTTTAGGGCACAGTACATGCTATAGGGCACTGTATATGGAACAGGGCACAGTAATTGGCTTAGGGCATAGTAATTGGTATAGGGCACAGTAGATGGTATAGGCACAGTGCATCAAATAAGGCACAGTACATGGTATAAGATACAGTACATGGTATAGGGCACAATACATGGTATAGGGCACAGTAAATGGTATAGGGCACAGTACATGGTATAGGGCACAGTTGATAGAATAGGACACAGTACATGGTATAGGGTACATTAGATGGTATAGGGCAGGGGTAGACAACCTCTGGCACACCAGCTATTGTGAAACTCCCAGCATGCGTACTTCCTCTGCTTTTCTCAGATCTCTAACAGAAAAGAATGCTGGGAATTGATGTTTCCCAACAGCTGGAGTGCCGAAGGTTGCTGATCCCTGGTACACGGGACAGTAGATGTTATAGGACACAGTACATGAAATTTTGCAGAGAATATGCTATAGGGAACAGATGTTATAGGGTACAGTACAGGCAATAGGGCACAGTAGATGGTATAGAGCCCAGCAGTTAATATAGGGCACAGTACATGGTATTGGGCATAGTAGATGGTAGAGGGCACAGTATATGGTATAGGGTACAGTATATGGTAGAGGGCACAATAGATTGTACCATCTCATGATATAGGGAACAGTAGTCGGTAGAGGGCAATTTAGATGGCATAGGGCACAGTAGATGTTATAGGGCATAGTAGATGGTATAGGGCACAGAAGATGGTATAGGGCACTATACATGGTAAAGGGCACAGTACATAGTATAGGGCACAGTACATAGTATAGGGCACAGTACATAGTATAGGGCACAGTACATGATATAGGGCACAGTAGATTGTATCAGACTCACCAGACAGGGAGTCAGAAGCAGCAGGTTGGTGCCACTAGCTAGCAGGCAGGAAGCAGAAGTGCTAAGAGGAACAGTAGATGGTATAGGGAATAGTAGATGGGATAGGGCACTGTGCATGGTAAAGGGAACTGCACATGGTAAAGGGCACTGCACATGGTATAGTACACTGCACATGGTATAGGGCACAGTACATTGTATAAGGCACAGTATATAGTATAGGGCACAGTACATGGTATGGTGCACTTTACTGTAGATCGCATAGTGCAGAGTATATGATATAAGGCATAAAAGATGGTATAGGACACAGTGCATTGTATAGGGCATAGTAAATGGTATAGGGCACAGTACATGATATAGGGCACAGTAGATTGTATCAGACTCACCAGACTGCTCAGGGGCGCTCTTGGCTATCCTTTGGCAGTGCCTTTCACAGGAAAGTAGCACAGCTGCGCTAACAGCGAGGTGGGGGATGCTCCAGTGGCCAACGCATCCAGGGTCCTCCGAGTGCTTTCTCTTAGAGGTCCCTGTGTTGTCAGTGAAGTGTGACAAATGATTGGTAGAACAGAAGCTTCTGCCCTCTGCTTTTCCACCAATCAGCTAACGCAGTGCAGCAGTGCAGAGGAGAAGCAGGAGAATCCCTCTTCCCTCTCCTCTTATTTACATGTGGGCTTCACCATCTTGGGGTCGCCCCTCCAGATAACCAGTCCCTGATGAAGGATAGGAATTATAAAATAATTAAATTGACTCTTTGGTGCCCTGGACTAAGTGCCCATTAGAAATATTTCTCTACTGGCAACAATCTTGCTACTGCTCCCGGGCCCTGCTGCTCCTTGCCCTGCTTCCCCAATAGCTATGCCTCTGCTTAGAGTAGCCCTAGAAAGAAGGGGCCCTAGAGAGCTGCACAATTTACTCCCCTCCTATGGCTAACCCTTACAACTGCCCTGCTAAGGAGTGACCCTGAACAATTGTCCAATTAACCTCTTCTCCTCCACCCTGAGACTAACCCTTAAGATCCCCCAAGTAAGAAGGGATGCTGAACAACTGTCCTATTAACACCCACTCAAGACCAAACGCTAGGATTCCCTAGTTAAAAAGCGGTAATAGACAATTGCCTAATTAACCCCCCCCCCCCCCCCCCCCCCCGAGATTAATCCATAGGATCCCCTGAGGATGAAGTTGCCTAGAAAATTACTCAATAAACCCTCCCCAAACCAATCCTTAGGATCCCTCCAGTAAGAAGTGGCCATGAAGAATCGCCTAATTAACACTGTAGACAGACCCCAACCATTAGTATCCCTAAACAAGAACTGGTCCTGGACCATTGCTCAATTAATCTTTGCCCCAAAATATTTTTTATAATACTCTTAGAAATAAGATGCCCTGGACAATTGCCCAATTATGCCATCCAACCCACAGAGTGTGAAGGGGTCACAGTCTGGGGCCCCCAAGATGAAACATATGATACTCCAATTGGATACACCTGTGACTACATTGAATAAGCTATAGTGATATAACATGCAGTTTGTGTGACTGGCCACTAGAGGCCGTTAGTGGGACAGCCCCCTTAGAACAAATAGGAGCGAGATGATGACAATTAATATATAAAAAGAAAAGTAATCTTATAGCTGCACCTGATTGGCTTTCTTATTGAAATAGACTGTAAAAAATAGCTTCTTATTTATTTTGTGCATTTTGTTATTTTGTTGCCATGTCCTATCTTCCTGGGAAAAGCTACAGGGGCTGGAGAAAGGAAGTGGCAGGAGGACAGAGAGTCGGCAGTTGGCGAGCAACGGATTCAGACGTGTCTGCTAAATTGTTTACCTGAGGTGTCTTGTCATCAGCCAGAGATTGAAGGCTTTATCCACAGCAAGCAAAGGACGGTTGGTGAATATCTGCTGCCTGCTAAAGGGGATCTGTGGTGAATATCTGCTGCCTGCTAAAGAGGATCTGTGGTGAATATCTGCTGCCTGCTAAAGAGGATCTGTGGTGAATATCTGCTGCCTGCTAAAGAGGATCTGTGGTGAATATCTGCTGCCTGCTAAAGAGGATCTGTGGTGAATATCTGCTGCCTGCTAAAGAGGATCTGTGGTTAATATCTGCTGCCTGCTAAAGAGGATCTGTGGTGAATATCTGCTGCCTGCTAAAGAGGATCTGTGGTGAATATCTGCTGCCTGCTAAAGAGGATCTGTGGTGAATATCTGCTGCCTGCTAAAGAGGATCTGTGGTAAATATCTGCTGCCTGCTAAAGAGGATCTGTGGTGAATATCTGCTGCCTGCTAAAGAGGATCTGTGGTGAATATCTGCTGCCTGCTAAAGAGGATCTGTGGTGAATATCTGCTGCCTGCTAAAGAGGATCTGTGGTGAATATCTGCTGCCTGCTAAAGAGGATCTGTGGTGAATATCTGCTGCCTGCTAAAGAGGATCTGTGGTGAATATCATTATCGTGATTTGAGGGAGGGATAGTGTGGGATTTTTCTGTATTTGGCCTCTGTGAGCCATAGTGTCCCTCAGCCGAGATCCCAGGTACACAGACCCCAAATTTAGTGTTGATTCCTATTGGCTTCGGTTCGCTGTGTTTGGTTAGGAGATCCTGCCATATTTAGTGGCATTTTGGCAAAGTATGAATATTTAAAGGTACAGTACCTAAATTTGGGAATTCCCGGCTGGGGTCCCACTGTGGACAATCCTGGGTTGCTAATAACCCATAGAGTTTGTATCACCACTTCAGTACACCAGAACATACCTCACTCCGTGTGGTCCGGCTGGATCACGGTGTACATTATATTGTATATAGTTTTCTCTACTAAAGTCAGTAAAATTATTTTGGTTCACACAGCTCACTGTCCGTGCATTCATTCTTGTGTGGTTCACTGTATCCTAACGGACTCCCTCGGGTCCACCTCTTACAAGAGCACCAGACAAATCTTTCGGATCTCACTAGTCAGATATATACTTGTATAACTGCCCAATTAAGAGCACCCCCCTCCCCCCAACACCAAGAAACCTTGTTACCTACAAATAGAAAAAGCGTTTAATGTATAAAGAACATGTTTATTAAAATATACTTTTTAAATAGATTTTGATGAAGCTTCTTGTTTGCGATGTTTCGATGTTCAGCTGCATGTCTCTATGTAGATAAGGTGGCGTATCAGTTGTTCTCCCGATTTCCATGCATCATCCCAGGTAGGACATTATAAAACTCTGTTAGCTGCTGTAGTTCATGATCTAGAAAACAATGGACAATGTTGTTTAGTTTACAAAAATTCCAGGATGTATTAATAAATAAAAAATTGCAATAAGAAATCCTTGCACCTTATTTTGGGGATCGCTGTTTGGGGGCGCTGACATCTGCCATTATACAGTCGCCATCCTTATCAAATTGGTAATCTCCATCAATATCAGCCATTTCAACATCGTCAGGGTACTGCCGTTCCCCGACCTCCATTGGTTCATCTGTTTCCTCGTTTGCATCGGTCATCTCGATGTCTTCTGCGTATTGTCTTCCCTCTACCTCCATATCCTCTATTTCGTCCATTTCCACTCGTCTTCTCTTGAGCGGGACGACCTCTTCCACTTTGAATCTCTTGATCAGAATCGACTCCACTTCTCCTATCTCTACTCGGCACCGCTTGCGTGAGCACATGGTGAGCCAGACGAAGACTGACACAGGTGCCAGGGTCTGAGCCGGTATTACCCACATTCTACATTGTTACATCACAAGAGGTTGACCTCATCCAGATTCTACACATTATGACATCACAATAAGTGTGTCCAGACTAGGCATGGATTATGACATCATAAAGAGTATGGTAGCTTCACCAGGCCTGAAGATTCTACATGATGACATCACAGGACATCGCAGGATTTTCCGTTTTCGTACCAGACAGTAGATCAGTCATCCATTCCTAATTCCATTATGGAGCCTCATGATGACTAGTGATGAGATTTGGGCTCCTATCTTCTGTGTCATGCACTGTCCGCTTCGGTGTGTACACATCTCCGCGGTGGAGAATGGATTACATGCAGTAACTTGTAGAACACGATTATATTACAAGCCGATGTTGAAATTGCTGATGTTGATTATTACCAATTTGACAAGGGTGGCGATTGTATAATGGCAGATGTCAGTGCCCATTGTTTTCTAGATCATGGATGAACGCAGCTAATGGAATTGTATATAATATCCTACCTGGGATAATGCATGGAATGAAGGACAACATCTCATACGCTGCCTTATTTACATAAAGACACCCAGCTGAACATGTACATATTGCAGCCAAAAATGACAGCAGTATATTTCAATAAACATGCTCTTTTAAACATTAATGTTGTTTTCAGTTTCTAGGCAAGTAGGCTTCATTTTATTGGGCAATTGTCCAGGGTAACGTCTTGCTAGGGAGATCCTATGGGTTGTTCTGATGGGGAAGGGGGCGAGTTTAATAGGGCATCAAATTCCTAGGTGGATTGTAAGGGAAGGACTACGGTTGGTTTATTAGGCATTTTTTCTGGGCCACGTTATCATCAATGGATCCTAACAGTTAGTCTTAGGAAGGATTAATTGGGCAGTTGTCCAGGATCACTTCCTACTCTGGGGATTTTAAGGGTTAGTCTAAGGGGGGAAAGGGTTTATTGGTAAATTGACCAGAGCAAAAGTAAGTGTTGGCCTTAGGAGGGTCGGGGAGTCAGTAGTGTAATTCTCCAGGGTCACATCCTTCAAGGGGGATCCTAAGCATAGTACTCTTTAGAAGGATGCTATAGATTCATTGTGTCTTGTCTATGGCCTAAAAAGGAGCCATTGTATATTGGGCAGAGTAACAAGCAGGCAGTGTTCTCTTAGTTTTCCTATTTAAAGGTCTTTAGGCGGTCTAAGTTTTGAGTCCATGTGTGATCGTATCCAGGGGCGTAGCTAACTGCTCATGGGCCCTTGTGCAAGAGTTCAGCTTGGGCCCCCCTTCCCTAAGTTCTTTGTGGCCAGGGGCAAGGAAGCACATATCCTTTGTGCTGCTTGAGTCAAAAATTTAAATGACATCCCCCCCATGCCAAATTCTTGCCCTAACCCCTTTCCTCCAGTCAGAGGTGTAACTTGACCAGCATGCAACATTTAGAACTGTTTGAATGTTTATGTGTGGGGAGACAATAAACTGATTTAGCCCTAATATTATGTTAATCACTGACTAATATGGTTTTTCCAATTTAAACCACAAAAATTAAATACAGTATGTGAGATGACCTGACACAGACTTCTCACTAGTATTCTATATGCTGTACTAGATTGATGGTAAAACACGTGTTGTACAGATTTTGCTTTTTCTCTCTGCAGCATTTAACACTGTAGATCACCATCTCCTCCTCACCGTACTCCAAACTTTCAGGCCCAAGGGCACAGTACGTGGTATAGGGCACAGTACGTGGTATAGGGCACAGTACGTGGTATAGGGCACAGTACGTGGTATAGGGCACAGTACGTGGTATAGGGCACAGTACATGGTATAGGGCACAGTACATGGTATAGGGCACTGTAAGTAGTTTAGGGCACAGTACATGGTATAAGAGACAGCAAATGGTATAGGGCACAGTAGAAGGTATAGAGCACAGTAAATGGCATAGAGCACAGTAAATGGCATATATCACAGTAGATGGTAAAAGGCACAGTAGAAGGTATAGAGCACAGTAGATGGTATGGAAGACAGTAGATTTACTAGGGAACAGTAAGTGGTATAGGGCACAGTAGATGGTATACAGCACAGTAGATTGTACAAGACTCGTGGTATGTGGTACAGTAAATGGTATAGCGCACAATAGAAGGCATAGAGCACAGTACATGGCATATGGCACAGTTCATTGTAACAAACTCATGGTATAGGGCACGATAGTTGGTGTGGGCACAGTTGTTGGCATATACAGTAGATGGTTTAGGGCACAGCAAATGCTATATGGCACAGTAGATAATACCAGACTAATGGTATAAGGCACAGTAGTTGGTATAGGGCACAATAGAAGCTATAGGGCACAGTAGTTGGTATAGGGCACAGCAGATGCTATAGGGCACAGCACATGGTATAGGGCAGTGGTGGCGAACCTATGGCACGGATGCCAGAGGCGGCACTCAGATCCCTCTCTGTGGGCACCTGCACCCTGGAAAAAGTCTATCATGTACCAATATGCCGTAGACTTTTCCTGCCATTCATCAGTGCAGAGATATAATAAAGAAAAAGATAGTGCTGGATATTTGCCCAAAGAAGAAAAAGGGGGGGGGGGGGAGGTGGTGTTGGGGAGGGGGGGCAATAGCACAGGGGCAACAAGGTGAAGGAAAATGGATAGGGGGGTTATAGTAGGTCTATGGGAGGTACTACTGTACTAGTTGGATGGATGGTTCTACTTCACAGTATTGATATATTGCAGAGCGTATATCACTGTGTCTATATTGTTATGGTTGGTGGTTCTGTTTCACAGTCTCGATATATGATATAACATATATCACTGTGGCTATATTTATTCTTGTTCACAGTCTTGATATATGGCGACGCATGTATCCCTGTGAGAGTAGTTAAAAATAATAAATAAATTAAAAATAGATGGTGTTAAAAGAATTATTTGAGAAAAACAAAAGACTACTTACTTCACCAGGGAGGGAGGTATAGGATAAGCATAATACACCTATATCTGCTCCTCCCCCGCTGAGATCACTCGTCAGGTAGTATGAACTTTCCTCCACGTCCCAAATGATGGTAGTCAAGGTTCCAAATGGAGATTTCTTTATTGCATGAATAAATAAAAGCTCAACGCGTTTCGGGGTATCTTCCCCTTTCTCAAGAGCAGTGTGAATTAAAACACATAACATAAAATAGATAACACAGGGTTAATAGTGGCTCACCCTTCCGAAAACCAGGTCAGGTGCTCTCACTAAGGTGTGGTTCACCCTAACCACAATAGCAAATATATAAATGTATAAAGTATAGTGGGCACTCAATAACTGGCGCTACACATTAGGTCAATCTTGCTATAAACACAGTATATTTATTCAACAATCATTACAATACAGTGAATATTACGGTCTATCAATACATATGATTCCAGATATGTAATATATATGATAAAATCCTCTAAAACTGATCCATAAAGTTCACATATATAAATAAAGGGCTGATCTTGGCGCTTCATAGAGTTTCAATCTTGTAGCTCACTGCTAGGGAGTACAGTCCTCAGTCTCATAGTATGTATCAGTGAGTGTCGATGATAGATTAGTACTCACTCTTTGATGTCCTGTTTTAGGCCCTCTTTTTTCCTCAAAAAACATATTCCTATCGATATTTTTCACTTCTTCTAAGGATTTCTCAACCTGTTTTGAAGGGTATTTTTTTGTCAAAAATTGTTCCTTCATGGACATAGCTTCTTTAATGTAGTCCTCTTCCTTCGCATGAAAATTTTCGCATGAAACCTTTATTATTTTTTTATTGAAATCTACTGTTATGAAGATATATATTGCATTTTAATAAGGTCTGTTGGAAATATATTCAGATTATCAACCGATAAGCTGACTAAGGAGCAACAATTTGGAAAATATCAGTTTAGGAATATAATGAAAGATCCGAAAACTACCTCAATCCAAACCAGATCTTATAATAAACCTTGATTAAGTAAAAGAGGTGTAACCCATCAGGGTATATAAGGAAGCAATGGAGGATCTCATAACCAGCTACTGAGGAAGAGGTCTGAGACCTTGAAACGCGTATAGCAGATGAGATCCTTATATTGAAAAGACACCTCACTATATTGGAAACATCAGCTGATCAGCTACGGACAAAACCGCATAGACGCCTGTTACACCACCCCCAATTCTTTACAGGAACTTTAAACCAATCAACAAACAAGGACACCTTGACGTCCTGATCACGTGGAACGCCGGTAAGACGCAGGATGCCAGGAACACGTGGGGACAAATAGCTGTAAGCTACGAGGAGGTGGCCAACTACCGCAGCGGTATCGTGGAAACATAATATCGGAGGATATTCCACAATACAGTAAGGAAGTCGGGTGAGTGCACTGACCTGTGGTGGGACGCTGCCACAGGCAGAGACAAGCCAGCCGGACATCAAAGAGTGAGTAATAACCTATCATCGACACTCAGTGATACATACTATGAGATTGAGGACTGTACTCCCTAGCAGTGAGCTACAAGATTGAGACTCTCTCAAGCGCCAAGATCAGCGCTTATATTTATATATGTGAACTTTATGGATCAGTTTTAGAGGATTTTATCATATATATTTACATATCTGGAATCATATCTATTGATAGACCGTAATATTTACTGTATTGTAATTATTGTTGAACAAATATACTGTATTTATAACAAGATTGACCTGATGTGTAGCGCCAGTTATTGAGTGCCCACTATACTTTATACATTTACATAACATAAAGTGCATAGTGCCAAGTATATATAGGTGTCTCAATGAAACAATCAGGGATAAATTTGCTGAAAAATCTGGCGGGGAGGGGCAAAACGCACAGAACGCCCCTTTCTGCCCTGCCGAGCGTCCCACCCCATAGTGCGCCTTACATTGCATCTGTAAACGGCCCTGCCTCCGGCCTCCATCCGCTCCTCAGTTTCTCCTGTACATGCGTTCCACTGGTGGAACGCATGACGCACTTCCGCCTGAGACTCCGCCCCCTAACCGCGTGCATGCATTCCACTGTGGAACGCATCAGGACCGATTTAAGCCTGACAGAGCAATTTAGGCTAAAGGACCCAGACTGGCGCCCTTATTATCTCCCCTTGGCACATCCCAACACATATCAAAACACTATATATAATAAAATTACATATTCTGGATGACTAAAAGAGCCCAGGAGACCGAAGTGACGTTCCGCCCACTTCCGGTCCCCGCTAGATTTTTCAGCACATTGATTCCTGATTGTTTAATTGAGACACCTATATATACTCGGCACTCTGCACTTTATGTTATGTGTTTTAATTCACACTGCTCTTGAGAAAGGGGGAGATAACCCGAAACGCGTTGAGATTTTATTTATTCATGCAATAAAGAACTCTCCATTTGGAACCTTGACTACCATCATTTGGGACGTGGAGGAAAGTACATAGTAACTGACGAGCGATCTCGGCGGGGGAGGAGCAGGTATAGGTGTATTATGCTTATTCTATACCTCCCTCCCTGGTGAAGTAAGTCGTCTTTCGTTTTTCTCAAATAATTCTTTTAACACCATCTATTTTTTATTTATTATTTTTAACTACTCTCACAGGGATACATGCGTCGCCATATATCAAGACTGTGAACAAGAATAAATATAGCCACAGGGATATATGTTATATCATATATCGAGACTGTGAAACAGAACCACCAACCATAACAATATAGACACAGTGATATACGCTCTGCAATATATCAATACTGTGAAGTAGAAACATCCATCCAACTAGTACAGTAGTACCCCCCATAGACCTACTATAACCCCCCTATCCATTTTCCTTAACCTTGGCGCCCCTGTGCTATTGCCCCCCCTCCCCAACACCACCTGCCCCCCCTTTTATTTGGGCAAATATCCAGCACTTTCTTTTTCTTCATTTTATCTCTGCAATTACCTTGCAGTGCACTGACGTACACTGCTTTAGAGTGCAGCCTCGGTGATTACCCAACAAATCACTACCCGCCCCATCCCAAACACTCAGTCCTCCTAGCGCTCCAGAGATTTTCTCTCTTTTTTTCTGTTTTACTGCCCATAACCCTTTTTTCTCTTCCTTCTTTAATTCATCAGTGCAGGACATGCTATGAACACCACAGGCAGCACATTGAATGCAGGCCGGCTATTATAGATAAAAGATAAAGTACATGGAAGATTCACTATATTGGACTGTTGTATTCAGGGTAAATTGCAGTGTTGGCACTTTGCAATAAATAAGTGGGTTTTGGGTTGGAGTTTGGGAACTTGGACTCTAAAAGGTTCACCATCACTGGTATAGGGCATAGTAGCTGGTGTAGGGCACAGTAGATGCTATAGGGCAGAGTGCATGGTATAGGACAGAGTGCATGGTATAGGACAGAGTGCATGGAATAGGGCACTGTGGATGGTATAGGGCACAGTATATATGGTATAGAGGGATAAACCATTGTATAAGGCCGAGTAGATGGTATAGGCGACAGTAGATGGTATATGAGAGTACATTGCATAGGGCATAGTAGATAGTATAGAAACCAGTAATTGGTAAAGGGCACACTATATGGTACAGAGCACAGAAGATGGTAGAGTGCACAGTAGATGGTAGAGGGCACAGAGCATGGTATTGGGCACAGTAGTTAGTAAAAGCACAGTAGATGGTATTGGGCACTGTACATGGTATAAGGCACAGTTGATGGTATAGGGGACGGTAGATGGCAAAGGCACAGTAAAGTATTCAAAACTCATAATATAGGGCACTGTAGTTGGTATAGGGCATAGTAGTTGGTATGCAGCATAGTAGATGGTATAGGGCACAATACATGGAATAGGGCAAAGTACATTGTATAGGGGACGGTACATGGTATAGTACACAGTAGATAATATAGGGCAAAGTATATGGAATATGGCACAGTAGATGTATAGGGCACAGTACATGGTATAGGGTACAGTAGATGGTATAGGACACTGCATTTTTAGGGCACAGTACATGCTATAGGGCACTGTATATGCTACAGGGCACAGTAATTGGCTTAGGGCATAGTAATTGGTATAGGGCACAGTAGATGGTATAAGCACAGTGCATCAAATAAGGCACAGTACATGGTATAAGATACAGTACATGGTATAGGACACAATACATGGTATAGGGCACAGTTGATATAATAGGGCACAGTACATGGTATAGGGCACAGTACATGGTATAAGATTCACTAAATGGTATAGGGCACAGTACATGGTATAGGGTACATTAGATGGTATAGTGCAGGGGAAGACAACCTCTTTCACTCCGCCTATTGTGAAACTACAACTCCCAGCATGCGTACTTCCTCTGCTTTTCTCAGATCTCTAACAGAAAAGAATGCTGGGAATTGGAGTTTCCCAACAGCTGGAGTGCCGAAGGTTGCTGATCCCTGGTACACGGGACAGTAGATGTTATAGGGCACAGTACATGAAATTTTGCACAGAATATGCTATATGGAACAGATGTTATAGGGTGCAGTACAGGCAATAGGGTACAGTAGATGGTATAGAGCCCAGCAGTTAGTATAGGGCACAGTACATGGTATTGGGCATAGTAGATGGTAGAGGGCACAATAGATTGTACAAACTCATGATATAGGGAACAGTAGTTGGTAGAGGGCAATTTAGATGGCATAGGGCACAGTACATGTTATAGGGCATAGTAGATGGTATAGGGCACAGAAGATTTGAAAGTAGACAAATGCAGAGATTGCTGCAGCTCTCACCTCTCACCAAGTGGAGCTCGGATGTACAGACCTGGACTCAGTCTGGAGTAAAATGTGAAAAAGAAAACAAATTCCAGCTCTTCACAATATAAGGCTTCTTTATTCCACATCAAAAGCAGAGTAGTATGCTGTGACGCGTTTCGGGCTGTTACATCTTAGCCCTTCATCAAGACAAATAAACAAACTTAAAATCTCCTTTTTATACACAGTGAGGAACAACCCCTCCCATTTGATTGGTTGGTTTTCCTATTCAATCCTTTAGGTATACATGTTCCTAAATTAACTAGTACAGGACCGCCGCACGCAGGATTGCGTCTTTGCTGCGGCCCTGTTATTCCTCCTGGACGCGCCGGGGCGTCATCTCGGGAGACGTGAGATTTCCTGTAAACGCGCACAGGCGCGCACGTTCACAGGAAGTGCAGGTAAACTAGCTGAACTACAGCCTGCCAGCGGTGATCATTCGCTGGCAGGCTGTAGATGCGATTGTTTTTAACCCCTAAAAGGTATATTAGATGCTGTTTTGATAACAGTGTCTAATATACCTGCTACCTGGTCCTCTGGTGGTCCCTTTTGCTTGGATCGACAACCAGAGGACACAGGCAGCTCTGTAAAGTAGCACCAAACACCACTACACTACACCCCCCCTGTCACTTATTAACCCCCTGATCACCCCATATAGACTCCCTGATCACCCTCCTGTCATTGATCACCCCCTTGTAAGGCTGGCTCCATTCAGAGGTCCGTATGTGTTTTGCGGATCCATGGATCGGATCCGCAAAACAAATACGGACGTCTGAATGGAGCCTTACAGCGGGGTGATCAATGACAGGGGGGTGATCACCCCATATATACTCCCTGGTCACCCCCCTGTCATTGATCACCCCCCTGTAAGGCTCCATTCAGACGTCCGTATTTATTTTGCGGATCCGATCCATGGATCCGCGGATTCTCAAAACACAAACGGACGTCTGAATCAGGGCCGGACTGGGACAAAAAGTAGGCCGGGCATTTTTGACTGAGCAGCCTAATCATGACCCCTAACAGGCCCCACCCCCTTGCAGTCTAGGGGCGGAGCCAAAACCGTGGGCGTACATGCAATTTTAAGGCTTTACATGTTTGGTGTCTTTTTATCCGACGTAACCCCGACTCTTATATTTTACCAAAAAATTGGGTAATAATAATTTTTTTATAATTTATTTTTTATAAATTGACGGTAGTTTTTCGTTACTATAGTAAAAAATAAATGCCACCAATAGAAAGCTCTATCTGTCCCCAAAAATTATATAAAATTCATTTCAGTACAGCGTTGCAGTGCTGAATATGAAAAATGGCCTAGCCAGTAAGGGGGTTTAACAGAGCCAATAACCCTGCACAGATGCCCCAGAGCCATTAACCCCGCACAGATACCCCAGAGCCGCCATATACCCCTGCAAAGTTACCCCTACCTTGATATGTGAATGGATGACTCCAGCCTCAAGCTCCTCAGAGTGTCTCTCAAGCTGCTGCTTTCAGTCAGGGGCCACAGTCAGACACTGCATGCAACTCGGTCCCCTGCCGACACTGGCGCTCAAACTGGCCTGTCCGTTCTTCTCCTGCACACCAGGGGTCCTACTGGGCAGTGTGACTGAAGCTGTCTGCCAGGATTCAGCATGCAAGCCCCCCATGCCCCATCTGCCAGTGCAGGCACTTAAGAAGTCAGACCCAGCCGGGCTCCTAATGTAAATGAGCTCTTCCCTCTCATTGCGCTGCTCAGAGGCAGAGCAGACAGATGTAAACGAGCGCCGGTCTGTCAGGGTACTAGTGCAGTATGCATCAGCCTGCTCAGATGACCAAAGCTCGTTTACACAGGGGCGTAGCTAGAAATGACTGGGCCCCAAAGCAAAAAAACTTTATGGGCCCCCCCTTCCGGATCTCCCACGTGTGTTTTGCGGATCCGCACAAAACATGGACACCGGCAATGTGTGTTCCGCATTTTGCGGACCGCACATCGCCGACACTATATAGAAAATGCCTTTTCTTGTCCGCAATTGCGGACAAGAATAGGAAATGTTCAATTTTTTCGGGAACGCAATTGCGGACCCGCATTTGCGGATGCGGGCCGGACATAGTGTGTCCCCAAAGAAATGAATGGGTCCGCAATTCCGTTCTGCAAAATGCGGAACAGAATTGCGGACGTGTGAATGGACCTTTACCCCTACACCATGCAGTACAGAATGCATTATAAAATCCATACCCCATGCCATACAATATACAGTATAGTTCATACACCATGCTGTACACAGTATAATCCATACACCATGCAGTACAATATACACAATAACCCCACAGTGTAGGTGTTATACTATATAGTGTACGGCATGGTGTATAGATCATACTGTATATTGTATGGCTTGCTGTATTGATTATTCTGTATATTGTACCGCATGGTGCAGGGATTATACTGTAGTCATCTATAGTGCCAGGGGCGGACACAGACAGCAGAGGGCCCCTGTGCAAAAAATGTGCCTGGGCCCTCCACCCCCATGCCAAATTCTCAACCTAACCTATTCTATTCTAACATTACATACAGCAATACAAAACATACAGGGTAAGGCTATTTTCACACCTGTGGCAGTACGATCCGGCCACCTGATCCGGCAGAAAATGCAAGGAATCGACTGGCACAAAGCACAGCATGCAGCGGTTTATGTCCCGCTGATTCTCTGCATTTTTCCCAGATTGTGGCCGGATCTCTGCCGTACCCCATTAAAGTTAATGGGGCTGGCGGGCATTCTGTCTGCATCCAGCAGTGCCGGATCCAGTGAATTCTCAGCTGGAACAGCCTGCCAGGATCACTAACGCAGATGTGAAAGTAGCCTAGTACAGCGCCCCATACCTCTTATATCCAGTGACGTCTCCTCTGATGTAGATGTTCTCTTTCTTTATCTTCTCCATTCAGACCAGACCACCGTGATAATTTCCTTCAGCCATCTCACGTCTCTGCAGAGTTTGACAGACATCTTAGTTTCCTACTTTTTCATCATCCTCCAATTAACATCCCATCATGCACCCCCAATACTGAGAAGCTGTGCTCCCCAAAACTATACTGCAAAAAAACCTGTGCTAAGCTAAAGCTGTGCCAGGGTGCCCCCAAAGTAATGGTGCTCCCAAAGTCCCAACAATAGTAATTATTTCTTTGCCAGAGTGCATTTAGTAGTAATAGTGCTCCTACAGTGCCCCCAACAGTAATTGTGTCCCACAAGTAATAATGCTCCCATAGTCCTCCAGTTGTAATAAAGCCCACCATAATGCCCCGATAGTAATAATACAGTAGAACCCCCCCAACTTATAATGTGCACCAGTACAAAAAATGCCCCGTTGTGTGGCAGTAAAAAAATAAATACCTCCTCTTAGTGGCCCCAGTAGAGCCAATGTCCCCAGAGTGCCCTCATGTGTTCTAATGACCCGTACTGTGTGCCACTACAAAAAACACTTAGTGCCACCAGTTGAGCTTAGGTGCCCATAGTGATTTGTGCCAGTATAAAATACTCCTATATAGTCCCCCCAGAAGATGCCTCCATAGTGCTCCTTCCCCGTCTCCATAGTGCCCTCCATAATGTGGCACTATAAAATGCCCCTATAGACTCCCCCCTGTCATTGATCACCCCCCTGTAAGGCTCCATTCAGACGTCTGTATGATCCGCACATTGCCAGAACTATATAGTAAATGTCTTTTCTTGTCCGCAATTGCGGACAAGAATAGGACATGTTCTAATCTATAGGCTCTACAAAAAATCTTGCGTTCAGTCCGCCCCACCGCAGTGACAGAATATATTTTTTTTCTGATCACTGCAAAAACACCGTAAAATCGCTGCGGCGCTATAAAAAAATAAATACCTCCTCTTAGTGGCCCCAGTAGAGCCAATGTCCCCAGAGTGCCCTCATGTGTTCTAATGACCCGTACTGTGTGCCACTACAAAAAACACTTAGTGCCACCAGTTGAGCTTAGGTGCCCATAGTGATTTGTGCCAGTATAAAATACTCCTATATAGTCCCCCCAGAAGATGCCTCCATAGTGCTCCTTCCCCGTCTCCATAGTGCCCTCCATAATGTGGCACTATAAAATGCCCCTATAGACTGCCCAACATAGATTCCCCCACAATGCTCCTTTCCTCCCTTCCCCACAGTGGATTCAAAATGGGTGCCAGTATTAAATGCCCCTATATAATGCTCTTGTCCCCCACTTCTCCATAGTGCCCACCTATAATGCATGCCAGTATATAGGGCCCCCAGTAGATGCCCACATAGTGCTCCTTCCCCTCTTCTCCATAGTACCCCCCATAATGTGCCAGAATATAGGGCCCCCATAGTGCTTCCCCTCTTCTCCATAGTGCCCCCGTATTGTGCCAGTATATAGGGCCCCGTAGTGCTTCCCCTCTTCTCCATAGTGCCCCCGTATTGTGCCAATATATAGGGCCCCATAGTGCTTCCCCTCTTCTCCATAGTGCCCCCCATATTGTGCCAGTATATAAGGCCCCATAGTGCTTCCCCTCTTCTCCATAGTGCCCCTCCATGTTGTGCCAGTATATATGGCCCCATAGTGCTTCCCCTCTTCTCCATAGTGCCCCTCCATGTTGTGCCAGTATATAGGGCCCCATAGTGCTTCCCCTCTTCTCCATAGTGCCCCCCATATTGTGCCAGTATATATGGCCCCATAGTGCTTCCCCTCTTCTCCATAGTGCCGACCCCCCCATATTGTCCCAGCATATAGGGCCCCATAGTGCTTCCCCTCTTCTGCATAGCGTCCCCTCATATTGTGCCAGTATATAGGGCCCCATAGTGCCCCCCCCATATTGTGCCAGTATATAGGGCCCCATAGTGCTTCCCCTCTTCTCCATAGTGCCGACTGCCGACCCCCCCTATATTGTGCAGTATATAGGGCCCCCACCCCCCTTATTGCCACAGTATAGTATAAAATGAAATAATAAAAACAATAAACTCATATACTTACCTCCATGCTGCTGTCAGCGATGCGATGCAGGCCTCTTCCGGCCTGTGTCCCGCGCTGTACGGCTCGGGCGGCGCGATGGCGGTGATACAAATGAATATGGAGATGAGCGCTTCCACAATGGAAGCGCTCATCTCTACTCCTGCCCGGCTGCTGCCACATCAATTTTAAACAAAAAACTAAAAACTCAGCCACCGGCCCAGGCCCCCAGTGGCGTAGGGCCCCATAGCCATTGCCCGGCCGAACACAATCAGGCTAACGCTAAGCTGATTGTGTTCGGCACGGCCCACCGGGCAAATGCCCGGTCTGCCCTATGGCCAGTCCAGCCCTGGTCTGAATGGAGCCTTCGAGGAGGTGATCACCCCATATAGACTCCCTGATCACCCCCCTGTCATTGATCACCCCCCTGTAAGGCTCCATTCAGACGTCTGTATGATCCGCACATTGCCAGAACTATATAGTAAATGTCTTTTCTTGTCCGCAATTGCGGACAAGAATAGGACATGTTCTAATCTATAGGCTCTACAAAAAACTTGCGTTCAGTCCGCCCCACCGCAGTGACAGAATATTTTTTTTTTCTGATCACTGCAAAAACACTGTAAAATCGCTGCGGCGCTATAAAAAGATCACTTTTGAGGGCCAGGCTGTGAGCTGTGCGCTGCGATTGGGCAGCGCTGCAGCCTAGGAGAAGGAGACGCCCACAGGACAAGGGCAGTCTCCGCCTACTATAACTTAGAGAGTGAACATACCGTAGGGCATAACGGAAGAACGGAGCGATGCCCGGGGATAATAGTAAGTGCAGTGAGATCCCCGGGCGCCGCTCTCCATGGCAGCATACTTCGTTCACAATGTTTTTCAAGGTGAAAGGTCCTCTTTAAGGGTGTTTAAGCTAGGGGAGCTGAGGTGGTTAAACATCCAGTATGTTTCACGACTGTATAACTTTGCCTACGGTCTCCTCCTCTAACTGGAGCCGTGACTCTCTCAATTCCTTGCACACAAAATGCAGGGGTATCGCCCTTATGTACCATCGCAAAGTGTGATGTAGCCGCCGAAACATTGCGTGTTGCGATATGTGGGATGTCGCTCAGATGCTTCCGAATTCTCACTTTGAGCTGGTTGATCGTACATCCCACATATTGCAACGCGCAGGCACGACATGTGATGACATAAACTACATACTCTGTATTGCAATTGATATATTGCCGCATTTTGTGTCTGCTGTTATTTGCTGTAGATACAATCTCTTTACTCACTGACATGTACGTGCAACATATACATTTTTTACTTCCACATTTGAAGTTTCCTTTAGTGTTCAGCCAGACTGGTTCACACCTTGCGTTTTCCATATACAAACTGGGACTGACTTTTTGTCCTATAGTTGGTGCTTTTTTCACGATACATCTGATGCCTGCCTCCGCAATCTCCCCCCAACCTTCATCAAAGCCTATAACCGGAAAATGCCTGCGCAAAATGTTGCAGATAAGGGGGTACTCTACACTAAAATTTGTGACAAAAGTCGCAGGGTTGCTCGAATCCCGAGTGCGGACCCGAATATTTTTATTTCGATTTTTTCTCTTCTTTTTGTTCGCACTCTTTATTCGAGCAAAAATAAGCGACTCCCTATCCACCGAAATTGCATATTCCTTGGCTTTGCGAATATTCTCTCTCAAATATCCCCTGATCTGCAACCTGGTTGAAATATCGGATGCCTCTTTCGCAAACAGATCCAAAGATGAGCCATTTCGACGTGCCCTCAGCATCTCCCCTTTGGGTATATTCTTGGCCACATGTGGGGGATGCAGGATGATGCATGAAGCAAAGTATTCCCAGCTGTGACTTCACGATGTGTACAGGTACTAACTTTCTGGGTTGTTCGATCACCAGATAATACTAGGTCCAGAAAAACAATTGAGGTAGAATCACTGACCATAGTAAGTTTGATCGATAGAATACAACCATTAAGAAAATCCACAAATGATGTCAACTCTTCTGCATCACCCTGCCAAACCCACAACATGTCGTCAATAAAACGCCCATACCATTTCAGGGATGTTACATATGGATTGAAGTCTGAAAATAAAAAATTCATCTCCCACCATGACATGAACACATTTGCCACTGAGGGCGAGAATTTGGCACCCATTGAAACTCCGGATATCTGTAAGTAATATAAACCATTAACCCCTTAAGGACACAGGGCGTACAGGTACGCCCTTGTGCCCTGGTACTTAAGGACACAGGGCGTACATGTACGCCCTGTGCATTTTCGATCACTGCCGTGCGGCTGGCAGTGATCGGAACCCGGTGCCTGCTCAAATCATTGAGCAGGCACCTAGGCTAAATGCGCGGGGGGGTCCCGTGACCCCCCCATGTCGGCGATCGTGGCAAACCGCAGGTCAATTCAGACCTGCGGTTTGCTGCGATTTCTGCAGTTTCTGATCCCCGCGGTCCCTGACCACGGGGATCAGAAACTTTAGGATTAAAAATTGTTTCCTGTATCCCTTCCCCCTGCACCCCTGAGTTATTCGAGCACGGTGGGAGGTGCAGGGGGAGGGTTGCGGGCGGTGCGGGAGGCGGGCGGTGCGGTAGGCGGGATCGCGATCCCCCGCCCGCCTCCCATTGCGTAATCGTTGGCGTCTAGTGGGTATACCAGGGTGCCAGCACATTGCTGGCACCCTGGTATAAACGGCTGACATCGGTGATGCGATGTCAGCCGTTTAACCCTTTCCATACAGCGGTCCGTATGGACCGCTGTATGGAAAAGGTTAACAGTAAGAGGGAGCTCCCTCTCCGATCGGGGGGCTGCTGTGCCTTTGCAGTCCCCCGAATGGAGAGGGAGAGAGCTTCCAGGCAGCCCCCCAAGCCCCGTCCTTACCCTTCCCCGTCTGCACAGTTCTGGCCACTACTGAGCAGACGGGGAAGGTTCCCATGGCAACAGGACGCCTTCTCAGGCGTCCTGCTGTCCATGGTGCTGAACAGATCTGTGCTGAAAGCATAGATCTGTTCAGACAAAGTGTAAGTAAAATACAGTACAGTACAATATATATTGTACTGTACTGTATTATGCAGACATCAGACCCACTGGATCTTCAAGAACCAAGTGGGTCTGGGTCAAAAAAAAAGTGAAAAAAGTGAAAAATAAAGTAAAAATCAAAAAAACACATTTATCACTGATTAAAAATGAAAAAAATAAAATTCCCTACACATGTTTGGTATCGCCGCGTCCGTAACGACCTGATCTATAAAACGGTAATGTTACTTTACCCGAACGGTGAACGCCATAAAAAAAAAATTAAAAACTATGATGAAATTGGAATTTTGCCCACCTTACTTCCCAAAAAAGGTAATAAAAGTGATCAAAAAAGTCGCATCTACGCCAAAATTGTAACAATCAAACCGTTATCTCATCCCGCAAAAATCATACCCTACCCAAGATAATCGCCCAAAAACTGAAAAAGTTATGGCTCTTAGACTATGGAAACACTAAAACATGATTTCTTTTGTTTCAAAAATGAAATCATTGTGTAAAACTTACATAAATATAAAAAAAGTATACATATTAGGTATTGCCGCGTCCGTATTGACCGGCTCTATAAAAATATCACATGATCTAACCCCTCAGATGACCACCGTAAAAAAATATAAATAAAAACGGTGTAAAAAAAGCCATTTTTTGTCATCTTCCGTCACAAAAAGTGTAATAGCAAGCAATCAAAAAGTCATGTGCACCCCAAAATAGTGCCAATCAAACCGTCATCTCATCCCACAAAAAATGAGACCCTACTTAAGATAATCGCCCAAAAATTTAAAAAACTATGGCTCTTAGACTATGGAGACACTAAAACATTTTTTTTGTTTTAAAAATGAAATTATTGTGTAAAACGTACATAAATAAAAAAAAATGTATACATATTGGGTATCACCGCGTCTGTGACAACCTGCTCTATAAAATTACCACATGATCTAACCTGTCAGATAAATGGTGTAAATATCCCAAAAAAAACGATGCCAAAAAAGCAATTTCTTGTTACCTTGCCGCACAAAAAGTGTAATATAGAGCAACCAAAAATCATATGTACCCTAAACTTGTACCAACAAAACTGCCACCCTATCCCGTAGTTTCTAAAATGGGGTCACTTTTTTGGAGTTTCTACTCTAGGGGTGCATCAGGGGGCTTCAAATGGGACATGGTGTCAAAAAAACCAGTCCAGCAAAATCTGCCTTCCAAAAACCGTATGGCATTCCTTTCCTTCTGCGCCCTGCCGTGTGACCGTACAGCGGTTTACGACCACACTTGGGGTGTTTCTGTAAACGACAGAATCAGGGCCATAAATAACGAGTTTTGTTTGGCTATTAACCCTTGCTCTGTAACTGAAAAAAAAATATTAAAATGGAAAATCTGCCAAAAAAGTGAAATTTTGAAATTGTATCTCTATTTTCCATTAAATCTTGTGCAACACCTAAAGGGTTAACAAAGTTTGTAAAATCAGTTTTGTATACCTTGAGGGGTGTAGTTTCTTAGATGGGGTCACTTTTATGGAGTTTCTACTCTAGGGGTGCATCAGGGGGGCTTCAAATGGGACATGGTGTAAAAAAAACTGTCCAGCAAAACATGCCTTCCAAAAACCAAACGGCGCACCTTTCACTCTACGCCCCGCTGTGTGGCCGTACAGTAGTTTACGGCCACATATGGCATGTTTCTGTAAACGGCAGAGTCAGGGCAATAAAGATACAGTCTTGTTTGGCTGTTAACCCTTGCTTTGTTAGTGGAAAAAATGGGTTAAAATGGAAAATTAGGCAAAAAAATGAAATTCTCAAATTTCATCCCCATTTGCCAATAACTCTTGTGCAACACCTAAAGGGTTAACAAAGTTTGTAAAATCAGTTTTGAATACCTTGAGGGGTGTAGTTTCTTAGATGGGGTCACTTTTATGGAGTTTATACTCTAGGGGTGCATCAGGGGGCTTCAAATGGGACATGGTGTCAAAAAACCAGTCCAGCAAAACCTGCCTTCCAAAAACCAAACGGCGCACCTTTCACTCTACGCCCCGCTGTGTGGCCGTACAGTAGTTTACGGCCACATATGGGGTGTTTCTGTAAACGGCAGAGTCAGGGCAATAAAGATACAGTCTTGTTTGGCTGTTAACCCTTGCTTTGTTAGTGGAAAAAATTGGTTAAATGGAAAATTAGGCAATAAAATGAAATTCTCAAATTTCATCCCCATTTGCCAATAACTCTTGTGCAACACCTAAAGGGTTAACAAAGTTTGTAAAATCAGTTTTGAATACCTTGAGGGGTGTAGTTTATAGAATGGGGTCATTTTTGGGTGGTTTCTATTATGTAAGCCTCGCAAAGTGACTTCAGAGCTGTAGTGGTCCCTAAAAATTGGGTTTTTGTAAATTTCTGAAAAATTTCAAGATTTGCTTTTAAACTTCTAAGCCTTGTAACATCCCCAAAAAATAAAATATAATTCCCAAAATAATTCAAACATGAAGTAGACATATGGGGAATGTAAAGTCATCACAATTTTTAAGGGTATTACTATGTATTACAGAAGTAGAGAAACTAAAACTTTGAAATTTGCTAATTTTTCCCAATTTTTGGTAAATTTGACATTTTTTATGCAAAAAAAAATATTTACCAGTGTCATGAAGTACAATATGTGACGAAAAAACAATCTCACAATGGCCTGGATAAGTCAAAGCGTTTTAAAGTTATCATCACTTAAAGTGACACTGGTCAGATTTTCAGAAAAATGGCCTGGTCCTAAGGTGTAAAAAGGCTGTGTCCCTAAGGGGTTAAACATAAAATAATTATGTTTAAGTAAAAAATCGGTGCATATACAGATATAATCACGGAGTTCCAAGGTGTAATTGCTGAATACATCTAAAAAGCATTTCAAGGCTGAGATCGCCAGGTGGTGGGGGATATTGGTATACAAAGAGTTAATATCTGCGTTAACCCACACAAACTCCTCCTCCCATACGAATTGATGGAAATTCTGAAGTACACTGCATGTATCTCTAAGATAACCAGGTATATGAGGTACAAGGGGTTGCAACGGGGAATTAACCCATTCCGAAAGTCGTTCCGAATACGACCCAATTTCAGCCACAATCGGTCTTAATGGTGGAGGAAAACCCTCCTTATGCACCTTCGGAAGGGCATGAAATATGGGTGTACTTGGATGTTTGACATATATAAATTCTTTCTCCTTTTCAGATAGGATGCCAAGGTGCACCCCTTCTTGAAGGATGTCGTACATCCTGGACTGATATTGGGGGAGAGGGGTGGTTGCCAGAGGTAGATGCACTTCACTATCTTTTAACATATTCTCAATTTGTACTTTGTAAACCTCACTGTCTAGCAACACCACCGCTCCCCCCTTATCAGCCCTACGGACGACAACATCCTTCATATCAGACAGACTCACTAGAGCCGCATTTTCTTCCCTTGATAAATTTCTTTGTCGATCATTATTCTGGTATAATCCCTAAGAGAGCAAAGATCCTTCTCCACCAATTCTTGGAATCTATCGAGAGCCAGGGACCTCGATTGTATGGGATAAAAATCCCTATTTGAGGTTTTAAAACCAACAGAGGAATTCTGTAGCGGTGTATCCTCTGGCTCTCAATACATTCCCTGCAGTGAGGACACAAGAACAAGCTCCGAAAAATCAGAGACATTCTGATTACAACACATATCTTCATCGGACGAAATCTTAGCTTGTGAATTATCGTCCGAGGCTGTTGGTTCCCCCCCACCAACATCTCCGTCCATGTGGGCAAAATGCTTTCTCAAGGTAAGATTTCTTGCTAGACGATTCACATCTAGAATAGTGCGATAAAGGTCAAAATGGCAGGATGGGGAGAAAGAAAGACCTTTACATAATACTTTCTCCTGCACAGATGAAATGATTTTAGAAGAAAGATTGATTACCTGTATATCATCCGACTCTATTTTCGAACGGGCAGGATAACGTCGATATTTTATAATGCTTTCTTCCCGCCCTGCGTTTTTTGCCTGCATCCTGTGCCCAGCGCTCTCTTTCTCTTTGGCCGCTGGAACCTGATTTCTCGAATTTTCACCCCCATGGGCTGCAGAGACATCCAGATTTTCCGTGTGATCAGAAACCATGTCCTGGGGGTCCATTTAGTTTGAGCTGAAAGATACCCTTGAATCTCGTCTACTCCTGGAACGATTCATCTTTTTCAGAATAGATCGAGGGGTGCCCGATTTACTGTTGGACCATGTATATACTGTGTTGGTACTATAGTCCAATAAATCTTGATTAAACTTGCCCTGCTTAAAGTCCATAAGACTCTTTTCCAATTCATTCAGGTTATCTTTCAACTTTAAATCGAGATCCACGAACTTTGGATCAAATTCATAACTTGAAATGCTTTCTTGGAGTGTTTTAATTTCCTTGTGGTTCTCTTTAAGTGCGATTTCCTCATATTCTACAATGAGCCGCATCAATTGAAAGGAACATTCTGTTAAAATATCATGCCACTGTGTAATAAAAACATCGGAATAGGCAGTGGTGGGTTTCTTTATCATGCGTAAACCCCGTGGTATCATACCTTTCTCCAGATACCTTTTCAGGGAAGTCAGGTCCCACCATGTGCGCAGTTCCTTTGTGAGAAGTGTCTCCAATGATGTCAATTTTATAATCAGATCCATTTCGCCCTGTGCAGGCTTGTCAGATGTGTTAAAAATATTATCCATTTTCTTCAGCCGATCCTCATATTCTTCAACAGATCGCAAAGCTGCGGACATTTTCGTATAACACACTGGATCAATGAAGTGAAACAAGCAAAATAACAGCCACGGTGGAGGGAGTGCACGCTGCCCAGTAGACTTAAAAGTAGACAAATCCAGAGATTGCTGCAGCTCTCACCTCTCACCAAGTGGAGCACGGATGTACAGACCTGGACTCAGTCTGGAGTAAAATGCGAAAAAGAAAACGAATTCCAGCTCTTCACAATATAAGGCTTCTTTATTCCACTTCTTTAAAAACAGACATCAAAAGCAGAGTAGTATGCTGTGACGCGTTTCGGGCTGTTACATCTTAGCCCTTCATCAAGACAAATAAACAAACTTAAAGTCACCTGACGGGGGGATGTCTCCATTGGAAGAAGGAGAAGTCGGCTCAAATGAAGATTTAGCGGCAGGCGCTATGGACATTCCTCTGGGGGTAGACGCCGTGCCGTGCAGGATGGACGCACTACTGAGGACACCTGGGAGGAGTTCTGCGGCTGCCGGAGAAGCCCTCCGGGGACGGCCAGGTGAGAGATCGACGGGTCAGAATTTTGTTGGGGGAGGTGGGGGGGCTGTTTCTCATAATGTGGGGGGTTCTGATGCTTTGGTGCGGGATGTGTTGTCGGGTATGCTGTCATTGTTGTCACGGTTGGGTAATCTGCTGTTGCGTCCCCGATGCCAGTCTGGGCTCCGGCGCAAGCGGGTTCGCTGGAACAGGGGCCGGCGCAGGGTTTAAGGGGGGCTGGTGATGACGGTGTGGTGGCGGGTACCCAGGCAGCTGGGGCGGTTGCGGGTGTTAGGAGCGACATGGGTGATGGCGTTCGGCTGGAGGACGCAGCGAAGAGGGAGATTTATGTGTGTTTTGAGGGGCCGCTGGGGGCTCACTTGAAGCAGGAGATTAAGGAGAAGATATGGAAGGATGAATACGTGGAAATTTTTTCGTTGCTTCCATTGGAGAAATTTAATTTAGATAGGGGAAAGCCAAGCGAGAGTAAGAAGGAGGAGGGAGAGAGGAGGAGGTACAGGCTGATCCCGCGTACCTTTCAAAATTGGCTTCAAGCCTTTGCAATTTTGGCTAGTGTAGTTGGGGAAAAGGCGCTGGAGCACTGCTCTGCGCTCTTCTGCTATATGGATGCTATTGGTGAGGCGCATCGGACGTATGGGGGTGTTGTGTGGCTTAGATATAACGAGCAGTTCCGGCAGCGGAAGGCGGTCAGGCCTAGCATTCGTTGGGACCATAAGGACATTGGTCTGTGGATGCGGTTGATGGCGGCACCTAGGATGGGCTCTCAGCGGAGTCGCATGGGGAAAATAGGAGGGGTTGTTGCTGGCAGTTCAACGAAGGGCATTGCAGGTTCTTGTCTGATTGCCGGTACAAGCACGAGTGCTCCGGTTGCGACGGCTCCCATAGTTTGTCGCGGTGTTTCAAGCGTGGCAAGGGTAAGGGACCCGAGGTTGTGCAGAAGAGGGGTGACGCCGGTGAGGGTGGAAGAGATGGAGCCCTATTTAAGGACATATCCAAATAGGGAGGTAGCGCAGCTGCTGTTGGCAGGGTTTACGGTGGGTTTCGTTATTCCGTGCGGTTTGGTTGGGCCGAGACGGGCACTCCGGAATTTGTCATCGGCCTTGCGCCATCCGGCAGTTGTGAGGGAAAAGATTGAAGGGGAGGTCTCTGCTGGGAGGGTTGTGGGCCCCTTTTCTGTGTGTCCGTTGCCGGATTTCTGGGTTTCTCCTTTGGGTTTAGTTCCTAAGAAGGAGCCTAATAAGTTTCAGCTCATTCATCACTTGTCCTATCCGTTGGGTGGGTCTGTGAATGATGGTATAACGGATGAGTTGTGCTCTGTTTCGTACACGTCTTTTGATGAGGCGGTACGGTGGGTCCGGCGTTTTGGGCAAGGCTCCCTGCTTGCGAAAACGGACATTGAGGCCGCTTTTCGTTTGTTGCCGATTCACCCTGATAGTGTGCATTTACTTGGTTTTCAGTGGGATGGCTGTTACTACGTTGATTGTTGTTTGCCGATGGGTTGTGCGATTTCGTGTTCATTGTTTGAATCGTTTAGTTCTTTTCTGGAATGGGTGGTAAAACAGGAGGCGGGATGGAGTTCGGTTTTGCACTACCTGGATGATTTTTTGTTTTTGGGTCCGGCTGGGTCCAGGGTGTGTGCTGTATTGTTGCATACAATGGAAAGGGTGGCTGTGCGCTTTGGTATCCCGCTAGCAGCGGATAAGACGGAAGGCCCTTCCACGGTTATAAAGTTTTTGGGTATCGAGATTGACAGTGTGGCCATAGAATGTCGTTTGCCTGACAATAAGGTGTCGGATGAGGTTGTGTTCTTACGGAAGGCGAAGAAGGTTCAGCTCAAGCGGGTTCAATCGGTTTTGGGTAAATTGAACTTCGCGTGTCGCATCTTGCCGATGGGGCGGGTTTTTTGTCGTCGTTTGGCGCTTGCGACAGCGGGGGTTACTGCCCCGTTTCACTACTTGCGATTACCAGCGGCAGTGAAGGATGACTTGGCGGTGTGGGAGACGTTTCTGTTAGAGTACAATGGGCGGTCTATGTGGATGGAGGCAGTGATTAGTAATGTGGATATGGTGTTTTTTGTAGGGGACAATGGAGTGCGGGGGCGTGGCCGGTTGAATGGAGGGAAGCTGGTTTTCTTACTAACTTGGTATTGTTGGAACTTTTTCCTATTGTTTTGGCTACTGAGTTGTGGGGGGACTGGCTCAGGAATCGGCGGGTGCGTTTCTACTGTGACAATATGGGTGTGGTGCAGGCGATCAATAGCCAAACGGCGAACTCGCTTCCGGTGTTGAATTTACTGAGGCATCTTGTGTTGCGGGGTTTGCGGTTGAATGCATGTTTTGTTGCGGTACATGTTCCTGGAGTGGATAACTCACTCGCCGATTCCCTTTCTCGCTTTCAGTGGGATCTTTTCCGCAGCTTGGCGCCGGGTGCCGAGTTACAGGGGTTGCCTCCCCCCCCCCAGTGGCTCTGGAGCGTGGCCTTGGGGTATCGGCAGACTTGATTAGGCAGTATCTTAGTAGAGGTACGTGGTCGGCCTATTCTTCAGTGTGGGCATTGTGGGAGGAGTTGATTGAGCAGGTAGGTGGTTGTAGTTCATTAGAGGATTTTCGGGTGTTATTGGTTTTTTGGGTGGGTCAGTCTTATGCTGCGGGTCTGTCATTCTCGGTTGCATCTAAGAGGGCAGCGGCTGTTGCCTTCTGGTTGCGCTTGCGGGGACTGGCTGACGTGTCTAGGTGTTTTATGGTGCGGCAGGCTTTAAAGGGTTACCGTCGTAGTGCGGTACGGAAGGATAGTCGTAGGCCGGTTTCGTTTGCTGTGTTGCAGATGCTGTGGAAGGTGGCTGAGTCAGTTTGTGTGTCGGCATATGAAGTGTGTCTGTTTAGGGCGGCTTTTGCGTTAGCCTATTTCGGGCTTTCCGTATATCGGAATTGGTGGCAGCAATTCGCATGGGTGGTGGAGGTTTGTTGTGGGAGGATGTTGGGATTGTAGACGGTGCTTTGAGATGTATGCTCCGCAAGTCTAAGACTGATCAGGAGGGTAAGGGCGTTGTTTTGTGGCTTAGGCCGCTATTGGGGTCAGTTTTTTTGTCCAGTGCACTGTGTGAGGGAATTTTTGGAACTGCGTCCTGGCGGCTCGGGCGCGTTGCTGGTTCATAGGGATGGTTTGCGGTTGTCTCGTTTCCAGTTTGTGGCTGTTTTCAGAAAATGTTTGTCTGCCGCGGGTTTACCTGCAAAGGATTTTGCATCTCACTCATTCAGGATCGGGGCCGCGACTGAGGCTTCCAGGTGGGGCTTGGGGGAGGAGGTTATAAAGCGTATCGGGCGCTGGGAGTCGGATTGTTTTCGATCATATGTTAGGCCTCATCTGTTATAATATTGCAGGGAGGGGTTTGTTTGTGGTCTGTTTTTTATTGGATTGGAGTTTGCAGTGCAGTTTATTTACTCTGTTTTGTTGCAGGGGTGGCTCCTTGTCTTGCATAGATTTTCGGGCATTCGTATGTCTACTGGGGGGCATTACTAGCTGACGTTCGGCGGAACGGTCGTCAATTGGGTTTTTCGATGGAGGAGTTGCTGGTCAGGTGGATTGGTTTGAGGGGGCTTCTCTGGGGGCGGGTTTTGCCTGAGATCCATACCAATGTCATGTTAGATCGCCCGCCTGATATCTTAGTTCTTCATGCGGATGGCAATGATTTGGGGGTTCGGCGGTCTCGTGATGTGATACGGGATATTAAGTTAGACGTGTTGCGTTTGATGTCAGATTTTCCGGATTTTCTGGTGGTGTGGTCAGAGGTGGTTGCGAGGAGTAGTTGACGGTTTGCCAGATTGGTGGAGCGGATCAATAAAGCGCGGGCAAAGTTGAACAAGGAGGTGGGCCGTTTTGTTCGCCGACAGGGTGGTTTGGCATCGGGAATTGGAGGCGGCATCGCCTCAATTCTTGAGATCCGATGGCGTGCATCTTAATGATGTGGGGATTGATATGTGGGCGTTAGGTATTCAGGAGGGTCTGGAAACGGCCCTGAGGGTGTGGCCGGATGCCCACAGGTGAGGTGTCACCGGTGGTCTTCTGGTGGCTGATTGATATGGGATCCTGGGGGAGCAATACAATGGTTTAAGAGATGCAGGACATGTTGGAGCCTGTATCTCATGTGGTTGGTGAATGCCGAGGATGGGGCTCCTGTTTGGGCTAAAAGGCCTACAGGAGGAGATACATGGATACTTCAAGGATTTGGTGCCCTTGGGTCGGTGAGTGCGGCCAAGGGTAATTTTGAAGTATAAGGAGAGATGGTTAAGGAAGATACCGCTTGTTTGGGTTGCCCTCCAGGATCCTTGTTACGGTACAGTGGTTCATAATGTTGAAGGATGTGTTAAAGTGCCTGTTATTATTATTATTTTGTGTGTATAATAAAGTTGGCCGTAATGGTCATTTTACCAACGCAAGAAGGTTTCTGTGTGGTTATTGGAAAAGGGAATGGGTTTGGTAAGGCTAGCCAGAGGAAAATTCTTCCATCCTAGTAAGTCATAATAGCAACGGAGCGAGGCGCAGACACAGTGGAGTGCGTCTTGACTTGGGGGGGAAGACCGCAGGCTAGGAAGGGGTTAAGGTAGGAAGTGTGTTGGGGGTTGGTTTAGGTGAACGGGGAGGAGTAGCAATTTCGCGGGCAGTATATAGGTTTTGTGGGAGGGGTCTGTGAGGCAGTTGCCAGTGTAAGCCAGAGTGTTTCCCGTTCTCCCGCCCTTGTTTGGGTAGAGTGGGGGTTAATTGACGGAGGTAGAATTGCGGCTGATTGATATGGGATCCTGGGGGAGCAATACAATGGTTTAAGAGATGCAGGACATGTTGGAGCCTGTATCTCATGTGGTTGGTGAATGCCGAGGATGGGGCTCCTGTTTGGGCTAAAAGGCCTACAGGAGGAGATACATGAATACTTCAAGGATTTGGTGCCCTTGGGTTGGTGAGTGCGGCCAAGGGTAATTTTGAAGTATAAGGAGAGATGGTTAAGGAAGATACCGCTTGTTTGGGTTGCCCTCCAGGATCCTTGTTACGGTACAGTGGTTTATAATGTTGAAGGATGTGTTAAAGTGCCTGTTATTATTATTATTTTGTGTGTATAATAAAGTTGTCCGTAATGGTCATTTTACCAAAGCAAGAAGGTTTCTGTGTGGTTATTGGAAAAGGGAATGGGTTTGGTAAGGCTTGCCGGAGGAAAATTCTTCCATCCTAGTAAGTCAACCTAAAGGATTGAATTAGGAAACATGACTTAACTTTACAATATAAATGAAGTGTTTTTTCTGAAACTGTGGATCACTTCCCACCTAATTGGAATTGTTTCTCCCTGTGATTAACAGGTCAGGAACACCTGATACTGTTCTAGGGTACGGAAGCCAATCAATCAAATGGGAGGGGTTGTTCCTCACTGTGTATAAAAAATAGATTTTAAGTTTGATTATTTGTCTTGATGAAGGGCTAAGATGTCACAGCCCGAAACGTGTCACAGCATACTACTCTGCTTTTGATGTCTGTTTTTAAAGAAGTGGAATAAAGAAAGCCTTATATTGTGAAAAGCTGGAATTCGTTTTATTTTTCACAGGGCACAGAAGATGGTATAGGGCACTATTTATGTTATAGGGCACAGAACATAGTATAGGGCACAATACATGATATAGGGCACAGTAGATTTTGTACCAAACTCACCAGACAGGGAGTCAGAAGCAGCAGGTTGTTGCCACTAGCTAGCAGGTAGGAAGCAGAAATGCTAAGAGGAACAGTAGATGGTATAGGGAATAGTAGATGGGATAGGGCAAAGTGCATGGTAAAGGGAACTGTACATGGTAAAGGGCACTGCACATAGTAAAGGGCACTGTACATGGTATAGGAAACAGCACATGGTATAGGGCACAGTACATTGTATACTGCCCTGCTAAGGAGTGACCCTGAACAATTCTCCCCCACCCTGAGACTAACCCCTAAGATCCCCCAAGTAAGAAGGGAAGCTGAACAACTGTCCTATTAACACCCACTCAAGACCAAACGCTAGGATTCCCTAGTTAAAAAGCAGTAATGGACAATTGCCTAATTAACCCCCCCCCCCCCCAGACCAATCCCTAGGATCCCCTGAGGATGAAGTTGCCCTAGAAAATTACTCAATAAACCCCCCCAAACCAATCCTTAGGATCCCCCCAGTAAGAAGTGGCCATGAAGAATTGCCTAATTAACACTGTAGACAGACCCCAACCATTAGTATCCCTAAACAAGAACTGGTCCTGGACCATTGCTCAAATAATCTTTCCCCAAGAATATTTTTTATAATACTCTTAGAAATAAGATGCCCTGGACAATTGCCCAATTATGCCATCCAACCCACAGAGTGTGAAGGGGTCACAGTCTGGGGCCCCCAAGATGAAACATATGATACTCCAATTGGATACACCTGTGACTACATTGAATAAGCTATAGCAGGGGTCGGCAACCCCCGGCACGCGTGCCAAACTTGGCACGCTGCCAGGAATTCAATGGCACGCAGGGCTATTCTGGTTATTTATATGCCACACATCAGAGCGAGTCTGCCTGCTGGGCCCGCAGTAGTTAATAGAAGTGTCGGCAGAGCTTGTCCCGCCCCTACCAGTCCCCGCCTCCCAGCCAGGCAGCGGAGTAGGTCAGTATGTTACAGTGAGGGCTGGCTGGCTAGCGTCTTAGCTAAATGTCAGGCACGTCTATTAGCCCCGCCCATCACGCTTCCCGCCACGACGGAGTGAAGACAGGCTCCTTTACAGGTTGGCATTGATATCAGCCACGTCTGGGACTTGTTCTAACTTTAGTAAAGGAGGCTGGTGAGCTTGGAAAGTGGAGAGAGAGGCTACATACCATATTTATTACTGGGGGGGGGGGCTAGTGGGATTGATGGCGAGAAACTTATTTGTGGGGGGTATGAGTCATGGCTGTTATACATTTGGTCCATGAAAAACTGATAGCACACAGAAATGCATCCGTTTTTTGCGGACCCCTGTGCTCATGGAGCGTCCCCATCACCATGGGAACGCCTCCATACTAGAATGTACTGTCGGATTTGAGAATTACGTTGAAATGGCAATGCGATTAATATAACTATATGCTATATTCCATATTCGTGTTAATGTGAAGGTTTGGGGTGAACAGTGTATAAGTGTGAAGGTGTCATCAGCCAGTCTCTGGGCCCCAGTACCCTGGCCCCACCATCCATGCACTTACTGACAGTTGTTAGAGAGGGCAGCCCTCATTTAAAATTACTCCATGAGGGCTGCTTTGCCTCACCACTGTCAGTAGGTGTATGATAAGTGATGATGGTTGAAATCTGCAGCATATCACTTGATGCTGCAGATTTCACCCTTTTTAATGCAAAGAATGCTATCCTCTGCCCCTCACGAAACAGGCTTACTAATGACCATTCTGAAGCATGTGTCCAACTGAAAGTCACCTCATATGAACCACAACTTCAGCGTCTTTGCAAAGAAAGTCAGGGACAAGGGTCACATTGAAAGGTAAGTTAGGCTAATTATTATTTGTATTATTATTATTAATATTATTATTATCGTTATGTCACATATAGTTGGGGTTGATTTATCAAAATTGATGTAAAGAAAGGAAAACTAGCTTTGTTGCCCATATCAGCCATCAACCACATCAGATTCCACCTTTCATTGACAGCTCCATTGGAACATTAAAGGTGGAATCGCATTGATTGATATGAGCAACAAAGCCAGTTTTCCTTTACAACTGTTTTGATAAATATCTCCTTAGTTATACGACTTTACTGTATTGCACGGCACACTCAGTGCCGGAAAAGGTTGCCGACCCCTGAGCTATAATG
Organism: Bufo gargarizans; assembly: GCF_014858855.1. Lineage (NCBI taxonomy): Eukaryota > Metazoa > Chordata > Amphibia > Anura > Bufonidae > Bufo > Bufo gargarizans. The sequence goes on from NC_058080.1 coordinate 160,986,048, forward strand.
ATATAACATGCAGTTTGTGTGACTGGCCACTAGAGGCCGTTAGTCGGACAGCCCCCTTAGAACTGATAGGAGCGAGATGTTGACAATTAATATATAGAAAGAAAAGTAATCTTATAGCTGCACCTGATTGGCTTTCTTATTGAAATAGACTGTAAAAAATAGCTTCTTATTTATTTTGTGCATTTTGCTATTTTGTTGCCATGTCCTAACTTCCTGGGAAAAGCTACAGGGGCTGGAGAAAGGAAGTGGCAGGAGGACAGAGAGTCGGCAGTTGGAGAGCAACGGATTCAGACGTGTCTGCTAAATTGTTTACCTGAGGTGTCCTGTCATCAGCCAGAGATTGAAGGCTTTATCCACAGCAAGCAAAGGACGATTGGTGAATATCTGCTGCCTGCTAAAGAGGATCTGTGGTGAATATCTGCTGCCTGCTAAAGAGGATCTGTGGTGAATATCTGCTGCCTGCTAAAGAGGATCTGTGGTGAATATCTGCTGCCTGCTAAAGAGGATCTGTGGTAAATATCTGCTGCCTGCTAAAGAGGATCTGTAGTCTTCATTTATAATCAGGAGCTGAGGAGACCAGAGGCCTGCCTGCCCTGAGGCCAGCCGTGAATCATCATCAAGAAAACCAAACTGCCATTCAGGCCTGCACTGGAGATCTCAGCCTGAAACATTTTACACTCGGTTAGTGCGCATTTTTAATGGGACTTAAATCCTGAGCTCAGGTCCCTCCCTGCAATCAGGGTGAGGACAAGTTTTGGTGCCGCTGCAGCAAGTGGATCCATATCCCGGTTCTGGAGTTACAAATGGCCACGTGGAAGTTCAAGGGAGTCTAGCTGAGGTGGGGGGGGGGGGGGGCTTGGGCATTATCGGCATTTGGGGGAGGGATAGTGTGGGATTTTTCTGTATTTGGCCTCTGTGAGCCACAGTGTCCCTCAGCCGAGATCCCAGGTACACAGACCCCAAATTTAGTGTTGATTCCTAGTGGCTTCGGTTCGCTGTGTTTGGTTAGGAGATCCTGCCATATTTAGTGGCATTTAGGCAAAGTATGAATATTTAAAGGTACAGTACCTAAATTAGGGAATTCCCGGCTGGGATCCCACTGTGGACAATCTTGGGTTGCTAATAACCCATAGAGTTTGTATCACCACTTCAGTACACCAGAACATACCTCACTCCGTGTGGTCCGGCTGGATCACGGTGTACATTATATTGTATATAGTTTTCTCTACTAAAGTCAGTAAAATTATTTTGGTTCACACAGCTCACTGTCCGTGCATTCATTCTTGTGTGGTTCGCTGTATCCTAACGGACTCCCTCGGGTCCACCTCTTACAAGAGCACCAGACAAACCTTTCGGATCTCACTAGTCAGATATGTACTTGTATAACTGCCCAATTAAGAGCACCCCCCCTCCCCCCAACACCAAGAAACCTTGTTACCTAGAAACTGAAAAAGCGTTTAATGTATAAAGAACATGTTTATTAAAATATACTTTTTAAATTGATTTTGATGAAGCTTCTTGTTTGCGATGTTTCGATGTTCAGCTGCATGTCTCTATGTAGATAAGGTGGTGTATCTGTTGTTCTCCCGATTTCCATGCATCATCCCCGGTAGGACATTATAAAACCCGGTTAGCTGCTGTAGTTCATGATCTAGAAAACAATGGACAATATTGTTTAGTTTACAAATATTCCAGGATGTATTAATAAATAAATAAAAATACAATAAGAAATCCTTGCACCTTATTTTGGGGATCACTGTTTGGGGGTGCTGACATCTGCCATTATACAGTCGCCATCCTTATCAAATTGGTAATCTCCATCAATATCAGCCATTTCAACATCGTCAGGGTACTGCCGTTCCCCGACCTCCATTGGTTCATCTGTTTCTTTGTTTGCATCGGTCATCTCGATGTCTTCTGCGTATTGTCTTTCCTCTACCTCCATATCCTCTATTTCGTCCATTTCCACTCGTCTTCTCTTGAGCGGGACGATCTCTTCCACTTTGACTCTTTTGATCAGAATCGACTCCACTTCTCCTATCTCTACTCGGCACCGCTTGCGTGAGCACATGGTGAGCCAGACGAAGACTGACACAGGTGCCAGGGTCTGAGCCGGTATTACCCACATTCTACATTGTTACATCACAAGAGGTTGACCTCATCTAGATTCTACACATTATGACATCACAATAAGTGTGTCCAGACCAGGCATTGATTATGACATCATAAAGAGTATGGTAGTTTCACCAGGCCTAAAGATTCTACATGATGACATCACAGGACATCGCAGGATTTTTAGTTTTCGTACCAGACAGTAATCAGTCATCCATTCCTAATTCCACTATGGGGCCTCATGATGATCGGTGATGAGATTTAGGCTCCTATCTTCTGTGTCATGCACTGTCCGCTTCGGTGTGTACACATCTCCGCGGTGGAGAATGGATTACATGCAGTAACTTGTAGAACACGATTATATTACAAGCCGATGTTGAAATTGCTGATGTTGATGATTATTACCAATTTGACAAGGGTGGCGATTGTATAATGGCAGATGTCAGTGCCCATTGTTTTCTAGATCATGGATGAACGCAGCAAATGGAATTGTATATAATATCCTACCTGGGATAATGCATGGAATGAAGGACAACATCTCATACACTGCCTTATTTACATAAAGACACCCAGCTGAACATGTACATATTGCAGCCAAAAATGACAGCAGAATATTTCAATAAACATGCTCTTTTAAACATTAATGTTGTTTTCAGTTTCTAGGCAAGTAGGCTTCATTTTATTGGGCAATTGTCCAGGGTAACGTCTTGCTAGGGAGATCCTATGGGTTGTTCTGATGGGGAAGGGGGCGAGTTTAATAGGACATCAAATTCCTAGGTGGATTGTAAGGGTAGGACTACGGTTGGTTTATTAGGCATTTTTTCTGGGCCACGTTATCATCAATAACTTCCTTATTGGAAGGATTAATTGGGCAGTTGTCCAGGATCACTTCTTACTATGGAATCTGAAGGGTTAATGTTTGGTAGGTGTTAATTGGGCAGTTGTTCAGGATCACTTCCTACTCTGGGGATTTTAAGGGTTAGTCTAAGGGTGGAAAGGGTTTATTGGTAAATTGCCCAGAGCAAAAGTAAGTGTTGGCCTTAGGAGGGTCGGGGAGTCAGTAGTGTAATTCTCCAGGGTCACATCCTTCAAGGGGGATCCTAAGCATAGTACTCTTTAGAAGGATGCTATAGATTCATTGTGTCTTGTCTATGGCCTAAAAAGGAGCCATTGTATATTGGGCAGAGTAACAAGTGGGCAGTGTTCTCTTAGTTTTCACATTTAAAGGTCTTTAGGCGGTCTAAGTTTTGAGTCCATGTGTGATCGTATCCAGGGGCGTAGCTAAATGCTCATGGGCCCTTGTGCAAGAGTTCAGCTTGGGCCCCCCTTCCCTAAGTTCTTTGTGGCCAGGGGCAAGGAAGCACATATCCTTTGTGCTGCCTGAGTCAAAAATTGAAATGACATCCCCCCCCATGCCAAATTCTTGACCTAACCCCTTTCCTCCAGTCAGAGTTGTAACTTGACCAGTGGCGTAGCGTAGGTTGCCAGCACCCGGGACAAGCCAAGTATTGCGCCCCCAACCTGTGACCATGCCCCTTTTTACAAATAATGCAGTAGATGTCATCTGCAGTCCTATGTAACACCACAGATAACATAGTGATAACTCTCTGAGTACAAATAATGTAGTAGATGGGGGTGAGGCCCCAGAATTCAGAACACACACAGTGTGACCTGAAGTCTGGGGCCGGGCTGAGGCAGTGTGGCCTAAATTCTATATCCACCCCCCAAATAGATATTTGAATGGACATAACATACATTGCTATGAAATATACAGGAGAATACTGCACCATACCTGTTACATCCAGTGACCTCTCCTGTGATGTACACTTTCTCAACATCTTCATTCGGAGATAGGACTGTCATGGTAACTTCTTTCAGCCACGCCTCGTCTTTGTAGAGTTTCACATAATTTTTTTTAGATTCCTTACTTTACTATCATCCTCAGATAACAGACCTCCCCTGTAGTGCCCATAACTATAATGCCCTCTGTATAATTATAATATATACTGGCCCCTCTATATTATTATTATTATTATTATTATTTCCTCCTCTGTATTAATATTATTAATATTATAATGGCCCCATCTGTAGTATTATAGTAATAATTATGCCCCCCCTTCAGCATACAGTCCCATGTAAGATACAACCTTCCCCCTGCCTTCAGCCCCTCCAGCATACAGTCTCATGTAAGACACATCACTCTGCTGCCTTCAGTTCCTCCAGCATACAGTCCCATGTAAGATACAACCTTCCCCCTGCCTTCAGCCCCTCCAGCATACAGTCCCATGTAAGATACAACCTTCCCCCTGCCTTCAGCCCCTCCAGCATACAGCCTCATGTAAGACACATAACTCTCCTGCCTTCAGCCCCTCCAGCATACAGTCTCACGTAAAATACTTCACTCCCCGCCTTCAGCCCCTCCAACATACAGTCCTATGTAAATAATATCACACTCCCTCTCTTTGACGTCTGCCTTCAGCCCCTCCAGCATACAGTCCCATGTAAGATACATCACACCCCTGCGTGCGTTCCAGCCCTTCTTGCACAGTCCCATGTACAGTAAAATGCATCCCTCGTCCTGCCTTCAGCCCCTCCAGCATACAGTCCTATGTAAAACACATCCCATCCCTGCCTTAGCCCCTCTAGCATACAGTCCCATGTAAAATATTATCACCCCCCTGCCTTCAGCCTCTCCAGCATACAATCCCATGTAAATAATATCATCCCCACTTCCCTCTCTTCAGACCCCTCTAACATACAGTCTCCAATACAAAGATGATTCCTTCTCCCTTCAGCCCCTGCAAAAAGCCCCCCCAAGTAAAAATAACAGTCACTATTCTCCTCCACATACTTAGGCTACTTTCACACTTGCGTTAGGAGCGGATCCGTCTGGTGTCTGCACAGACGGATCCGCTCCTATAATGCAAACGCTTGCATCCGTTCAGAACGGATCCGTTTGCATAACTTTATTTCAGATCTGATTTTTCACTTCGGAAAACTCAGATCCGACAGTATATTCTAAACACAGAAGCGTTCCCATGGTGATGGGGACGCTTCATGTTAGAATATACTGAGAACTGTGTACACGACTGCCCCCTGCTGCCTGGCAGATGCTGCCAGGCAGCAGGGGGCAGACCCCCCCCCCCCTCCTGTATTTAACTTATTGGTGGCCAGTGCGGCCCCCCCTCCCTCCCCAGTATTAAATATGACCAGTGCGGCCTCCCCCTCCCTCCCTCCCCAGTATTAAATATGACCAGTGCGGCCCCCTCCCTCTATATTTATTGGTGGCCGGGCCAGTGCGGATTCCAAGTATTGTGAGCAGTGCGGCCTCCCCTCTCCCCCCCTAATTAAAATCACCCCCCCCCCCCCCCATCATTGGTGGCAGCGGAGAGTACCGATCGGAGTCCCAGTTTAAATCGCTGGGGCTCCGATCGGTTACCATGGCAACCAAGACGCTATTGCAGTCTTGGCTGCCATGGTTACTTGGCAATAAATACAAGCATTATACTTACCTGAAGAGCTGCGATGTCTGACCGGCCGGGAGCTCCTCCTACTGGTAAGTGAAAGGTCTGTGCGGCGCATTGCCTATAGCACAGACCTGTCACTTACCAGTAGGAGGAGCGCCCGGCCGGTCAGACATCGCAGCTCTTCAGGTAAGTATAATGCTTGTATTTATTGCCAAGTAACCATGGCAGCCAAGACTGCAATAGCGTCTTGGTTGCCATGGTAACCGATCGGAGCCCCAGCGATTTAAACTGGGACTCCGATCGGTACTCTCCGCTGCCACCAATGATGGGGGGGGGTGATTTTAATTAGGGGGGGAGAGGGGAGGCCGCACTGCTCACAATACTTGGAATCCGCACTGGCCCCCGGCCACCAATAAATATAGAGGGAGGGGGCCGCACTGGTAATATTTAATACTGGGGAGGGAGGGAGGGGGAGGCCGCACTGGTCATATTTAATACTGGGGAGGGAGGGAGGGAGGGGGAGGCCGCCGCACTGGTAATATTTAATACTGGGGAGGGAGGGGGAGGCCGCACTGGTCATATTTAATACTGGGGAGGGAGGGAGGGGGAGGCCGCCGCACTGGTAATATTTAATACTGGGGAGGGAGGGGGGCCCGCACTGGCCACCAATAAGTTAATTACAGGAGGAGGGGGGGGGGTCTGCCCCCTGCTGCCTGGCAGCATCTGCCAGGCAGCAGGGGGCAGTCATGTACACAGTTCTCAGTATATTCTAACATGAAGCGTCCCCATCACCATGGGAACGCCTCTGTGTTAGAATATACTGTCGGATCTGAGGTTTACGATGTAACTCAAATCCGATGGTATATTCTAACATAGAGGCGTTCCCATGGTGATGGGGACGCTTCAAGTTAAAATATACCATCGGATCGGAGAAAACTCCGATCTGATGGGGACTCCTGACTTTGCATTGAAAGTCAATGGGGGACGGATCCGTTTGAAATTGCACCATATTGTGTCAACGTCAAACGGATCCGTCCCCATTGACTTGCATTGTAAGTCTGGACGGATCCGTTTGGCTCCGCACGGCCAGGCGGACACGAAAACGCTGCAAGCAGCGTTCGGGTGTCCGCCTGCTGAGCGGAACGGAGGCCAAACGGTGCCAAACTGATGCATTCTGAGCGGATCCGCATCCACTCAGAATGCATTGGGGCTGTACGGATCCGTTCGGGGCCGCTTGTGAGAGCCTTCAAACGGAACTCACAAGCGGAGCCCCGAACGCTAGTGTGAAAGTAGCCTTACCTGCAGACTCTGCTCCTGCTCTATAGAATCTCCCGCACATCGCTAGGGCCCGCCCCCTGGATGACAAGACTCTGCCTCTTTCCCTGACATCTTCCCTCTCAGGATCAACTACATTCTTGACACTACGCTCGCTCTACTTAAGCCTATGAGGAAGAACGGAGGGGACGGGAGCCTTAGGCTCCCATGACCCTCATTGAAGTGTTTGCTCGGCTCCCCCCACGCTACGCCCCTGGTTAAGAAGACTTATTGCAGTCTCATCTGAGGGCATTGATTTCAGATAGTCATCCACATAGAAGTCCTTCTCTACAAAGAGTCTGACATCCGCTTCATACTTTTCTTCTACTTTCTGAGCTGCATGTCTTAATCCATAGATGGCGACTGCAGGAGAAGGACTATTGCCGAAGATGTGAACTTTCATACGGTACTTTGTAACATCTTTAGAGGGATCGTTGTCCGTGAACCATAGGAATCTCAAGAAATTTCTATGTTCTATCTTAACTAGAAAGCAATGGAAAATCTGTTGGATATCAGCCGTGAATGCAATGGAGTCTATGCGAAAATGGAGAAGCACTCCTATGAGCTTGTTGTTTAGATCCGGGCCTGACAGCAAAACGTTGTTCAATGATACGCCTTCATACTTGGCGCTTGAGTCAAACACCACTCTGATCTGACCTGGCTTCTTCGGGTGATACACCCCAAACATGAGCAGGTACCAGCGTTCTTCCGATTCTTGAAGTACAGGTGCTATCTCTGCATGACCGTTCCGGAATATCTTTTCCATGAAGGTAAAGAAGTGATCTCTCATCTCAGGTTTGCTTCGTAGGTTGTGCCTGAGAGAGAAAAATCATTTGAAAACTTGCTCTCTATTGTTGGGTAAGCGTTGTCTTTGAGGCTTAAAGGGTAGAGGTGCAACCCAGCTTCTTGTTTCATCCTGCACCATTCCTTGCTCCATTATATCTAGGAACAGTCTATCTTCGAATGACATCGCCATACGATTGTCCTCTTAATCTTGCAGAAGACTGTGGATCCCAGGTGGTCTTGATTGCCATCCCAGATGAAGTCATCGTAGGCAGGACCTGCAAGGGCACCTGATGATTAAGTGCTTTGTGGCAGTTCCTTAATGAAGTGATTTTCGCATGGTTGGAGAAGAGATGGGCGTCCATTCTCAAGTGTACTGGTAAACATGCTGTTGACAGTTGTTGGTTTGTGCACACCTCCCAAGCAGACTTCTCCTACAGTGACCCATTCTAGATCAAGTCTCTGGGCGTATGGAGCGTTGTGAAGTCCATTTGTAGTGTCCCACTAGGTAAAGGTGGGCACTACACAGGTTAATGTATTGTATTGCATTTGTGTATTTTCCCTGTGTTATCTGGGTGTCCGGCCTGTCAGGGTGCAGTTTAGCCTCCCAGACGTTAGAGGTAGCTAGAGAGCCCTAGATATATATAGGAAGGCCCAGACAGGGTAGAGGTAGTGTATTCCAGGGGACTAGAGGAGTTACCTCGTCAGCCTGAAGCTCCTGAGGCTAAGGATAGCTCAGTTGAGATACCCCAGTAGTAGGACAGCACCTTCTGGGAGCAACCTGCAGTCACCTGTCACCTGAAGCAGAGAGAGACAGCTAGGAAACAAAGGTATTGTAACCTTAAGCAAGTGCCAATACTGGAGGAAGGAATTCATACCAAGGATTTAAGCCAGCGAATAGGCATCCGGGCCTTGGGATCCAGCCAGCTAGAATAGCTGTGGGGATAGAGCAGCATAGCACTGCCAAGCATTAACTATATACCCTCCAAGTATCTTGCGAGATTGAAACCTGCTGTGATATAAACCTGCTGTGCATTTGGGACTGTAAAGGACTGTATTACCATCTTGATGTACAAAGTTGGACTGTTATAAGTAAAGCAACGTTTGGTTCACCATATCATCCGTGTACCTCACTTATTGCTACTGAAAACCGGTGTGCCACCGTTACAGGCACTGGCGTCACGAACCTTAAAGGGACCTTGCCTCAGGCACTCTAAACACCTGCAACAACCAGGGCACCTCACCCAACATCAGGCCAGGTCTCTACACCCAGAGTGTGCCCCAGAGGAACTAGTGTCTGCCTCTCATTCACTGCTACATGCCTGCCCAGGGTCCTCCAAAAAGTGAGTAACCCTCGATTGCCCATACCGTGACCTCACTGTCGCTATACCCTGCACGTCTGGCGTGTTGCACATTGATCTGCTGTCTAACTTTGTGGACCTGTAGGATATCCCTCCCGAGGAGTAAGACTATCTGAGCTTCAGGATCAAGGTTCGGGATCAGGTGTCTTATACGCTTCAGGTGAGGCTGATGCGCTGCTACTTCTGGCGTCGGTATCTCATACCTGTTGTCAGGAATCTGGTTACATTTTAGTATAGTTTTGGTAAAGGCAGACGCACTTGACCATCGCTGGATTCAATTATGTAGCCGCTTGCCCTCCTTCCGGTTGTTTCCACAGTACCAGCACAAGTTCTTAGAGAGTAGGGGGTCCTTGGACCTCTGATGTTGAAGCTATCAAAAAAGGCAGACTTCGCTAACGACTTATTACTTTGATCGTCTAGAATTGCGTACACTTTGATGGCTTTGTCTCGGTCGTCTGCTGGGTAAACCCTCACTAGGGATATTTTAGAGCAGGATCTGCCTTCTCTGAGGTCTCTGCAAACCTCTGTACATTTAGAAGTAACTGCGAAAGTGTTAGTATTTCTGTTTTTTGGCTCCCTGCTATGCTCTTGGGTTTTGGGTGAAGCCCACGGTGGTGGCCCAGGGTGTAGAGCTGTGTTATGATCTGTGCTGTCACATTCTGCGCACTTTGCACTAACCTCACAGTCCCTGGTGAAGTGCAAAGTTGAAGAGCAGCATTTAAAGCAGATGTTGTTCTCTTTGAGGAAGGTCTTGCGGTCTTCCAATTACTTTTCTCTGAAGGTTCTGCACTTAAGTAGGGAATGAGGCTTCCTGTGTAAGGGACACTGTCTGCTCAGGTCCTTGGGTTTGTCTCCTCATTGATAGGAGCTGAACTCTTTATGGACTGAACCTGTGGAAGAAACGTTAATTTTGTGGACCTCCACCATTGCCCTACGAAGTTTACTGACTGAGGCGGTGGCACATGACATCATGAAATCAAAGCTAGGATCATTTCTGATTTTTGCTTGTTCAGGGACAAAATCTACAAACACATTAAATGGAGGAAATGGTACATTGTAAGTCTGTTTATACCGAGAACCATGCATGACCCACTTCTCTTGCAGGTTGTATGGGAGCTTCTGAACTATCGGATTCACACCTCTAGCACTGTCAAGGAATGTCAATCCCACCGGATCCCCTTCTGCCTTTCCTACACTCAGCTCCATTAATAAGTCACTTAACTCTCTAAGCTTTGAATAGCCTTTGTTCGCTATTTTAGGAAAGTCCTCAATTCTCTTAAATAAGGCGCTTTCTATGACCTCTGCTGCGCCATAAACCTCATCAAGTCTATCCCAGACCCTTTTTAGACCAACGCCTGGATAATTTACATTGATGTCTCTAATCCTTTTAGCGTGTTCGGCGGACTCACTTCGCAGCCATTTCACCAGGATATCCAGTTCCTCACTACATGACAGACCTAAGTTGTGGCGGAACCCGCCTCACCACTGGGCATTGGAGAGGACTGGCTACCTGCCTCCTACCTGCTGACTATGGCCCCTGGTAAATTTGTACGTTTGAATGCAATTTGGGCATGTGGTATTTTATATTGCTGCTACTGGCCCTTTAAGGACCATCCGTGGACATATTATGACTTTTAGGAACAATGCCCTTTAAGACTGTGTAGCAGATTGCATTCAGGCTGTCTTAAATATTATGTATGTTATTATGGGTTTGTTTAAATTGTATTGCGGTGTGTTGTGAGCTGTATATGTCTTGCTCTTACTGTGGTGTTTGCTGTGTTGGAGGCATTGCTGTTCTGTGCCTCTTCTCCTCCCCCTTTTCCTGTCCCATTGTTCCCCCAGCAAGGTGTTGTCTCAGGGACACTGGGAGACCAGTTTAAACCAGCTGCTCTGTCCCTCCTCAAATCTCCCATCAGCCCTTGCTATTGTCGGGCCCCACCCTTCCTTGTCCCATAGTTCTCCATGTGCCCTATTGTATGGAAATGAGGCTGTTGGGGGGGGGGGGGGGTTTAAAGTAGGTGTGCTATGTCTAAATAAAGTCAGTTCCTGTTTTAACCCTCAAGGTGAAGTGTCATCTCATTCTTGGCGGAGGATTTATGGTATGCTGTTCCAGTTTGACTGCTAGGAGCGTAAACCTATTCGTATGGTTTCCTATTCCACTGTCTACAGCATTCATATGCTTCTTGGGTTCGGTGATGGTGGTGTCGGCCAGAGTGCTTGGAGACCTCAGGAAACGCTAGGAGCATCCAGCAACGGAGGTACTCAGTCGGGGTGCCAGGTGATCCGTTACATAAGTCTCTGGTGGCATTTTGGAAGGAAGCTCGCCAAGCTCTATAGTTCTCAGCGCGGTCGCTGAACTTTACAAGTCCCTTGGTGACCAGCTCACGTCAAGCAAGGAACCTGGCCAAGTCCATTGTGGCTTGATTGGCTGGTGTTGTAATGTCAGAGTGAATGTGTTGGAAGTCTCTGGTTTATTCCGGTCTGTGTAATACTGTTCTGAAACGAAGGGCATCTCTCTTAGCAGGGGCAGATTTCTGATTCTATGTTCTGGAGAGACGTTGTTGTAGCCAGTTTCACTCTGATGTGTGTTCTCTAGTTTGCTGCAAGGAGACTGATAGTCGACTTTCTGATGATCCGAATAAGCATGTTGGCTTGGAATGTCAACAGACTGCTTTGTATTAACCGCTTGCCGCCGCGCTAACGCCGAAAGGCGTCATCGCGGCGGCTCTCCCAGGTCACACTAACGCCAATAGGCGTCATCTCGCGAGACGCGAGATTTCCTGTGAACGCGCGCACACAGGCGCGCGCGCTCACAGGAACGGAAGGTAAGCGAGTGGATCTCCAGCATGCCAGCGGCGATCGCTCGCTGGCAGGCTGGAGATCCGAATTTTTTAACCCCTAACAGGTATATTAGACGCTGTTTTCATAACAGCGTCTAATATACCTCCTACCTGGTCCTCTGGTGGTCCCTTTTGTTAGGATCGACCACCAGAGGACTCAGGTAGGTCAGTACAGTCGCACCAAACACCACACTACACTACACTACACCCCCCCCCGTCACTTATTAACCCCTTATAAACCTATGATCACCCCATATAAACTCCCTGATCACCCCCCTGTCATTGATCACCGCCCTGTCATTGATCACCCCCCTGTCAGGCTCCGTTCAGACGTCCGTATGATTTTTACGGATCCACGGATACATGGATCGGATCCGCAAAAAGCATACGGACGTCTGAATGGAGCCTTACAGGGGGGTGATCAATGACAGGCGGGTGATCACCCATATACACTCCCTGATCACCCCCTGTCATTGATCACTCCCCTGTAAGGCTCCATTCAGACGTCCGCATGATTTTTACGGATCCATGGATACATGGATCGGATCCGCAAAACACATGCAGACGTCTGAATGGAGCCTTACAGGGGGTGATCAATGACAGGCGGGTGATCACCCATATACACTCCCTGATCACCCCCCTGTCATTGATAACCCCCCTGTAAGGCTCCATTCAGACGTCCGCATGCGTTTTGTGGATCCGATCCATGTATCCATGGATCCGTAAAAAATCATGCGGATGTCTGAATGGAGCCTTACAGGGGGGGTGATCAGTGACAGGGGGGTGATTACCCTGATTACCCTGATCACCCCCTGTCATTGATAACCCCCCTGTAAGGCTCCATTCAGACGTCCGCATGCGTTTTGTGGATCCGATCCATGTATCCATGGATCCGTAAAAAATCATGCGGATGTCTGAATGGAGCCTTACAGGGGGGGTGATCAGTGACAGGGGGGTGATTACCCTGATCACCCCCTGTCATTGATAACCCCCCTGTAAGGCTCCATTCAGACGTCCGCATGCGTTTTGTGGATCCGATCCATGTATCCATGGATCCGTAAAAAATCATGCGGATGTCTGAATGGAGCCTTACAGGGGGGGTGATCAGTGACAGGGGGGTGATCACCCTGATCACCCCTGTCATTGATAACCCCCCTGTAAGGCTCCATTCAGACGTCCGCATGCGTTTTGTGGATCCGATCCATGTATCCATGGATCCGTAAAAAATCATGCGGATGTCTGAATGGAGCCTTACAGGGGGGGTGATCAGTGACAGGGGGGTGATCACCCTGATCACCCCCTGTCATTGATAACCCCCCTGTAAGGCTCCATTCAGACGTCCGCATGCGTTTTGTGGATCCGATCCATGGATCCGTAAAAAATCATGCGGATGTCTGAATGGAGCCTTACAGGGGGGGTGATCAGTGACAGGGGGGTGATCACCCTGATCACCCCCTGTCATTGATAACCCCCCTGTAAGGCTCCATTCAGACGTCCGCATGCGTTTTGTGGATCCGATCCATGTATCCATGGATCCGTAAAAAATCATGCGGATGTCTCAATGGAGCCTTACAGGGGGGGTGATCAGTGACAGGGGGGTGATCACCCTGATTACCCTGATCACCCCCTGTCATTGATAACCCCCCTGTAAGGCTCCATTCAGACGTCCGCATGCGTTTTGTGGATCCGATACATGTATCCATGGATCCGTAAAAAATCATGCGGATGTCTGAATGGAGCCTTACAGGGGGGGTGATCAGTGACAGGGGGGTGATTACCCTGATCACCCCCTGTCATTGATAACCCCCCTGTAAGGCTCCATTCAGACGTCCGCATGCGTTTTGTGGATCCGATCCATGTATCCATGGATCCGTAAAAAATCATGCGGATGTCTGAATGGAGCCTTACAGAGGGGGGTGATCAGTGACAGGGGGGTGATCACCCTGATTACCCTGATCACCCCCTGTCATTGATAACCCCCCTGTAAGGCTCCATTCAGACGTCCGCATGCGTTCTGTGGATCCGATACATGTATCCGTAAAAAATCATGCGGATGTCTGAATGGAGCCTTACAGGGGGGGTGATCAATGACAGGGGGGTGATCAGGGAGTCTATATGGGTGATCACCCCCCTGTCATTGATCACCCCCCTGTCATTGATCACCCCCCCCCCCCCCCCCTGGTAAGGCTCCATTCAGACATTTTTTTTGGCACAAGTTAGCGGAAATTTTTTGTTTGTTTTTGTTTTTGTTTTTTCTTACTAAGTCTCATATTCCACTAACTTGTGTCAAAAAATAAAATCTCACATGGACGCACCGTACCCCTCACGGAATCCAAATGCGTAAACATTTTTAGACATTTATATTCCAGACTTCTTCTCACGCTTTAGGGCCCCTAAAAAGCCAGGGCAGTATAAATACCCCACATGTGACCCCATTTCGGAAAGAAGACACCCCAAGGTATTCCGTGAGGGGCATATTGAGTCCATGAAAGATTGAAATTTTTGTCCTAAGTTAGCGGAAAGTGAGACTTTGTGAGAAAAAAACAAAAAAAAATCAATATCCGCTAACTTATGCAAAAAAAAAAAAAATTCTAGGAACTCGCCATGCCCCTCATTGAATACCTTGGGGTGTCTTCTTTCCAAAGTGGGGTCACATGTGGGGTATTTATACTGCCCTGGCTTTTTAGGGGCCCGAAAGTGTGAGAAGAAGTCTGGGATCCAAATGTCTAAAAATGCCCTCCTAAAAGGAATTTGGGCCCCTTTGCGCATCTAGGCTGCAAAAAAGTGTCACACATGTGGTATCGCCGTACTCAGGAGAAGTTGGGGAATGTGTTTTGGGGTGTCATTTTACATATACCCATGCTGGGTGAGAAAAATATCTTGGTCAAATGCCAACTTTGTATAAAAAAATGGGAAAAGTTGTCTTTTGCCAAGATATTTCTCTCACCCAGCATGAGTATATGTAAAATGACACCCCAAAACACATTGCCCAACTTCTCCTGAGTACGGCGATACCAGATGTGGCACACTTTTTTGATGCCAAGGTGGGCAAAGGGGCGCATATTCCAAAGTGCACCTTTCGGATTTCACCGGCCATTTTTTACACATTTTGATTGCAAGGTACTTCTTACACATTTGGGCCCCTAAATTGCCAGGGCAGTATAACTACGCCACAAGTGACCCCATTTTGGAAAGAAGACACCCCAAGGTATTCCGTGAGGGGCACGGCGAGTTCCTAGAATTTTTTATTTTTTGTCACAAGTTAGCGGAAAATGATGATTTTTCTTTTTTTTTCTTTTTTCCTTACAAAGTCTCATATTCCACTAACTTGCGACAAAAAATAAAAAATTCTAGGAACTCGCCATGCCCCTCACGGAATACCTTGGGGTGTCTTCTTTCCAAAATGGGGTCACTTGTGGCGTAGTTATACTGCCCTGGCAATTTAGGGGCCCAAATGTGTGAGAAGAACTTTGCAATCAAAATGTGTAAAAAATGCCCTGCAAAATCCGAAAGGTGCACTTTGGAATATGTGCCCCTTTGCCCACCTTGGCAGCAAAAAAGTGTGACACATCTGGTATCGCCGTACTCAGGAGAAGTTGGGGAATGTGTTTTGGGGTGTCATTTTACATATACCCATGCTGGGTGAGAAAAATATCTTGGTCAAATGCCAACTTTGTATAAAAAAATGGGAAAAGTTGTCTTTTGCCAAGATATTTCTCTCACCCAGCATGGGTATATGTAAAATGATACCCCAAAACACATTCCCCAACTTCTCCTGAGTACGGCGATACCAGATGTGTGACACTTTTTTGATGCCAAGGTGGGCAAAGGGGCACATATTCCAAAGTGCACCTTTCGGATTTCACCGGCCATTTTTTACACATTTTGATTGCAAAGTACTTCTCACACATTTGGGCCCCTAAATTGCCAGGGCAGTATAACTACGCCACAAGTGACCCCATTTTGGAAAGAAGACACCCCAAGGTATTCCGTGAGGGGCATGGCGAGTTCCTAGAATTTTTTATTTTTTGTCGCAAGTTAGTGGAATATGAGACTTTGTAAGGAAAAAAGATTTAAAAAAAAAATCATCATTTTCCGCTAACTTGTGACAAAAAATAAAAAATTCTAGGAACTCGCCATGCCCCTCACGGAATACCTTGGGGTGTCTTCTTTCCAAAATGGGGTCACTTGTGGCGTAGTTATACTGCCCTGGCAATTTAGGGGCCCAAATGTGTGAGAAGTACCTTGCAATCAAAATGTGTAAAAAATGGCCTGCAAAATCTGAAAGGTGCACTTTGGAATATGTGCCCCTTTGCCCACCTTGGCAGCAAAAAAGTGTCACACATGTGGTATCGCCGTACTCAGGAGAAGTTGGGGAATGTGTTTTGGGGTGTCATTTTACATATACCCATGCTGGGTGAGAGAAATATCTTGGCAAAAGACAACTTTTCCCATTTTTTTATACAAAGTTGGCATTTGACCAAGATATTTTTCTCACCCAGCATGGGTATATGTAAAATGACACCCCAAAACACATTCCCCAACTTCTCCTGAGTACGGCGATACCAGATGTGTCACACTTTTTTGCTGCCAAGGTGGGCAAAGGGGCACATATTCCAAAGTGCACCTTTTGGATTTCACCGGTCATTTTTTACACATTTTGATTGCAAAGTACTTCTCACACATTTGGGCCCCTAAATTGCCAGGGCAGTATAACTACCCCACAAGTGACCCCATTTTGGAAAGAAGACACCCCAAGGTATTCCGTGAGGGGCATGGCAAGTTTTTAGAATTTTTTATTTTTTGTCGCAAGTTAGTGGAATATGAGACTTTGTAAGAAAAAATAAAAAAAATAAAATCATCATCATTTTCCGCTAACTTGTGACAAAAAATAAAAAGTTCTATGAACTCACTATGCCCATCAGCGAATACCTTAGGGTGTCTACTTTCCGAAATGGGGTCATTTGTGGGGGTTTTCTACTGTTTGGGCATTGTAGAACCTCAGGAAACATGACAGGTGCTCAGAAAGTCAGAGCTGTTTCAAAAAGCGGAAATTCACATTTTTGTACCATAGTTTGCAAATGCTATAACTTTTACCCAAACCATATTTTTTTTTTGCCCAAACATTTTTTTTTTATCAAAGACATGTAGAACAATAAATTTGGCGAAAAATGTATATATGGATGTCGTTTTTTTTGCAAAATTTTACAGCTGAAAGTGAAAAATGTCATTTTTTTGCAAAAAAATCGTTAAATTTCGATTAATAACAAAAAAAGTAAAAATGTCAGCGGCAATGAAATACCACCAAATGAAAGCTCTATTAGTGAGAAGAAAAGGAGGTAAAATTCATTTGGGTGGTAAGTTGCATGACCGAGCAATAAACCGCTAAAGTTGTGGAGTGCCGATTTGTAAAAAAGGGCCTGGTCACTAGGGGGGTATAAACCTGTGGTCCTTAAGTGGTTAAGCTGTGGATCTGGGTCATTATCTGACTTGGAATGTTGATAGACGTATTGTAAGGTTCGCTGTTGTGGTTCTTGGAATTGAAGTCCTGGATGGACGATGCTGCGATGACTCTTGGTTTCCTGAAGTTCCGTGGCTTCTAGAAATTCTGCTTCTGCTATGGCAGCTGCTGTCTCTTTATCTGCGGCGAGTTTTTCTAGAGTCACTTCAAATTGCGCTTTCTCCCTATTCAGAGAAGCTTCAAGTTGCACTTTCTCCATCTTTATCTGCATCTCTTGTTCTGTGAAGCTGGATTTTGCCTTTGCAGCTTCTGCTTTTGCGCGGGCAATGGCGGCGGCTTCTCTGATTGATGTCCTGTTAGAGCCACTTATCTGAGACCTTGTCTTGACTACAACTCCCAGCATGGATAATTCCTCTGCTTTTCTCAGATCTCTAACAGAAAAGAATGCTGGGAATTGGAGTTTCCCAACAGCTGGAGTGACGAAGGTTGCTGATCCCTGGTATACGGGACAGTAGATGTTATAGGGCACAGTACATGAAATTTTGCACAGAATATGCTATAGGGAACAGGTGTTATAGGGTTCAGTACAGGCAATAGGGCACAGTAGATGGTATAGAGCCCAGCAATTAGTATAGGGCACAGTACATGGTATTGGGCATAGTAGATGGTAGAGGGCACAGTATATGGTAGAGGGGACAATAGATTGTACCAACTCATGATATAGGGAACAGTAGTTGGTAGAGGGCAATTTAGATGGCATAGGGCACAGTAGATGTTATAGGGCATAGTAGATGGTATAGGGCACAGAAGATGATATCGGGCACTATACATGGTAAAGAGCACAGTACATAGTATAGGGCACAGTAGATTGTATCAGACTCACCAGACAGGGAGTCTGAAGCAGCAGGTTGGTGCCACTAGCTAGCAGGCAGGAAGCAGAAGTGCCTTAGAGGACAGTAGACGGTATAGGGAATAGTAGATGGGATAGGGCACTGTGCATGGTAAAGGGAACTGTACATGGTAAAGGGCACTGTACATGGTATAGGACACAGCACATGGTATAGGGCACAGTACATTGTACAAGGCACAGTAGATAGTATAGGGCACAGTACATGGTATTTTTTTTTTGCCCAAACATTTTTTTTTTATCAAAGACATGTAGAACAATAAATTTGGCGAAAAATGTATATATGGATGTCGTTTTTTTTGCAAAATTTTACAGCTGAAAGTGAAAAATGTCATTTTTTTGCAAAAAAATCGTTAAATTTCGATTAATAACAAAAAAAGTAAAAATGTCAGCGGCAATGAAATACCACCAAATGAAAGCTCTATTAGTGAGAAGAAAAGGAGGTAAAATTCATTTGGGTGGTAAGTTGCATGACCGAGCAATAAACCGCTAAAGTTGTGGAGTGCCGATTTGTAAAAAAGGGCCTGGTCACTAGGGGGTATAAACCTGTGGTCCTTAAGTGGTTAAGCTGTGGATCTGGGTCATTATCTGACTTGGAATGT